>NC_135955.1:96725459-97032959 GCF_053455715.1 Rhinoraja longicauda | reverse complement strand
CACTTCCCCATCCCACACACCCCCAACAAACCCTACCCAACACACCCCATCCCACCCACACTACATCCCCAAACACCCACACCACACCCCCAAACACCCCCTACCCCTTACCCCCAAACACCCCCTACCCCTTACCCCTTACACCCCCCCACAAACCCCCCACCCTTCACCCCCACCCTTCACCCCCACACACCCCACTCCCCCTGCAGAATGTAGTGTTACATTCCAGCATTTCATTTGTAGAGAAAGTGCAGATTAAAGAAAAAGTGCAAAGTCAGCAATGAGATAGATTGGAAGATTGAGACTACACCCTAACTTCTGGGAGGACCATTCATTAGTGTGACAAGAGCAGGTAAGAAGCTGTTCCTGAATCTGGTGTTAGGTGCTTTCAAGCTTTTGTCTCCTCTGCCTTACGGGAGTGGGGAGAAGGGGGAATCATCAGGGTGGAAATGATCCTTGATTAGATTCTAGATTTTTTTTAGATTTAGAGATACAGCGCGGAAACAGGCCCTTCGGCCCACCGAGTCCGCGCCGCCCAGCGATCCCTGCACAGTAACACTATCCTACACACACTAGGGACAATTTTTACATTTACCCAGTTAATTAACCTACATACCTGCACGTCTTTGGAGTGTGGGAGGGAACCGAAGATCTCGGAGAAAACCCACGCAGGTCACGGGGAGAACGTACAAACTCCGTACAGACGGCGCCCGTAGTCAGGATCGAACCTGAGTCTCCGGCGCTGCATTCGCTGTAAGGCAGCAACTCTACCGCTGCGCCACCGTGCCACTTTTTCGTTTCTTTATTATTGTCAAGTGTACCGAGTTACAGTGAAAAGCTTTTGTCTGCGTGCTATCCTGACAAAGAAAAGGCTATAACTGAACGCAATCAAGTAGTCCACAGTGCAAGGAAAGAGCACAACATTTAGCATAAGATATAACAATGAGGTGCGATGAAGTCCGATTAAAGAGGGTTCAAAGGTCTCCAACGAGGCAGATGGGAGGTCAGGACCACACTCTAGCTGATGAGAGGACCGTTCAGTTGCCTGATGAGAGCTGCTTTTCCAAGGCAATGTGAAGTGTAGACAGAGTCAATGGGAGGGAGCGACTAGGCTTGTATACACTGGAATTTAGAAGGATGAGAGGAGATCTTATCGAAACGTATAAGATTATTAAGGGGTTGGACATGTTAGAGGCAGGAAACATGTTCCCAATGTTGGGGGAGTCCAGAACAAGGGGCCACAGTTTAAGAATAAGGCGCAGGCCATTTAGAACTGAGATGAGGAAAAAAAAATTCAGTCAGAGAGTTGTGAATCTGTGGAATTCTCTGCCTCAGAAGGCAGTGGAGGCCAATTCTCTGAATGCATTCAAGAGAGAGCTAGATAGAGCTCTTAAGGATAGCGGAGTCAGGGGGTATGGGGAGAAGGCAGGAACGGGGTGCTGATTGAGAATGATCAGCCACGATCACATTGAATGGCGGTGCTTGCTCGAAGGGCCGAATGGCCTCCTCCTGCACCTATTGTCTATTGTCTATTGAGCCCAACTATATCCACAACTCTGCAATTTCTTGCAGTCTTCGGTAGAGCTATAACCAAACCAAGCTGTGATGCATTCTGATAACATCCTTTCTATAGTGCATTTGTAGAAGTTGGTAAGAGTCACAGGAGACATGCCAAATGTGCTTAGTTTTAGACTTTAGAGGAAGCTGGGTGCACTTTCTTGATTGTAACTTCAATATAATTGGTCCTGGGCAATGTGTTGATGGTATTAGACACTCAGTAACTCAGCGGGACAGCCAGCATCTCTGGAGAGAAGGAATGGGTGACGTTCCTGGTCGAGTCTCTTCTTCAGACTGAGAGTCAGGGGAGAGGGAGACGAGAGATGTGGAAGGGTACAAAGATTGTGCAAGGTGTGAAAAAGGACAGATCAAAACAGATGTTGATCAAGGAAATGTCCAATGGTTCATTGTTGGCTGAGGGGAAGGTGACAAGGAGATATACAAACAGCCACCAAGAAAACACGTGGCTGTGGTCGCGAGTCTGGGTTAGAAAGCGGTGTTGTCGCGAGTCTGGCTTGCAGATAGGGTTGCCAACTGTCCCGTATTAGCCGGGACATCCCGTATTTTGGGCTAAATTGGTTTGTCCCATACGTATTGTCTCGTATTAGGCCCAGGGGGCGCTGTAGGCCCGGACGCTGTAGGCCCGGGCGCTGTAGGCCCGGGCGCTGTAGGTCCGGACAGTGTAGGCCCGGAGGCCGCCATTGGTGGAGCGGGAACACGTGGCCGCTGGATGGGTGACGTCACCTTGTCTCTTATTTGGGAGTGAGATAGTTGGCAACCCCAGTTAGAGAGTGGTGTGGTAGGTTTTCATGCCAGGAAACCTGAAGACCATTTCCATTTTGACAAGGGTAGGCACACCACCTACCTTCCAGAAGTCTATAACTTGCTCCTTTGCCTTGCTGACATGGAGCAAGGGATTTTGATCAGAACCTTAAGGCATTTCACTACTCACACAATTGACAACTTAGGTACTGTTCAAAGTATCGGCCCACCACCAATGTCCCAGCACCCTTGGTTCCAGACGCTTGCCGTATTGTCCGTTTTGCCAGACCAACCGAGGTCACTTAATAACGAAGGTATTTATTCACAAAATGCTGGAGTAACTCAGCAGGTCAGGCAGCATCTCAGGAGAGAAGGAATGGGTGATGTTTCGGGTCGAGACCCTTCTTCAGACTGATGTCAGGGGGGGGGGGACAAAGGAAGGATATAGGTGGAGACTTAATCACTTAATAACGATACAAACAATACACCTCTGGCCCACTAATGCTTCCCCTCACTTGTCTCTAAAGCACCACAGGCTGATGGAAACTTAATTTATCAAATATTAAATGTAAATTAATTTAACTAGTGAAACCTGCATCACATGGGCGGGACTTTCATGGCTGAGCCGAGATTTGGCGAGTCTGCTGGAAATACAGTGGGGCAGGCAAGCCCGCCACCCCCGACACCCGGCACAGGCCTCCAAGAGGAACCAAACAGCACCGGAACGTTCCGCCCAGGCCCGAGATACCGGCCCGCAAAGTCGGCTTCGGATGTCGGCCGTGGGAACGGATCTGCCGGCTCGGGCCGGGCCGGAGTTCCAGAGGCCTGGTCGCAGGGGGGCAGATTCCACCAGCCGATCGGCCTCGGAAACATTGAAACATAGAAAATAGGTGCAGGAGGAGGCCATTCGGCCCTTCGAGCCAGCACCGCCATTCATTGTGATCATGGCTGATCATCCACAATCAGTAACCCGTGCCTGCCTTCTCCCCATATCCCTTGATTCCACTAGCCCCTAGAGCTCTATCCAACTCTCTTTTAAATTCATCCAGTGAATCGACCTCCACTGCCCTCTGTGGCAGAGAATCCCACAAATTCACAACTCTCTGGGTGAAAAAGTTTTTTTCTCACCTCAGTTTTAAATGGCCTCCCCTTTATTCTAAGACTGTGGCCCCTGGTTCTGCACTCCCCCAACATCGGGAACATTTTTCCTGCGTCTAGCTTGTCCAGTCCTTTTTATAATGTTATACAATAGACAATAGACAATAGGCAATAGGTGCAGGAGTAGGCCATTCAGCCCTTCGAGCCAGCACCGCCATTCAATGCGATCATGGCTGATCACTCTCAATCAGTACCCCGTTCCTGCCTTCTCCCCATACCCCCTCACTCCGCTATCCTTAAGAGCTCTATCCAGCTCTCTCTTGAAAGCATCCAACGAACTGGCCTCCACTGCCTTCTGAGGCAGAGAATTCCACACCTTCACCACTCTCTGACTGAAAAAGTTCTTCCTCATCTCCGTTCTTAAACTGTGGCCCCTTGTTCTGGACTCCCCCAACATTGGGAACATGTTTCCTGCCTCTACTGTGTACAATCCCCTAATTATCTTATATGTTTCAATAAGATCCCCCCTCATCCTTCTAAATTCCAGTGTATACAAGCCCAATCGCTCCAGCCTTTCAACACACGACAGTCCTGCCATTCCGGTAATTAACCTAGTGAACCTACGCTGCACGCCCTCAATAGCAAGAATATCCTTCCTCAAATTTGGATACCAAAACTGCACACAGTACTCCAGGTGCGGTCTCACCAGGGCCCGGTACAACTGTAGAAGGACCTCTTTGCTCCTATACTCAACTCCTCTTGTTATGAAGGCCAACATTCCATTGGCTTTCTTCACTGCCTGCCGTACCTGCATGCTTCCTTTCAGTGACTGATGCACTAGGACACCCAGATCTCGTTGAACATCCCCTCTTCCTAACTTGACACCATTCAGATAATAATCTGACTTTCTATTCTTACTTCCAAAGTGACTAACCTCACACTTATCTACATTAAACTGCATCTGCCATGTATCCGCCCACTCACACAACCTGTCCAAGTCACTCTGCAGCCTTATTGCATCTTCCTCACAATTCACACTACCACCCAGCTTAGTATCATCTGCAAATTTGCTAATGGTACTTTTAATCCCTTCATCTAAGTCATTAATGTATATCGTAAATAGCTGGGGTCCCAGCACCGAACCTTGCGGTACCCCACTGGTCACTGCCTGCCATTCCGAAAGGGACCCATTTATCCCCACTCTTTGCTTTCTGTCTGTCAACCAATTTTCTATCCATGTCAGTACCCTACCCCCAATACCATGTGCTCTAATTTTGCCTACTAATCTCCTATGTGGGACCTTGTCGAAGACTTTCTGAAAGTCGAGGTACACCACATCCACTGACTCTCCCCTGCCAATTTTCCTAGTTACATCCTCAAAAAATTCCAATAGATTTGTCAAGCATGATTTCCCCTTCGTAAATCCATGCTGACTCGGAATGATCCCGTTACTGCTATCCAAATGCTCAGCAATTTCATCTTTTATAATTGACTCCAGCATCTTCCCCACCACTGATGTCAGACTAACTGGTCTATAATTACCCGTTTTCTCTCTCCCTCCTTTCTTAAAAAGTGGGATAACATTTGCTATCCTCCAATCCACAGGAACTGATCCTGAATCTATAGAACATTGAAAAATGATCTCCAATGCTTCCACTATTTCTAGAGCCACCTCCTTAAGTACCCTGGGATGCAGACCATCAGGCCCTGGGGATTTATCAGCCTTCAGTCCCATCAGTCTACCCAAAACCATTTCCTGCCTAATGTGGATTTCCTTCAGTTCCTCCATCACCCTAGGTTCTCCGGCCCCTAGAACATTTGGGAGATTGTGTGTATCTTCCTCAGTGAAGACAGATCCAAAGTAACGGTTTAACTCGTCTGCCGTTTCTTTGTTCCCCATAATAAATTCCCCTGCTTCTGTCTTCAAGGGACCCACATTTGCCTTGACTATTTTTTTCCTCTTCACGTACCTAAAAAAACTTTTGCTATCCTCCTTTATATTATTGGCTAGTTTACCCTCGTACCTCATCTTTTCTCCCCGTATTGCCTTTCCCTCTCATCCTTCTAAACTCCAGTGAATACAAGCCCGGTCCTTTCAATCTTTCCTCATATGACAGTCCCGCCATCCCAGGGATCAATCTCGTGAACCTACGCTGCACTGCCTCAATTATAAGGATGTCCTTCCTCAAATTAGGAGACCGAAACTGTGCACAATACTCCAGATGTGGTCTTACCAGGGCCCTATACAACCGCAGAAGAACCTCTTTACTCCTGTACTGAAATCATCTCGTTATGAAGGCCAACATGCCATTAGCTTTCTTCACTGCCTGCTGTACCTGCACGCCAACTTTCAGTGACTGGTGTACAAGGACACCCAGGTCTCGCTGCACCTCCCCCTTACCTAACCTGACACCATTGAGATAATAGTCCCGGGGATTAACCTCGTGAACCTACGCTGCACTGCCTCAATAAGTCCCAATGAGGTCAAGATCGGCCTCCTCACATTTGCTGGGGACGTCCGGGGGGGGGGGGAGGGATTTCAAGTGAGCTCTCGTAATTTTGTCCGGATCAATGTCGGACCACCAGTTGCCGAAAAATGCTGATTCTTGAAATATTTGTAGAAGAAGAGTTGGCCAAAGAAATTGATTTATTTATCCCCTGTTGAGGTGTCGTTACTCAGCACATTCTGCGTCACGACTGGAGAACGTGTTAAATTGGCAGCTCCAGAATAAAATCAATTTCTCAAGTTGACACATTTAATCTTGAGTCTTTAAAATCCCTTGGAATGAGGCCACAAGTTACTATCATTTTTTTTTGTGGTTATTGATTCCGTCACGAATGAACTCAAGCGGTGGATAGCTGTGGACAAGTGAAAATCAGCTGAATGTGCTAAATGTTGACACTGAAGCCAAATAGTTGGAGACACAGATGTTGAAACGTGGAGCAGAATACAAATTGCAGTAGGAGGGATGACAATAGACAATAGGTGCAGGAGTAGGCCATTCGGCCCTTCGAGCCAGCACCGCCATTCAATGTGATCATGGCTGATCATTCTCAATCAGTACTCCGTTCCTGCTTTCTCCCCCATACCCCCTGACTCCGCTATCCTTAAGAGCTCTATCTAGCTCCCTCTTGAATGTATTCAGAGAATTGGCCTCCACTACCCTCTGAGGCAGAGAATTCCACAGATTCACAACTCTCTGACTAAAAAAGTTTTTCCTCATCTCTGTTCTAAATGGCCTACCCCTTATTCTTAAACTGTGGCCCCTTGTTCTGGACTCCCCCAACATTGGGAACATGTTTCCTGTCTCTAACGTGTCCAACCCCCTTAATAATCTTATACCTTTCGATAAGATCCCCTCTCATCCTTCTAAATTCCAGTGTATACAAGCCTAGTCGCTCTAGTCTTTCAACATAACATGACAGAAGGGAAGGCTGGCAAAGTATACGGGGCGATTGTGCATCATCTGCAGAGATAGGTGGAGAAATGGCATCTGGAGTTTGATCCCAGCCAGTGTTGGACTATGCGAGGTCGAATGTAACTGTAAAGTCTACAGTTCTTGGCAAGACCCTTAACAACATTGATGCACAGAAGGATCTTGGGGTCCAAGTCCACAGCTCCCTGAAAGTGGCAATACAAGTAGATAGTAAAGGATTATGTTATGCTTGTTTTCATCAGGCAGGGGATTGGGTAAAAGAGTCAGGACATCTTCTGTCTTGTTCAAAATCCAGTAATACTTAATCAACAGTTTATAAATCTTACCAACAATGGAGGATAAGACTGAGCAATTCAACCTATTACATTCATGGTTTACATAGAAACATAGAAAATAGGTGCAGGAGGAGGCCATTTGTCCCTTCGAGCCAGCACTGCCATTCATTGTGATCATGGCTAATCATCTACAATCAATACCCCGTGCTTGCCTTCTCCCCATATCCTTTGATTCCACGAGCCCTAGAGGTCCATCTAACTCTCTTTTAAATTCATCCAGTGAATTGGCCTCCACTGCCCTCTGTGGCAGAGAATTCCACAAATTCACAACTCTCTGGGTGAAAAAGTTTTTTTTTCTCACCTCAGTTTTAAATGGCCTCCCCCTTTATTCTTAGACTGTGTGGCCCCTGGTTCTGGACTCCCCCCAACATTGGGAACATTTTTCCTGCATCTCATGTTAGCAGTCTGACGATGGACGTCGACCGAGTAACGTCACCCATTCCTTCTCTCCAGAGAGGCTGCCCGTCCCGATGCGTCACACCAGCTTTTTGTGTCTATCGTCGGTGTGAACCAGCGCCTGCAGCTCCTTCTTACACGTGTTGCAGCTGTATGGGGCTTTGGTCGGGCAACATTTGGTGTATCATGCGCAGAAGGGAACCAGGCCTGCCGCCAATGGGCAGCCCACCAGGTCTTTGTTCACGGCAGTACAAACAGCTTTCATTCAATTATACATAGATTTATAATTGAAAGAATGGGTCGACTGGGCTTGTATTCATCGAAGGTATTACAAAATGCTGGAGTAACTCAGCGGGTTACCCTGTTACTGGAAGGATATGGAGGCTTTGGAAAGAGAGCTAAAGTGGTTTACCAGAACATATAGATAAATAGATCGCCTTTATTGTTATTCAAAATGAATTTGAACGAAAATCATTTGCCACGCAGCCATAACAGTACAGAGTAAAAAAAACACAGGACACACAATTACAAGTTTAACACAGACATCCATCACAGTGACTCCTCCAGGCACCCCCTGATGGAAGGCAAGAAAAATCTTTTCTCTTCCCCCCCATGCTTCTCCCACAGACAGTTCGACTTCTGCCTCGAGGCGACCGACGTTCCCGACTCGCGGAACCCCCCGCAGGGAGATGGCAGGTCCAGCGGCCGAGCCGCGCCGGGCGATAAAAAGTCCCGCGGCCGAGTTTAGGGGGTATTCATTATAAAGAGATTGGACAAACCTGGATTGTTTTCTCTGGAACAATCCTTCTCTGGACGTTGAGGGGAGACCTGATAGAAGTTTATAAAATTATGAGGCATAGATAGGGTAGACGGTCAGAACCTCCCCCCCCCCACCCCCCCCCCCCCCCCCCCCCAGGAGGAGGCCATTCGGCCCTTCGAGCCAGCACCGCCATTCAATGTGATCATGGCTGATCATTCTCAATCAGTACCCCGTTCCTGCCTTCTCCCCATACCCCCTGACTCCGCTATCCTTAAGAGCTCTATCCAGCTCTCTCTTGAATGCATTCAGAGAATTGGCCTCCACTGCCTTCTGAGGCAGAGAATTCCACAGATTCACAACTCTCTGACTGAAAAAGTTTTTCCTCATCTCAGTTCTAAATGGCCTACCCCTTATTCTTAAACTGTGGCCCCTTGTTCTGGACTCCCCCAACATTGGGAACATGTTTCCTGCCTCTAACGTGTCCAACCCTTTAATAATCTTATACGTTTTGATAAGATCTCCTCTCATCCTTCTAAATTCCAGTGTATACAAGCCTAGTCGCTCCAGTCTTTCAACATATGACAGTCCCGCCATTCCGGGAATTAACCTAGTAAACCTACGCTGCACGCCCTCAATAGCAAGAATATCCTTCCTCAAATTTGGAGACCAAAACTGCACACAGTACTCCAGGTGCGGTCTCACTAGGGCCCTGTACAACTGCAGAAGGACCTCTTTGCTCCTATACTCAACTCCTCTTGTTATGAAGGCCAACATTCCATTGGCTATCGACGCGCCACAATAAAATGCTTTCTAAGGCACATCTGTAGAAGTTGGTGTTAGCATGCAAAGAAAGTTTTTCAGTTTAGTTTATTGTACCGAGGTGCAGTGAAAACCTTTTGTTGCATGCTATCCAATCAGCAGGAAGCCAGCAGATGATTACAATCGAGCCATCTACGGTGTGTAGATAGATGCATGGTAAGGGAATAACGTTTAGTACAAGGTGAAGCCAGAAAATTCCGATCAAGGATAGTCCGAAAGTCGCCAAAGAGGTAGATCTATTGTATCTTAGTACACATGACCACAATAAACCAATACCAATATTGAAATTATCTGTGAAAAAAGAAAGCACAAGGTGTGTCGAATGAAGTGATTCAATTTTTTTTAATAAACCACAATAGGAACATATAGAAGCCATTTGCACCTTTGTAAAGTGAGTGGATTTACAAATCATTTTCATGTCAGTGGAACACACAACAGTATTTGACCGATTTAAGATTTCATATACAATAAACTGCCTTGTTTACAAACTAAAATTGTACAAAGTAAATCAAGATTGTGAAGAGCATTAGCTGACCCTAATTATTGTAGATTATGTTAGAAACCATCTAAGTTATATACAAAATGTGGAATGTTGAACAAATGTAGCTCTTTTTCAAACAGCACAGACTTACTCAAGAAATAAAGGGCAATGGTCCAAAACGTATCAGGAATACAGCATTATCGTGGGAACCAAGCATAGTGGCTTTTATGGTTCGATTCATAGGTGTTCTGATCAAGGACGTGTTCAACTATATACAAACTTTAGAAAAATGCAGCCCACAAGAAACTATCAGAATAAATAAATCACATAATAAATACATGGGAATGTTTCAGAAATTTCCAATTTGTGGTTTAATGGTGGAGCTGAATTACCACCTTTCATGAGTTGGTCATCAACAGCAATCCATTGGTTACTTGAAGGACCACTAACCGATCGATAATCAGATGACAAAATGGCCACAGACACAACAAAAAAACCTCTATAACCATTGAATAGAACAAAATCGAAGTGACACAAATCCTCTTTCCACATGATCCACATTGTTATCGGATATGGCTTTATCAAAATCTGTAAGACATTTGACAAATCTATTGACATGATCCAATCGAACAGATGAAGACGGTGAAATTTGGTTTGAAAATTATTCTCTAGGTTATGCAACAAAAAAATCCGCCATTTTTAATTTAGAGATTCAGTGCGGAAACAGGCCCACCGAGCCCGCACCGACCAGCGATCCCCGCACATTGACACTATCCTGCACACACTAGGGACAATTTGCATTTACACCAAGCCAATTAGCCTATCAACCTGTACGTGTTTGGAGTCTGGGAGGATAACGATGATCCCGGTGAAAACCCACGCTGGGTCACGGGGAGAAACGTACAGACTCCGTACAGACAAGCGCCCGTAGTCGGGATGGAACCCGGGTCTCCGGCGCTGCGAGGCAGCAACTCTACCGCTGCCCCTGAATTCTAGGTGCCACGGATTATATCTAAAAAATTTGAAAATTCAAATGTGAAATGGGCAAGGTCCTTTCACCAAGAATGTAATCTGATAGTAGATGAACAATGCAAAGCTTTTAAACAATCATCCTACACGATCACCAAATTCATGAAAGGCAATTAATTCCAGCTTGGAACAAAACAAAATGTATTAAAAACTTCAATGCTGACCAATAGGTTATTTCATTGAAATACAATGTACACTTTTGTATATATTCTGATATAATACTACCAAGCAGCTGAAATGATATTATTCCCCATCAGGGCAAATGATTAAAACCTGTTTCCACACTTTTAAAAACCATGCCTGGGTTAAAAAAAACTCTATATAGAATTTGTAGTCAGCAATCAATGCAACTTGTCACCTTGCATCTATCTTTTTTTTAAATCTTCGATGTTCTCAAAACCCACAACAAACCTTTATACCAATCATCTTAATGGAAATGCTGCCAGAGGTTACCTTTTTAAAGTTTAGTTTAGTTTAGAGGTACAGCGCGAAAAACAGGTCCTTCGGCCCACCGAGTCATCACCGACCAGCGATCCCCGAACACATTAATGCTCCCCTACGCACACTAGGGACAACTCACATCTATACCAAGCCAATTAACCTCCAAACCTGTACGTCTTTGGAGTGTGGGAGGAAACCGAAGATCTCGGAGAAAGCCCACGGAGGTCACGGGGAGAACGTACAAACTCCGTACGGACACCCCCCACTTTGGTCGGGATCGAACCCGGGCAGCAACTCTACCGCTGCGCCAACGTGCCGCCACACCTGTGTTCAAGAACAAGCCATTGAGATTTGCTGTGACTTACTGGAACTAACTAAGCAGGGATTTTTTTAATTGATGAAAACAAATGTTTCTGCTAAACCTTTAGAGCTACTTTGCTGAACAATTTGATTCCACCAGCATGTGAAAAGACCCCCCAGCGACATTGTGGGAGGATTCAAAGGGCTTCACTTGGACAATATTTAGAATAGACCTTTTATGAAGTAAATCAACTCGTCTAATGCCCAGTGATGCTGTGTGACCTGCTGAGTTCCTCCAGCAGTGTGTTTTTTGCTCATTTAATGATCATTCGGGAATATACATTTTACAGTTATGTTGAGCTCTTCAAAGGCAAGCACATTACCAAGTTCATTATATCAGACCTACACCCTCTTCACTAAATAGACACAGTATTGCTTCTCAGCAGAGTTTTTCAAATCTGCATTTAAAAAGATAAGTTCTCGTTCTCCTATGGCACTTTTGACTATGATTCACAAAGCTGATCGATCGTCATCAGTATTGTTAATTATATCTTTTTTTTTTTAGTAAAGATAGAAAGTTTTTATTTAAAACATTGGCCAAATGCACTAGAAATGATAAGTGTAATAAAATAATATTCTCAGAGTAGTGGAAAGCATAACCACAACCCTCTCTCTTTGCAAAAGGGCTAAGGAACTCCTCCTTGGCTCTGTTCTTCAAATAATCCAATTCACAGTTCGAAACGTTCTTGTTGAAACAGATCCATCCTCGGCGGCTTTAATTTGCTGCTCCTTTACCCCGTCCCACTCTCAGCAGGTGACACCTCTGCCTTCAAACCGTGCCGTCAAAGATCGACTTTGGTAACCTAGCCCCCCACCTTCAGTTCCACTTACATTTGTATATGCTCGAACCGTACGCCTACCCATTCGTCGAAACAAAGTACACAACATCCATTGGCCAGCTCTTGCACATCTGACCCAGTGGTTTCAGCGTTTAACAATTATACAAAGGTGATTAAAAATAAAAGGCTTAAATCTATGGAACAGATAGCCCTGCCACCTGCCCAAGCTAAAATCAGGCTCACTAATCAAGCCTTGTACAGTTTCTTTAGTAATATATAAGATTATCCAAAAATAAAACCTAAAATCTGTACAGAAAAAGCACACAGGTTTGTTCATATTAAGAGTGATTTTTTTTTATGTTTTTACTACGTTAATTCTTCACCCTGCATCTGCACCTCGATCATTGTACAGTGGTCATGCCCCTTATACCAAAGCTCTACATTTCCCAATACATTATTATACAGCCTAAACTCATCCCCTAGAATTTCGAACCGTCCACTGATTCCTCCTCCTTCATCTCCAAGTAAAAAAAGTGATATCAGCTGCATTTATTTAAATTTTTTTTTTTTTTGCTACAGAATTACTTATAGAAAAAAATTGATCACATTGGTTTGATTTCTTCTCGACGTCCTCAGTTCATCATTATGATGCCACCTCCCTCAGGATTATCAAGTCCACTGCATGCTGGAACGTTTTCAATAGTGACACTGCCTGTCCATGCTCGATATTCATAAAATTGTACCCATTCGCCTGCAAAAGAAATACATTGGCATTTTTGGTATTAACAGCAAAAAAAAACACATTTGATGTGCCAACATTCCAGTGCAGAGTTACCAGACGTCTGATGAAGGAGTCTTGACCCGAAACGTCATCTATTCCTCTTCGCCAGATATGCTTGCTGCCTGTCCCGCTGAGTTACTCCAGCATATTCTATATATCTACAGAAACTAGAAGTCTAAAGGAGGGTCTCGACCCGAAACGTCCCCTATTCCTTTTCACCAGACCCAGAGTTACTCCAGCATTTTATGTTTATCTACAGGAAACTAAAATGCAAATTGTGCAGGAAAGGGGAACTGTAGATGCTGGTTTGTAACGGAGATAAGACTCAGAGTGCTGGAGTAACTCGAAGGGCTGAATGGCCTACTCCTGTGGATGATCAGCCATGATCACAATGCAGAAAAGGAACAGGTGACGTTTCGGGTCGGAACCCTTCTTCAGAGTGAAAGATAGAGAAGGCTGGAACAAAAGCAACAGATGACCTCAGGAAGGGTGGGGTCCATAATGGCCGATTGCTGGCTGGGGAAGATGTGCTAATGACAGGAATATAAGGATGAGAACAGTTTCATCCAGACAAATGCAAGTTTCTGGATAAATTGAAAGAGCGGGTTTGTGTTTAGTTTCCTGTGATGCATTATGTGGATTTATGGAGGTGTCGAAACAGAGAAAATAGGTGCAAGAGGAGGCCATTCGGCCCTTCGAGCCAGCACCGCCATTCATTGTGATCATTTATCTTATTACTCCTATTATTTGTATTTTCCTAGCTGATCATCCACAATCAGTAACCTGTGCCCAACTTCTCCCCATATCCCCTGATTCCACCAGCCCCCAGAGCCCCCAGTATGTTGGCCTAATTAATAGACAATAGACAATAGGTGCAGGAGTAGGCCATTCAGCCCTTCGAGCCTCTCTCCTGATCCATGTTCCTCTCTCCTGATCCATTTTCCACATCTCACCTTATAAGCCTCGTTCTTTATGCTCCCCAACCCAGGGAAGGCAAGGCAAGTTTACTTATACAGCACATTTCATACAGCAATGGCAATTCAAAGTGATTTACGCAGAGCATAAAAATACAGAACAAGGGAGAAAAAGCTAGGAAAATACAAATAATAGGAGTAATAAGATAAATAAATAATAGTTATAAGTAAGATGACTATCGATCTTCTGTCATTTGCACCGAAGACAATTATCTTGGTTTTATCTTTGTTTAGCTGGAGAAAATTGTGTCTCATCCAGCTGTTTATCTGTTCAATGCATTGATGGAGACTATCGATGGGACTATGGTCATTTGGAGAGAGGGCTATGTAAATTTGAGTGTCATCCGCATAGTTATGGTAGGCAATGTTGTTGTTTTTTAAGATGTGTCCTAACGGAAGCATGTAGAGATTGAATAAAAGATGGCCAAGGATTGATCATTGGGGAACCACATGTCATTTTAACTTGATCGGATTCAAGTTGAGGGCGTGCAGCGTAGGTTTACTAGGTTAATTCCCGGAATGGCGGGACTGTCATATGTTGAAAGACTGGAGCGACTAGGCTTGTATACACTGGAATTTAGAAGGATGAGAGATCTTATCGAAACGTATAAGATTATTAAGGGGTTGGACACGTTAGAGGCAGGAAACATGTTCCCAATGTTGGGGGAGTCCAGAACAAGGGGCCACAGTTTAAGAATAAGGGGTAGGCCATTTAGAACTGAGATGAGGAAAAACCTTTTCAGTCAGAGAGTTGTGAATCTGTGGAATTCTCTGCCTCAGAAGGCAGTGGAGGCCAATTCTCTGAATGCATTCAAGAAAGAGCTAGATAGAGCTCTTAAGGATAGCGGAGTCGGGGGGTATGGGAAGAAGGCAGGAACGGGGTACTGATTGAGAATGATCAGCCATGATCACATTGAATAGCGGTGCTGGCTCGAAGGGCCGAATGGCCTCCTCCTGCACCTATTGTCTATTGTCAAGGTTGCCAATGGACACATAATAGTTTCTGTCCTGCAGATCAGTACCTGAAAGTCCAACCCAATTTTCTAGACTGTCTATTAAAATGTTATGGTCTACAGTGTCAAAGGCAGCACTAAGATCAAAAAGTATTAAAACTGAAATTTAATGAAACTCAAGAAGTACTAAAGCGGGCGACTGTTTGTGTGTGGGTCACAGAGGTGGACTTGCAATCTCACATTACAATCGCTGCACTCTTTCAAATCTCCACTCCAACAGCAACATTTCTTACTTTAACTATGCTCTTCTCAATCTGTACGTGTGAAAACGTCTATGCCCAAAACGTCACGTTTGGAGATACAGCGCGGAAACAGGCCCTTCGGCCCACCGGGTCCGCGCCGCCCAGCGATCCCCATTTATTAACACTATCCTACACCCACTAGGGACAATTTTTACATTTGCCCAGCCAATTGACCTACAAACCTGTACGTCTTTGGAGTGTGGCAGGAAACAGAAGATCTCTGAGAAAACCCACGCAGGTCACGGGGAGAACATACAAACTCCGTACAGACGGCGCCCGTAGTCAGGATCAAACCCGGGTCTCCGGCGCTGCATTCGCTGTAAGGCAGCAACTCTACCGCTGCGCCACCGTGACCGCCCTATTCCTTTATTCCTTTCATCTATTCATTTTCTCCAGAGATGCTTCCTGACCCAATGAGTTACTCCAGCATTTAGTCAATCTTCCCTCCACACTCTCGAAGGGACTCCACCTGAAAAGTTAACCATCCTTTTGTCTGATGCAGATCCAGATGCTGCTTGACCTGCTGAGTTCTTCCACAGTATTATATTTTCCTCCAGATTCCAAGATTTGCATTCACTTGCATCTCCAGCCAGCATATAACCTTCATTAAACATGCAACAATCTGGATCTGGATTGAAAAGATTTTTCTCTACTGTGGCACGGAAAATTCAGAGTCAATCATTTACAACAATAGACAATAGGTGCAGGAGGAGGCCATTCGGCCCTTCGAGCCAGCACCGCCATTCAATGTGATCATGGCTGATCATTCTCAATCAGTACCCCCGTTCCTGCCTTCTCCCCATAACCCCTGACACCGCTATCCTTAAGAGCTCTATCCAGCTCAGCAACCTCAGGCTCGACTGGTCTTTGTGTGTCGATTGTCCAAGGATACTGCAGACCATGTTGTTGAAGCTCAATCATGCCTTCAATCTTCTCGCTAGCTAAGTGGGTAGAGAGTATAGCGTGGCACGGTGGCGCAGCGGTAGAGTTGCTGCCTCACAGCGCCAGAGATTCGGGTTCGATCCTGAATACGGGTACGGAATTTGTACGTTCTCCCCGTGACCCGCGTGGGTTTTCTCCGGGTGCTCCGGTTTCCTCCCACACTCCAAAGACGTGCAGGTTTGTAGGTTAATTGGTTTGGTAAAATTGTAAATTGTCCCTGGTGTGTGTGTCGGATGGTGCCAGTGTACGGGGATCGCTGATCAGCGCGGACCCGATGGGCCGAAGGGCCTGTGTTTCCACGCTGTATCTCTAAACTAAACTGTCATTCAATGTCCAGATTTATTGCGACTTTCTCCCTAGGCTCGGGTATTGGAGCACACACCTGGTCAGTTTTCACAAACACCGCATTTAGATTCCTGCCCTTCCAGTTACTTCTCAACAGGTTTCAGTGTACAACCTGGTTCGGGCGAATCACAGATCAGCTTTGCATCTGCGTTGCGACCAGCTAAATTAGTCTAAGAAAATAACCGCAGATGCTGGTACAAATCGAAGGTATTTATTCACAAAATGCTGGAGTAACTCAGCAGGTCAGGCAGCATCTCAGGAGAGAAGGAATGGGTGACGTTTCGGGTCGAGACCCTTCTTCAGCTAAATTAGTCTGGCCATTTCCATTCCATAACGTCATATCTTTCCAACAACGAGCCAAGGTTTGACTTTGTAGTATCAATGCCAAAAGCATATTTCCAATCAGGCACATGTCCTGCCACATTAAAGGGAGTCTGTTTTCACAGTTGGCCAGAATAATGAGAGGTAGCTTTAGCTCCATCAAACTGTTACCTCATGCTTTCCAATGGCACGGTGTCAAACCTGACCAAAGCATGTTTTCAGTGAGACTGCTATTAGTTTTGTTTAGTTTAGTTATTGGGAAACAGAGTGGAAACAGGCTCACACCAGCGATCCCCGTACATTAACAATAGACAATAGACAATAGACAATAGGTGCAGGAGTAGGCCATTCAGCCCTTCGAGCCAGCACCGCCATTCAATGCGATCATGGCTGATCACTCTCAATCAGTACCCCGTTCCTGCCTTCTCCCCATACCCCCTCACTCCGCTATCCTTAAGAGCTCTATCCAGCTCTCTCTTGAAAGCATCCAACGAACTGGCCTCCACTGCCTTCTGAGGCAGAGAATTCCACACCCTCACCAATCTCTGACTGAAAAAGTTCTTCCTCATCTCCGTTAGGGCCATTTCTATTTTAACATTTATACATTTATACCAAGCCAATTAACTTAGAAACTTGTTCTCCTTTGGAGCGTGGGAGGAAACCGAAGGTCTCGGAGAAAACCCACGCAGGTCACGGGGAGAACGTACAAACTCCGTACAGACAGAACCCGTAGTCAGGATGGAACCCGGTGCTTTTACAGCAGTAGCCTCTACCGCTGTGCCACTGTGCCACAAGAGTAACATTATCTGGCACAATCTGCTAGAGGCTCTCGACTGAACCATGTCAGTGCTAATTCATAGTCATACAGCATGGAAACAGGCCCTTTGGCTCAACTCATCCATGCCAAACAACTTACTTGGAAGGTAATCCCATATGCCAGTGTTTGGCCCGTATCCTTCAAAACTTTTCCTATCCATGTATGCTGCCTCGGCAAGGCCAGCAGCATAGTCAAGAACCAGTCTCACCATCTCACTCCATCTGCTCCCCCTCTCCCATCAGGCAAGAGGTGCAGAAATCGCACACCTCCAGATTCAGGAACAGTTTCTTCCCAGCTGTTTTCAGGCAACTGAACCATCCTACCAACAACTAGAGAGTAGTCCTTAGCTACTATCTACCTCACTGAAGACCCTAGAACTATCTTTAATCGGACTTTAATCACTTAAAGTTAGCATGCAGGTACAGCAGGCAGTGAAGAAAGCCAATGGAATGTTGGCCTTCATAACAAGAGGAGTTGAGTATAGGAGCAAAGAGGTCCTTCTGCAGTTGTACAGGGCCCTAGTGAGACCGCACCTGGAGTACTGTGTGCACTTTTGGTCTCCAAATTTGAGGAAGGATATTCTTGCTATTGAGGACGTGCAGCGCAGGTTTACTAGGTTAATTCCCGGAATGGCGGGACTGTCGTATGTTGAAAGACTGGAGTGACTAGGTTTGTATACACTGGAATTTAGAAGGATGAGAGGGGATCTTATTGAAACATATAAGATTATTAAGGGATTGGACACGCTAGAGGCAGGAAACATGTTCCCAATGTTGGGGCAGTCCAGAACCAGGGGCCACAGTTTAAGAATAAGGGGTAGGCCATTTAGAACGGAGATGAGGAAAAGCTTTTTCACTCAGAGAGTTGTAAATCTGTGGAATTCTCTGCCTCAGAAGGCAGTGGAGGCCAATTCTCTGGATGCTTTCAAGAGAGAGCTAGATAGAGCTCTTAATGATAGCGGAGTCAGGGGTTATGGGGAGAAGACAGGAACGGGGTACTGATTGAGAATGATCAGCCATGATCACATTGAATGGTGGTGCTGGCTCGAAGGGCCGAATGGCCTCCTCCTGCACCTAATGTCTATTGACTTTATCTTGCACTAAACGTTATTCCCTTTGTTGGACGGGAAAGTAGTGCAGTGTAAAAGATGCAGATGAACATTTTTTAAGTCAACAATCTGCTCTACACAGTTAATTCCCAACAATAATACATTTTTAAGCAGAATTGATAGAAAGCAAATCGGTATACAAAATCATGAGAGGAATAGATCGGGTAGATGCACAGAGTCTTTTACCCAGAGTAGGGAATCGTGGACCAGAGGACATAGATTCAAGGTGAAGGGGAATGGATTTAATAGGAATCTGAGCAGTAACCTTTTCACACAGAGGGTGGCGGGTGTATGGGACAAGCTGCCAGAGGAGGTAGTTGAGGCTGGGACAATCCCAACGTCTAAGAGACAGTTGGACAGGTTCATGGATAGGACAGGTTTGGAGGGATATGGGCCAAATGCTGGCAAGTGGGACTAGGGTAGCTGGGACATTGTTGGCCAGTGTGGGCCGAAGGGCCTGTTTCCACACTGTATCACTCTACGACTCTAGTGCATGAAGCACATCCGTAAGAACACGCACAGAGAACGAGAAAAAGACTGTTTGAGAGAGAGATTTTATTGTTTCATTTTAGGAAAGAGAACTTGTGTCATTTTGATAGTTACCTGAACTATTTTATCTCCAGGCTGAAGCAATGTTGACGCTGGCCCTTCAGTCTGAACTCTTGTGACAAATATACCCTGGGTAAAGAATAAATATTTCATACGTAACTTTAAAACAACTTTTAGGCGTACTTTTACTTTCAATGAAGGTTTACGGTTTACGGCACAACTATTTACACTAAATAAAACTATAGCCAATGATGGAAAAATCATCCAGCTTATATTTAAAGTGCGGCTTCCCTCGATGCCCCCTCCATCGACTCCTTTAAGTCCAGGCTCAAAACCTATTTCTACTCCCTAGCGTTTGAGGCTCATTGAGGAGGCGCTGTGAACTTTGTGTGCTACTGTATGTTTCATTTTTTTTCCTTAGTACCTAATCAGATGTACAGCACTTTGGTCAACGTGGGTTGTTTTTAAATGTGCTATACAAATAAAATTGACTTGACTTGACTTGACTTCCCTCTGGAAGGCGACTCCGGACTGTCAAAGCAGCCACAGCCAGACATAAAAACAGCTTTTTTTCCGCAAGTACTCAATAACCAAAAGTCTGCGGCCTCTTTTTGCTCTGGTTTATTTCACTCACGGGTTTAAACTGTAATAATGTGTAATTTCACTCACATGTTTAAACTGTAAATACGTGTGTAAATTCAAGAAAATGTTCAAAAATATCATATTTTAAAGATACAAAATATGTGATCAGCACTGAGAAAAGACTGACATGATAGAAATGATGGTTCTTGACTATATTTGTGTTTCTTTCTATGTTTTGTTTATCTGCTTCCAGATTTCTTTTTAGAGATACAGCGCGGAAACAGGCCCTTCGGCCCACCGAGTCCGCGCCGCCCAGCGATCCCCGCACATTAACACCATCCTACACACACTAGGGACAATTTTTTACATTTACCCAGTCAATTAACCTACATACCTGCACGTCTTTGGAGTGTGGGAGGAAACCGAAGATCTCGGAGAAAACCCACGGAGGTCACGGGGAGAACGTACAAACTCAGTACAGACAGCGCCCCTAGTCAGGATCGAACCTGAGTCTCAGGCGCTGCGTTTGCTGTAAGGCAGCAACTCTACCTCTGCGCCACCGTGCCGCCCCGGTGCTTCTGACCTATGATGTTGTGTTTCTTAAATATTATATTTTGTTAAGTATTAAGGGTAAGCACAATAAGCTTTGGCTTCTGCCTACACCTTTTTTTTCTCGGTCAGAAAATATCATGTGTGATTATATTGTTTTATTTTTTGATACAATGTTTTTTGCACTATTTAACTTTCACAACTGTATGGTCAATCTGTTGTATTGTATTGACCGGAAAAAATAATAATAAAAAAAATAAATCTGGGTGTCCCTAGTGCATCAGTCACTGAAAGGAAGCATGCAGGTACAGCAGGCAGTGAAGAAAGCCAATGGAATGTTGGCCTTCATAACAAGAGGAGTTGAGTATAGGAGCAAAGAGGCCCTTCTGCAGTTGTACAGGGCCCGAGTGAGACCGCACCTGGAGTACTGTGTGCAGGTTTGGTCTCCAAATTTGAGGAAGGATATTCTTGCTATTGAGGGCGTGCAGCGTAGGTTTACTAGGTTAATTAACGGAATGGCGGGACTGTCATATGTTGAAAGACTGGAGCGACTAGGCTTGTATACACTGGAATTTAGAAGGATGAGAGGAGATCTTATCGAAACGTATAAGATTATTAAGTGGTTGGACACGTTAGAGGCAGGAAACATGTTCCCAATGTTGGGGGAGTCCAGAACCAGGGGCCACAGTTTAAGAATAAGGGGTAGGCCATTTAGAACAGATATGAGGAAAAACTTTTTCAGTCAGAGAGTTGTGAATCTGTGGAATTCTGTGCCTCAGAGGGCAGTGGAGGCCAATTCTCTGAATACATTCAAGAGAGAGCTAGATAGTGCTCTTAAGGATAGCGGAGTCAGGGGGTATGGGGAGAAGGCAGGGACGGGGTACTGATTGAGAATGATCAGCCATGATCACATTGAATGGCGGTGCTGGCTCGAAGGACCGAATGGCCTCCTCCTGCACCTATTGTCTATTGTCTATAATAATAAATAGATAAGACTGTAATGTTGTGTTCTTAATGTTTTAATGTTTTATGCTTTATTCTTAATTGTTTACTGTGTGTTCGTGTTGTTACTTGCGAGCGGAGCACCAAGGCACATTCCTTGTATGTGTACATACTTGGCCAATAAACTTATTCAATTCAATTCGATTCAGTTCAATTCGGAAAGACTCAAATGGCACTGCAGATTGGTTTGAAGGTGCAGGTTCCTGTGCTTCCCTGCTGCATGAAACGATGACTCGATAAGTAAACACGACTGAAATAAGCCGTTCCAAATACTCACAGTGTCGTCAGGTCTGAAAGGGTTCCCTCGACCGCCAATCCCTCCAGATATGCTGAACCCCAGCTCGGGATTCTTATCTATTTTAATATGCATCTGAAATGGAATGAAAAATTATTTCCTTTTACTTAGACAATAGACAATAGGTGCAGGAGGAGGCCATTCGGCCCTTTGAGCCAGCACCGCCATTCAATGTGATCATGGCTGATCATTCTCAATCAGTACCCCGTTCCTGCCTTCTCCCCATACCCCCTGACTCCGCTATCCTTAAGAGCTCTATCTAGCTCTCTCTTGAATGCATTCAGAGAATTGGCCTCCACTGCCTTCTGAGGCAGAGAATTCCACAGATTCACAACTCTCTGACTGAAAAAGCTTTTTCCTCATCTCCGTTCTAAATGGCCTACCCCTTATTCTTAAACTGTGGCCCCTGGTTCTGGACTCCCCCAACATTGGGAACATGTTTCCTGCCTCTAACGTGTCCAACCCCTTAATAATCTTATACGTTTCGATAAGATCCCCTCTCATCCTTCTAAATTCCAGTGTATACAAGCCTAGTCGCTCCAGTCTTTCAACATAATAAAGATATTTTCTTAAGGTGGCATCTTTAAATAGTTGTGTGTGTGTGTGTGTGTGTGTGTGTGAGGGTGGGGAGAGGGAGAGAGGGAGGAGGTCGGGGTGGGGAGAGGGGGAGAGGGAGGGGGTCGGGGTGGGGAGAGGGAGGGGGTCGGGGTGGGGAGGGGGTCGGGGTGGGGAGAGGGGGAGAGGGAGGGGGTCGGGGTGGGGAGGGGGTCGGGGTGGGGAGGGGGAGGGGGTCGGGGAGGGGCCTAGACAGTGACATTGTTTGCTTTGCACACAAATCGACATATGATAAAGTACCTGGAGAAAGTAAATATCTTCCACAGTCCATGTACAAATTGAAGCTAGAACTGTTTTTATTTTTACCTCTAGATAATAATCCCTTGTTCTTACCTCCTGCTGTATGATATCACGGCATTGTCTCATCGGATGGCTCATGGATATGCCTTGTGTTGGAGTGTACGGTGGTTGGTGAGATACCTTCAGCATTAGGTAATCGATCAGTTGCTCTCTGGAAGGATGTCTCCCAACCGTTACTTGGGACAAGGTGTGCTGGGGCTGGTTGCTGTTCATTGCTACCCTCGAAGGCTGGTACATTTGGCCATTTGTCAAAGGCACCTAGGTATGAAATTATCAATGATTAATGATAAAGGGCGGCGCGGCGATAGAGTTGCTACCTTACGGCGCCAGAGACCCGGGTTCCATCCTGACACCGGGTGCTGCCTGTACGTTCTTCCCGTGACTTAGTTTAGAGATACAGCGCGGAAACAGGCCCTTTCGGCCCACCGGGTCCGCGCCGACCAGCGATCCCCGCACATTAACACTATCCTATCAAGAAGGGTCTCGACCCGAAACATCGGACATCAGTCTGAAGAAGGGTCTCGATCCGAAACGTCATCCATTCCTTCTCTCCAGAGATGTTGCCTGACCCGCTGAGTTACTCCAGCACTCTGTGAAACGTCACCTATCCATGTTCTCCAGAGATGCTGCCTGACCTGCTGAGTTACTCCAGCACTCTGTGAAATGTCACCTATCCATGTTCTCCAGAGATGTTGCCTGACCCGCTGAGTTACTCCAGCACTCTGTGAAACGTCACCTATCCATGTTCTCCAGAGATGTTGCCTGACCCGCTGGGTTACTCCAGCATTTTGTGTCTACCCACGAGGGACATTTTTTAAAAACATTTACCAAGCCAATTAACCTACAAACCTGAACGTCTTTGGAGTGTGGAAGGAAACCGAAGATCTCGGAGAAAACCCACGCAGGTCACGGGGAGAACGTACAAACTCCGTACAGACAGCACCCGTAGTCGGGATTGAACCCGGGTCTCCGGCGCTGCATTCGCTGTAAGGCAGCAACTCAACCGCTGCGCCACCGTGCCGACCACGTGAGTTTTCTCTGGATGCTCCAGTTTCCTCTCACACTCCAAAGACGTACAGGTTTGTTGGTAAATTGGTTTCGAAAGATGGTAAATTGTCCCCAGTGTCTAGGGGTGGTGATCGCCAGTCAGCATGGACTCGGATGGCTGAACGGCCCGTTTCCAAACTGTAAGACTAAAGTCTAATTGGCGGCACGGTAGGGTTGCTGCCTTACAGCGCTTGCAGCACACGAGACCACGGTGCTGTCTGTACGGAGTTTGTACGTTCTCCCCGTGACCTGCGTGGGTTTTCTCCGAGATCTTCGGTTTCCTCCCACACTCCAAAGACGTGCAGGTATGCAGGTAAATGTAAAAATTGGCCCAAGTGTGTGTCGGATAGTGTTAGTGTGTGGGGTCGATAGTTGACGCGGACTCAGTGTCCGCGATGTATCTCTAAACTAAACGAATGAACTTCAAACCCCCATCTATATTTCATGAACTTGCCACATAATCAACCTTCTGAAAGGATAAGAATAGCCCAAACCTCGAATTATTTTCAGATTTAAAAAAAAATGTATTTCTTAAAAGACCATTGAACTCTTTAATTTCTTATATATAGATTAGGCATAAGTGAATACAGTGTGGAGACAGGCCCTTCGGCCCAACCGGCCCACACTGACCAACATGTCCCATCCACGCTAGTCCCATCTGCCTGTGTTTGGCCCATATCCCTCTAAACCTGTCTTTTCCATGTGCCTGTCTAAACGTCTCTTAAACGTTGTGATCTTACCTGCCTCAACTACCTCCTCCAGCAGTATAAGAAAATAACTGCAGATGCTGGTACAAATCGATTTATTCACAAAATGCTGGAGTAACTCAGCAGGTCAGGCAGCATCTCGGGAGAGAAGGAATGGGTGACATTTCGGGTCGAGACCCTTCTTCACACTGATGTCAGGGGGGCGGGACAAAGGAAGGATATAGGTGGAGACAGGAAGACAGTGGGAGAACTGGGAAGGAGGAGGGGAAGAGAGGGACAGAGGGACTATCTAAAGTTGGAGAAGTCAATGTTCATACCGCTGGGCTGCAAACTGCCCAGGCGAAATATGAGGTGCTGTTCCTCCAATTTCCGGTGGGCCTCACTATGGCACTGGAGGAGGCCCATGACAGAAAGGTCAGACTGGGAGTGGGAGGGGGAGTTGAAGTGCTCGGCCACCGGGAGACCAGTTTGGCCAACACGGACCGAGCGCAGGTGTTCAGCGAAGCAATCGCCGAGCCTGCGCTTGGTTTCGCCGATGTAAATAAGTTGGCACCTAGAGCAGCGGATGCAATAGATGAGGTTGGAGGAGGTGCAGGTGAACCTTTGTCTCACCTGGAAAGACTGTTTGGGTCCTTGGATGGAGTTGAGGGGGGAGGTAAAGGGCAGGTGTTGCATCTCGTGCAGTTGCAGGGGAAAGTGCCCGGGGATGGGGTGGTTTGGGTAGGAAGGGACGAGTGGACCAGGGAGTTACGGAGGGAACGGTCTCTGCGGAACGCAGAAAGGGGAGGGGATGGGAAGATGTGGCCAGTGGTGGGGTCAGACTAGTGACGGACATTTACTATAAACCCACTGACTCGCATAGCTATCTGGACTACACTTCTTCCCACCCGGTCCCCTGCAAAAAGTCTATCCCCTACTCCCAATTCCTCCGTCTACGCCGCATCTACGCCCGGGATGAGGTGTTTCACACTAGGGCATCAGAGATGTCCTCATTCTTCAGGAAACGGGGCTTCCCCTCCTCCATTATAGATGAGGCTCTCACTAGGGTCTCTTCTACATCCCGCAGCTCCGCTCTTGCTCCCCCTCCCCCCATTCGTAACAAGGACAGAATCCCCCTCGTTCTCACCTTCCACCCCACCAGCCAGCGGATCCAACATATCATCCGCCAACATTTCCGTCACCTACAACGGGATCCCACCACTGGCCATATCTTCCAATCCCCTCCCCTCTCTGCGTTCCGCAGAGACCGTTCCCTCCGTAACTCCCTGGTCCACTCGTCCCTTCCTACCCAAACCACCCCAACCCCGGGCACTTTCCCCTGCAACCGCACGAGATGCAACATCTGTCCCTTTACCTCCCCCCTCATCTGGCTCGAAGGGCCGAATGGCCTCCTCCTGCACCTATTGTCTATTGTCTATAGTATACTTACTTTCCTTAAGGTGTCCGAAGGTATATCCTTCATACCACTTGTTCCAGTTGAATAATTATGTGGCCCAATGCTGAAAACATCATCTTGACTCGGGTCCCCGATGCTGTTACCTTGCGATGGATACTAAAAATACAAAGGGAAAAGAATACCTCACAGGATGATATTTTTGCAGAGCTGATAAAATAATGATAGCGTTTTTGGAAAGTGGTGAAATCATCGGACAAAGTCAGCATGGATTTACAAAAGGCAAATAATCATGTCTGACGAATCTTATAGAATTTTTCGAGGATGTAACTAGTAGAGTGGATAAGGGAGAACCAGTCGATGTGTTGTATCTGGACTTTCAGAAGGCCTTCAACAAGGTCCCACTTAGGAGATTGGTGTACAAACTTAAAGCACACGGTATTGAGGGTTCAGTGTTGAGGTGGATAGAAAATTGGTTGGCGGACAGGAAGCAAAGAGTAGGAATAAACGGGTCCTTTTCGGAATGGCAGGCAGTGACTAGTGGGGTACCGCAAGGCTCAGTGCTGGGACCCCAGTTATTTACAGTGTATATTAATGATTTGGACGAGGGAATTGAATGCAACATCTCTAAGTTTGCGGATGACACGAAGCTGGGTGGCAGTGTTAGCTGCGAGGAGGATGCTAGGAGGCTGCAGAGTGACTTGGATAGATTAGGCGAGTGGGCAAATGCATGGCAGATGCAATATAATGTGGATAAATGTGAGGTTATCCACTTTGGCGGCAAGAACAGGAAAGCAGAGTATTACCTGAATGGTGACCGATTAGGAGAAGGGGAGATGCAACGTGACCTGGGTGTCATGGTGCACCAGTCATTGAAAGCAAGCGTGCAGGTGCAGCAGGCAGTGAAGAAAGCGAATGGTATGTTGGCATTCATAGCAAGAGGATTTGAGTTTAGGAGCAGGGAGGTTCTACTGCAGTTGTACAGGGCCTTGGTGAGACCGCACCTGGAGTATTGTGTGCAGTTTTGGTCTTCTAATCTGAGGAAAGACGTTTTTGCCTTAGAGGGAGTACAGAGAAGGTTTACCAGATTGATCCCTGGGATGGTGGGACTTTCATATGAGGAAAGACTGGATAGACTAGGCTTGTACTCGCTGGAATTTAGAAGACTGAGGGGGGATCTTATAGAAACATATAAAATTCTTAAGGGGTTGGTGAGGCTAGATGTGGGAAGATTGTTACCGATGTTGGAGGAGTCCAGAACCAGGGGTCACAGCTTAAGGATAAGGGGGAAGTCTTTTAGGACCGAGATGAGAAAACATTTCTTCACACAGAGTGGTGAGTCTGTGGAATTCTCTGCCACAGAAGGTAGTTGAGGCCAGTTCATTGGCTATATTTAAGAGGGAGTTAGATGTGGCCCTTGTGGCTAAAGGGATCAGGGGGTATGGAGAGAAGGCAGGTACAGGTTACTGAGCTGGATGATCAGCCATGATCATATTGAATGGCGGTGCAGGCTCGAAGGGCCGAATGGCCTACTCCTGCACCTATTTTCTATGGTTCTATGTTTTTTCAATGTTTACATGTTTTTAAAAACTCAATGTTAGTAAAACATTGATTACATAATATTTATACATTTTTATATAATGATGTACAATATTTAATATTGATTATATTAGTGATTACATATTGATTGAAGAACGTAAGCTCTGAACAACTAGCTTTATGTCCCACTCTAAATGTGGCCCGGCCCAAGCGGTTTCTTCATTAATGGAGCATTTCCAAATTTCTCTCTGTGCAAGAGTGAGAAATCCTCGTACATTCGGTCATAAGTGATAGGAGCAGAATTAGGCCATTCGACCCATCAAGTCCACTCATGGCTGATCTATCTCTCCCTCCTACATTTATTTACATCGGCGAAACCAGGCGCAAGCTCGGCGATCGCTTCGCTCAACACCTGCGCTCGGTCCGCATTGACCAAACTGATCTCCCGGTGGCTGAGCACTTCAACTCCCCCTCCCATTCCCAGTCTGACCTTTCTGTCATGGGCCTCCTCCAGTGCCATAGTGAGGCCCACCGGAAATTGGAGGAACAGCACCTCATATTTCGCCTGGGCAGCTTGCAGCCCAGCGGTATGAACATTGACTGCTCTAACTTTAGATAGTTCCTGTCCCTCTCTTCCCCTCCTCCTTCCCAGATCTCCCTCTATCTTCCTGTCTCCACCTATATCCTTCCTTTGTCCCGCCCCCCTGACATCAGTCTGGGGAAGGGTCTCGACCCGAAACGTCACCCATTCCTTCTCTCCTGAGATGCTGCCTGACCCGCTGAGTTACTCCAGCATTTTGTGAATAAATACCTTAGATTTGTACCAGCATCTGCAGTTATTTTCTTATATCTCTCCCTCCTAACCCCATTCGCCTGCCTTCTCCCCATTACCCCTGATACCCGCACTAATCGAGAATCCATCGATCTCTGCCTTAAACATATCCATTGACTTGGCCTGCACAGCCTTCTGCGGCAATGAACTCCACAGATTCACCCTCCCTCCCCACTGTCGAAAGAAATTCCTCCTCTTTTCCTTCCTAAAGGAACGTCCTTTAATTCTGAGGCTGTGCCCTCTGGTCCTGGACTCTCCCACTAGTGGAAACATCCTCTCCACATCCGCTCTATCCAGGCATATTCGGTAAGTTGGTTTGGTTCGGTTCAGTTTGGCTATTCATGCACACTTGTTGAGAATCACTTCACTTCTGCTGGAAGGTCATCGACCCCAGGCTTCGATTGCGTTGCTCTCCGTAGAAGCTGCCTGAACTGCTGAGTATTTCCAGCATCGTTTCCATTCCAGGTGTCCACCACCTGGAACAGGTGACTCTTAAGGATAGCGGAGTCAGGGGGTATGGGGAGAAGGCAGGAACGGGGTACTGATTGAGAATGATCAGCCATGATCACATTGAATGGTGGTGCTGGCTCGAAGGGCCGAATGGCCTACTCCTGCACCTATTGTCTGTTGTCTATTGTCTATTGTCTAACATGTTGCTCTGGAACCACTCGTGAGGCCAGGACATTTTACACTAATCATTACCAAGTTTTGATTTGCACAACTTCATTAGTTCTGCAAAAAGCTGAGCGATGAAAGGCCTGGATAGAGTGAATGTGGGGAGGATGTTTCCCCTGGTGGGAGAGTCTAGGATCAGAGACCACAGCCACAGCCACAGAATGAAAGGATGTACCTTTACAAAGGAGAGCATGCACGTACAGCAGGCAGTGAAGAAAGCTAATGGCATGTTGGCCTTTATGACAAGAGGAGTTGAGTATAGGAGCAAAGAGGTCCTTCTGCAGTTGTACAGGGCCCTAGTGAGACCGCACCTGGAGTACTGTGTGCAGTTTTGGTCTCCAAATTTGAGGAAGGACATTCTTGCTATTGAGGGAGTGCAGCGTAGGTTCACTAGGTTAATTCCCGGAATGGCGGGACTGTCGTATGTTGAAGGACTGGAGCGACTAGGCTTGTATTCACTGGAATTTAGAAGGATGAGAGGGGATCTTATTGAAACATATAAGATTATTAAGGGATTGGACACGCTAGAGGCAGGAAACATGTTCCCAATGTTGGTGGAGTCCAGAACCAGGGGCCGTAGTTTAAGAATAAGGGGTAGGCCATTTAGAACGGAGATGAGGAAAAACCTTTTTCAGTCAGAGAGTTGTGAATCTGTGGAATTCTCTGCCTTGGAAGGCAGTGGAGGCCAATACTCTGGATGGTTTCAAACGAGAGCTAGACAGAGCTATTAATGATAGTGGAGTCAGGGGGTGTGGGGAGAGGGCAGGAACGGGGTACTGATTGTGAATGATCAGCCATGATCACATTGAATGGCGGTGCTGGCTCGAAGGGCCGAATGGCCTACTCCTGCACCTATTGTTTATTGTCTATTGAGATGAGGAGGAATTTGTTTAGTCAGAGGGTGGTGAATCTGTGGAATTCATTGCCACAGAAGGCTGTGGAGGTCAAGTCAGTGGATATTTTTAAGGCCGAGATTGATAGATTCTTGATTGGTAAGAGTGTCAGGGGTTATGGGAAGAAGGCAGGAGAATGGGGGTGAGAGGGAAAGATTGATCAGCCATGACTGAATGCAAAAGGAGTAGACTTGATGGACCAAATGACTTAATGTTTTTTAAAGCTTTAACACAATTTAAAGCTTTCTAAAAAAGATTTTGACGAAAGTTTAGCACTAAAATATTCACAAGCAGCTGATAAATTGTACCTTAATGTATAACGCGTGCCGTGTCCACCAAAGGTTTATCATTTCATGAGAAAGAACTGTGGCCAATAAAATGGACAATAATAGAAAATAACTCATGCACGCGCAGAGTCAAGAAATGGAAACAAGGACATAACGTATCAGTTGTTTTTGACAGCTATTTGAACCTAGAGCTTAATCTTTCATAACTCTAAGCTTTTTAAAACATTGGAAACCTTAGAACTGGTATCCATATATAACAGCCAATGTAGTAATATATAATGGTGATTAAAATGAAGTGTCCTTGGTGGTAATACTGAACATTGGAAACACACGCACAGAGCTGGTGTTTTAATGCAAACTTTCATTTTATATTACAGTGAATATTTATACCACCTTGCAAGGTGCTTTTGCAAAAGATTAATTCTGAAATGACCACGGTCTTGGTTTTTAGTACTTAACACTTAATTCCAAAAAGTGGTAATTTTAGAATTAATCTTCTGCAAAGGTACCTTGTAAGATAATGTGCCTTGTAAATGTGCATTGTAATATAGTGTGCAGTCCCAGATCGTCAGCAGTTACAAGTTCAAACTAAGCTCCACCTGTACAATTACAGCCAGACATAAAGGTTTAAACTTATTATTTAATATAGGGGGAACTTTCATTAAAAAAAAAATTATTTAGGGACACAGCGAGGAAATAGACAATAGACAGTAGACAATAGATAATAGGTGTCCGAACTGGGTATAGACGTGAATCGAACAGTAGACACAAAATGCTGGAGCAACTCAGTCTGAAGAAGGGTCTCGACCCGAAACGTCACCCATTCCTTCTCTCCCGAGATGCTGCCTGACCCGCTGAGTTACTCCAGCATCCTGCGTCCACTTTCGATTTTAACCAGCATCTGCAGTTCTTTTTCCCCCCAACACATGAATCGGACGGTATCCTAGCTTTTGGAAGGACCGTTCAGAAGCCCGATAACAGAGGGGAAGTAGATGTTCCCGAGTTTCAGCCTCGGCGATAATTCCAAATTGCGCCGTTTTTCGCCAGCTGTTCTTGTTTCGACGTAACCGGAGTCCTTGTGATAACAGCCACCAATATCTTATAGCAAGAATATCCTTCCTCAAATTTGGAGACCAAAACTGCACACAGTACTCCAGGTGCTGTCTCACTAGGGCCCTGTACAACTGCAGAAGGACCTCTTTGCTCCTATACTCAACTCCTCTTGTTATGAAGGCCTTCGGCCCACCTAGTCCACACCGACCGGTGGCCAGTCAACCTACAAACCCACGTGTCTTCGGGATGTGGGAGGAAACCGGAGCACCCGGAGGAAACCCACACAAGTCTTCTTCAAAGGAGCAGATTAACGTTAATTAAAGAATTAACGTCTGGAAGACTTAATTTTAAAAAAGTGATCATTGTAGAATTAATTTTCCGAAAAAAGTACCTTGTAAGATAACACAAATATCCATTGTAATATAATGAGCAGTCACAGATCGGCAGCAGTTAGTTTAAGAAAATAACTGCAGATGCTGGTACAAATCGAAGGTATTTATTTCACAAAATGCTGGAGTAACTCAGCAGGTCAGGCAGCATCTCGGGAGAGAAGGAATGGGTGACGTTTCGGGTCGAGACCCTTCTTCAGACTGATGTCAGGGAGGCGGGACAAAGGAAGGATATAGGTGGAGACAGGAAGATAGAGGGAGATCTGGGAAGGAGGAGGGGAAGAGAGGGACAGAGGAACTATCTAAAGTTGGAGAAGTTGATGTTCATACCACTGGGCTGCAAGCTGCCCAGGCGAAATATGAGGTGCTGTTCCTCCAATTTCCGGTGGGCCTCACTATGGCACTAGAGGAGGCCCATGACAGAAAGGTCAGACTGGGAATGGGAGGGGGAGTTGAAGTGCTCGGCCACCGGGAGATCAGTTTGGCCAACGGCCTTTTGGCTAAGATCAAGTGTAGTATCTGTTCTGGCACAATCTAATGTTCTTATAAGAACAGGGTAAGTATAAGAGCAGTATTTGCATTAGATCATCGACGAGGAGCGGAGGTCAGGAGCACGTGTCTGGTTTAGGGGTGGATCCATGCTGGTTGGGTAACCAACCTAACACCCTTATCCAGGTGGGATGGCAGCAGCAAGTGGAGCTGGAGGGCAGGGTATCCGGAATACCCTGCGAGTATCGGTGAAGGACCTCAAGGAGGGGAACCCTCTCTCAAGGGATCTCTTCATCAAGAAGGTGCTGCTGGAGGCCTGTGGATTCAAGGCCGGGGACATCTTCTGCCTCCAGGACTTCCCAGGTAACGGATACTTCGACGTTACCTTCCAGAACCCGGCGGGATGGCAGAAGTTGCTGCAGGACTTCCGGGAGAAGGGGGATGAAGCCCCGCTGTCGCTCCTGAAGGTGCAGCCGCTCTTCACCCTCCCCACCCAGAGGGAACGGATGATCACGGTGCACATGTTTAACCCACATGTGCCCGTCGTGGATGTCCTCACCTTCCTTGCGCGCTACGTCGAAGGGGCCGGGAACTGCGTGGATATAAAGGACTTGTTCGGGATCTGGACGAGCATGAGGCAGGTAAAGGTGAAGCTGAGGGTGGACGGGAAGGGATTCATTGTCCACCCTCCCTCGGTGTTTGCTATCGGAGGGAACCGGGGCTACATGACGTACGTGGGGCAGCCCAGGGTGTGCAGGAAATGCAACAAACCTGGGCACGTGGCGGCAGAATGCAGGACAGTCGTCTGCAGAAACTGCAAGTTAGAAGGCCACGAGACAAGGGATTGTAAAGAGAGTAAGAGCTGCAACCTGTGTGGGGAGGCAGGCCACCTTTACAGGGCCTGCCCTAAAAGAGCAAGCACTTATGCACAGGCGATAAGAGGGGCCGCTGCCAGCACCCCCAGGGTGGACGAGACGCCTCCTACCACGGAAAAAGCCCAAAAAGGAAAGGAGAGCAGGGGCGAGGACAACGCGACCACCAGGAGCCCCCAACCGCAGGACAGAGCCCCCCCAGGCCCCTCCCCACGAGGGTGAGTCGATGGAAGAGGGGGAACAGGAAGAGGAGGAATGGAAGGTGGTACAGTCGAGGAAAACATTGAAGGCTGTGCGCACGGAGAAAAAGGCGGAGGGGGCAAGCAAGTCCCAAAAAAGAGTCCTCTCCCAGGACGAGGCCAGCAGCCTCTCCGCATCGGAGGATGAGACGACCGGGAGGAGCCGACAACGGAGGCAGGGGCAGAGGAAGGAAACGGGGGAGGAGGAAGGTAAGAGAAAGAACGTGTCTGTTGCCCCCCAGCCCCAGGAGACTGGGAGCAGTGCCAATGGGCCCCAGCCCCAGGAGACAGGGAGCAGTGCCAATGGGCCCCAGCCCCAGGAGACTGGGAGCAGTGCCAATGGGCCCCAGCCCCAGGAGACTGGGAGCAGTGCCAATGGGCCCCAGCCCCAGGAGACCGTGAGCGGCACAACGGCCAATGGGCCCCTGCTCCGGGAGACCGGGAGCGGCACAATGGCCAATGGGCCCCAGCTCCGGGAGACCGGGAGCGGCACAATGGCCAATGGGCCCCAGCTCCGGGAGACCGGGAGCGGCACAATGGCCAATGGGCCCCAGCTCCGGGAGACCGGGAGCGGCACAATGGCCAATGGGCCCCAGCCCCAGGAGACTGGGAGCAGTGCCAATGGGCCCCAGCCCCAGGAGACTGGGAGCAGTGCCAATGGGCCCCAGCCCCAGGAGACTGGGAGCAGTGCCAATGGGCCCCAGCCCCAGGAGACCGTGAGCGGCACAACGGCCAATGGGCCCCTGCTCCGGGAGACCGTGAGCGGCACAACGGCCAATGGGCCCCTGCTCCGGGAGACCGGGAGCGGCACAATGGCCAATGGGCCCCAGCTCCGGGAGATCGGGAGCAGTGCAGTGGCCAATGGGCCCCAGCTCCGGGAGACCGGGAGCAGTGCAGTGGCCAATGGGCCCCAGCTCCAGGACACTGGGAGCAGCGCAGGGGCTTCGCCAGAAAATACACCCTGTGCTGAGGAAGCCACCAACCTGTACCACTACCTGTGCGACAAAAATGTGCAGGAACTGAGCCAGATGATTGGCATGCGGGAGGATCGCCTGGGACAATAAAGGACAATGGAGCTGAAACTGGCATCCTTAAACGTGCGCAGTGTGAAGAGCACTGTGCAATGTGTATCCGCCTTGCAGTACCTGGCCAAGGTAAAGGCGGATGTGACTTTTTTACAGGAGTGCGGGCTGCCACACCTTCGCTGCTATCGGAGGTGGTCGCGATGGTGGCCCCACGGACTGTCGGTATGGTCGGGGGGAAATGATTGTCGTGCGTCCGGTCTGGGGATCTTGCTGCGGGGAGGGGGCTTCACCATCACTGAGGTAAGGGAGGTGGTGGGGGGTCGTCTCTTGGTGGTGGATGTAATGTACCGTGGTTCTCCGCTCCGGCTGATAAATGTGTATGCCTCACCCAGGTGGAGCGAGCGGGTGGCCGTCCTCCAGCAGCTCCCACCGCTGCTGGCCACGTCTAGACCGCTCGTTCTGGCCGGTGACTTCAACTGCATCATCGATGCGGCTGGACGATCCGGCAGTGCCAACCACAGACTGGACGGCACCTCCAAACTCCTGGTGGAAACGGTCAAAGATGCAAAGCTGCGCGACGCCTTCAGTGACCCTGCAGGCGGAGTCCAGCCACGGTTCACCTGGTCAGGACCAAACGGTTCAGCCCAGTCCCGGATAGACTTCCTCTTCACATCGAGGGCCGTCACGGTCAGACACACCGACCTCGCCCCGGTGTTCTTCTCTGACCACTGCCTCCTTCAGGCCACCTGTCACCTACAGGAGGACCGGAAGGCGGGCAGAGGGACGTGGAAGCTAAACGTGGAGCTGTTGACCCCGGAGAACGTTAAGGAGCTAAAGAGGGACTACGCATGTTGGAAAACTGTGAGGCCCCTCTTTGACTCCCAGACACTCTGGTGGGAGGCAACAAAGGAGAACATCAAGAAGTTCTTCGTCTCCAAAGGTGTTCAGAGAGCAAGACAGGGTAAGAGGGAACTGTGTCAACTCCAGACAGATTTGCAGCAGCTACTCCTTCTGCAGAGGAGAGGGGTGGATGTGAGGGAGGAACTGAGAGAGTTGAAGGGCCGGCAAGCTCGGCTCTTTACCTCTGAATCCTCCAAGATCATCTTCCGGTCCAGGGTCCGCCATGTTGAGCAGGATGAGACGTGCTCACGTTACTTCTTCCATAAGGTTCACAGGGGGAGCTCTGTGATCAAAAGCCTTAGGGAGGAGGACGGCTCGGTAACATCCTCGCAGACAGACATGCTCAAGATCTGCAGATCCTTTTATAAGGATCTGTACGATGTAAAGACCACAGACAGCACCGCCTCCCAGAACTTCCTGTCCTCCATCACGGAAGTCTTGGACGACAGCAAGCGGGAGAGTCTGGACCAACCATTGACCCTGGAGGAGCTGACTGGCTCCATCCGTTCCTTTGACTCGAGTAAAACTCCCGGAGGCGATGGCTTACCGGCAGAGTTGTACTCGGCTCTGTGGGACTGGGTGGGCCCGGACCTGCTGGAAGTGTACAACGATATACTCCTAGCAGGCAGCATGTCAGACTCTATGAGGAAGGGCAACATCACCCTGATCTACAAGCAGAAGGGGGAGATGAATGACTTAAGGAATTGGAGACCCATCACATTGTTGAATGTAGACTACAAGATCCTGTCTAAGGCCATCGCCAACCGGGTCAAGTCTGCTCTGGGACAGGTGATCCACCCGGACCAAACCTGTGCTGTACCTGGCAGGAAAATCTCAGACAGCCTGGTGCTGCTGAGAGATACCATTGCCTACGTGCAGGACAGACGGGTGGATGCCTGCCTGGTCAGCTTGGACCAGGAGAAGGCCTTCGACAGGATATCGCACACGTACATGAGGGACGTGCTCTCCAAAATGGGCTTTGGGGAGGGAATCAGGAAGTGGATACAACTGCTCTACTCTGATATCTGTAGTGCAGTCCAAATTAATGGGTGGGAATCAGACAGCTTCCCCGTCAGGTCTGGAGTCAGGCAGGGTTGCCCTCTTTCCCCTGTCTTGTTCGTCTGTTGCATTGAACCCTTTGCCGAATCCATCAGGAAGGATGCGAGCATAAGAGGAGTGACACTGCCAGGCAGTGGGGGCACTCAGGTCAAGGCCTCCCTGTACATGGACGATGTCGCCGTCTTCTGCTCGGATCCAGGGTCGGTCCGCAGACTGATCAGCGTCTGCGACCAGTTTGAGTTGGCCACGGGGGCCAGGGTAAACCGCAGGAAGAGCGAGGCCATGCTCTTTGGCAACTGGCCCGACCGATCTTCCATCCCCTTCACCATCAAGCCTGACTTCCTGAAGGTGCTGGGGATCTGGTTCGGGAAGGCTGAGGCATGTAACAAAAATTGGCTGGAGCGGATAGCCAGGGTGGGGAAGAAGCTGGAGCTGTGGAAGCAGCGCTCCCTCTCCATCACGGGGAAAAACCTGGTCATCAGGTGTGAGGTGCTCTCGGGGCTGCTGTACTTGGCGCAAGTGTGGCCCGTCCCTCCCTCCTACGCCACGGGGATCACCCGGGCCGTCTTCCGTTTCATCTGGGGGTCGGCGATGGACCGGGTGCGACGGGCCACAATGCACAAGTCGGCAGACAACGGGGGTAAAGACGTGCCCAACGTCGCCCTCATTCTGATGGCCACTTTCGTGTGTGGCTGCATCAGGCGGAGCATAGAGTCAAGGCACGTGGGCACCAAATGCCACTACCTGCTGAGGTTCTACCTGTCCCCGGTGTTGCGAAGGATGGGCCTGGCGCAGATGCCACGCAATGTGCCAGTCAGCTGGACATTGCCGAACCATCTGTCGTTTGTGGACAGGTTCTTCCGGACCAACACCTTTGACCACAAGTCCATCGGGCAGTGGTCAGCACGGAACGTCCTGCAGGCACTGCAGGGGAATGACTCCATGGATCCTGTGGCGTGGTTCCCAGAACAGACAGCCCAGCTTGTCTGGCAAAATGCCTCATCGCCAGTACTCACCAACAAGCACCAAGACCTGGCTTGGCTGGCGGTGAGGGGAGCCCTCCCAGTCAGATCCTTCCTGCACCGCCGGAACCTCACTACCAGCGCACGCTGCCCTCGGGACGGCTGCTACGGAGAGGAAACGGTGGCCCACCTCTTCAAAGAGTGTGGATTTGCCAGGAGAGTCTGGAGAGGTCTGCAGGGGTCCCTGTCACGATTCATTCCGAGCAGCTCCGTCACAGAGGACTCTGTGCTCTACGGACTGTTCCCAGGGACGCATTCCGAGACTGACATCGAGTGCTGCTGGAAGGTCATCAACTCGGTGAAAGACGCCCTTTGGTCTGCCCGATCCTTGTTGACCTCCCAGCGGAGCGAGCTGTCCGTCAAGGAATGTTGCCGACTGGCCCACTGCAGACTGCAGGAGTACGTGCTGAGGGACGCTCTGAAGCTCGGTGCAGCCAACGCCAAGGCCCTGTGGGGGAGGACCACAGTCTAGGGTCCTTCCGCTGCTGGACATGGGGGGCAGGGTGTGGTGGAGAGAGACGCCCCTCCAAATAAGGGATATGTATGTAAATGTATGTAAAGGTCTAAGTAAATGCCTGTATTGAATATGTAACCTCCGGGAATGTCGGATGGGTTTGTTTTAAAAATGATGGTTTGTAAATGATATTTATAACTTGAATAACTTGAATAAAGTATTTTTTGATAAAAAAAAAACAAAAAAAAACGAGGACCTAGCGCAGGTGTTGAGCGAAGCGATCGCCGAGCCTGCGCTTGGTTTCACCGATGTAAATAAGTTGACATCTAGAGCAGCGGATGAGGTTGGAGGAGGTGCAGGTGAACCTTTGTCTCACCTGGCAGCAGTTAGTTGCAAGTTCCCACTAAACTCTACCCGCCAAAGTACAGCCAGACATAAAGGTTTAATCCTAAAGATTTATTCTTTAGTATTAAAATCTAGTGTACTAGATACATTTTTTTCTTCATACGTGTTCATGGTTAAAAGTAGTTTCTGGGAAGAAATGGACGAAAAATCAAAAATTTTAAATATGACCACTACGAACATCTGTATTTTCAATATTTGTATTCCAAAATTATTGTCATTTGGAAAGTTCAGCTTTGACCTCTGGTGATTTATTTACACCTATCAAAGGAGCAGCAAGGGCCCAGTTTCTGGTTGGATTTGGCGGGAGAGAGAACTTTCATTTTAGCTTGTGCAAGAAGGAACTGCAGATGCTGGTTTAAACCCAAGATAGACACAAATAGCTGGAGTAACTCAGCGGGACAGGCAGCATCTCTGGAGAGAAGGAACGGGTGACGTTCCTAACCTCCAGAGATGCTGCCTGTCCCGCTGAGTTACTCCAGCTTTTTGTGTCTATTTTCATTTTACTTTTTTATTTAGCGAAACAGCATTACAACAGGCCCTTCAGCCCACCGAGTCCACACTGACCATCTATCATCCATTCATACTATCTCTACCACCATTACACTTGCTCATCCACTTCGTACATACCAGGGACAACTTACAGAGGCCAGTCAACCAACAAACAAACCCGTATGTCTTTGGGATGTGGGAGGACTGGTTAGCACGCGGCAACCATGTGCGGCACGGTGGCGCAGCGGTAGAGTTGCTGCCTTACAGCGAATGCAGCGCCGGAGACTCAGGTTCGATCCCGACTACGGGCACCGTCTGTACGGAGTTTGTACGTTCTCCCCGTGACCTGCGTGGGTTTTCTCCGAGATCTTCGGTTTCCTCCCACACTCCAAAGACGTACAGGTTTGTAGGTTAATTGGCTGGGCAAATGTAAAAATTGTCCCTAGTGTGTGTAGTGTTAAAGTGCGGGGATCGCTGGGCGGCGTGGACCCGGTGGGCCGAAGGGCCTGTTTCCGCGCTGTATCTCTAAATCTAAAGAAATCTTTGGTTTCCTCCCACACTCCAAATACGTACAAGTTTGTAGGTTAATTGGCTCGGTATAGATGTAAATTGTCTCGAGTGTGTGTGGGACAGTGTTAATGTGCGGGGATCGCTGGTCGGCGCGGACTCGGCGGGCCGAAGGGCCTGTTTCCGCACTGTATCTCTAAACTAAACTAAAAGCTTTTCACTGTGCATGTGACAATAAACTAAAACTGAACTGAAACCGGAGCACCCAGAGGAATCCCACGCGTAAGATATTGTATCTGCTTGTAAGAGGAAATGGCATCAGGGCTAGGCCTGGGGATTTAGAGGAGTACCACACAGGACACAGCGTGGGCGACTCGAATATGTGACATGGTGTCAGAAGTTTCGAACCTGAAATAGCCCCGGAGTCCTTAATTCACGTATGAATTGGGAGAAGGAAAGTCCGTGAAGGGAGAATCCTAACAGGAATTAGCAATCCTGAAACTGAGGCAGAGTTGGTACGCTAGACCACAGTCCCGTGTATACAGTCTGGTGGAAGTGACCTGAGTGCATGATGTCGGTAAGTGATAGGCCATCGATGAACTGGCAGGCAAAAGATCTGCACCAAGAATGGACACGTTTCAAACAGCACTGCCATTTTACGTTTGAGGGTCCACTAGCCAGTAAGTCTGAGAAAGAAAAGGTGGACTATCTGATGACATACATAGGCGATAAAGGGAGGGAGATTTACCTAATCTTCCGATGGAACACAATTACTCTCCAAAACGGGGATGAAATCCTTGAGAACGAGACTCTGCAAGGAGTGTACAAGCACTATGAGATAGATGTATGTCAAGCCCAAGGAAAATCAGATAAGGGCCACTGTCGACTTTCACAGACGATGGCAGTGGGACACCGAGAAGTTTGGCGACTTTGTGACTGACCTGAAGTTGCTGGTCAAGGATTGGAAACATAGAAAATATGTGCAGGAGTAGGCCATTCGGCCCTTCGAGACAGCACCGCCATTCAATATGATCATGGCTGATCATCCAAAATCAGTGCCCCGATCCTGCTTTTTGCCCATATCCCTTGATCCCTTTAGCCCGAAGAGCTAAATCTAACTCTCTCTTGAATGTCCGAACTGGGTATAGACGTGAATCGAACAGTAGACACAAAATGCTGGAGCAACTCAGTCTGAAGAAGGGTCTCGACCCGAAACGTCACCCATTCCTTCTCTCCCGAGATGCTGCCTGACCCGCTGAGTTACTCCAGCATCCTGCGTCCACTTTCGATTTTAACCAGCATCTGCAGTTCTTTTTCCCCCCAACACATGAATCGGACGGTACCCTAGCTTTTGGAAGGACCGTTCAGAAGCCCGATAACAGAGGGGAAGTAGATGTTCCCGAGTTTCAGCCTCGGCGATAATTCCAAATTGCGCCGTTTTTCGCCAGCTGTTCTTGTTTCGACGTAACCGGAGTCCTTGTGATAACAGCCACCAATATCTTATACGAATCTTATCGAAACATATAAGATTATTAAGGGGTTGGACATGTTAGAGGCAGGAAACATGTTCCCAATGTTGGGGAAGTCTAGAACCAGGGGCCACAGTTTAAGAATAAGGGGGAGGCCATTTAGAACTGAGATGAGGAAAAACGTTTTCAGTCAGAGAGTTGTGAATCTGTGGAATTCTCTGCCTCAGAGGGCAGTGGAGGCCAATTCTCTGAATACATTCAAGAGAGAGCTAAGTAGAGCTCTTAAGGATAGTGGAGTCAGGGGGTATGGGGAGAAGGCAGGAACGGGGTACTGATTGAGAATGATCAGCCATGATCACATTGAATGGCGGTGCTGGCTCGAAGGGCCGAATGGCCTCCTCCTGCACCTATTGTCTATTGTCTATTGTCTATTTTAAAAAACCATGCATGTGTCAACAACAATGCCGACACGCAGCCACTTTGAGGCAAATATGATACCGAGAGATGCAAGTTTAAGGAGTTGCCCGTGTTGGTGAAGACCGGTGCTCCCTGCCATACGATGCCCTCCAAGACACAGAGTCTGAAACTCTACTCGCCCGATTCCTGGATACGTCGATAACGGGGACAATGGTCACGTTCTTGTGTTTTTGTCGGCTGTTGCTAGGCGTGTCAGACTCGGCTTTGGGAAACCCTGGCTGTGTGGCGGTGCGGTGGAATCTCAGCGGGGCGTCGGTGCTTTGTCGCCTTGTCTCAATGTCATCTCCTGGGGCTTCCCTGTCTCCGAATACCACCGCACCGCCACACTATAAGGAGGAGGAGAGAATGCTCAGAGATGCAATGGTGCTCCGTTCCCGCCACCAGACAGTGCGTGAGAAATGCCTTGAGAAAGGAGATGAACTAACGCTGGATGCGGCAATCAGTATTGGCCAGAACTATGAAACAGCCCAAGAGAGTATGGAAGCCATCGACAAAGAAGGGCATAAAGTACGTGCTATGTACACAGGTGCCGGCAAAGGCAATTTCATGGGATCCAGAAAGAAAAGGCCCAAACCTAGACTGGATAAGAGTCCTTACAGGAGCCCAGATAAAGGCAAAGAACGAAGAGCGGGCAAGGAGTCCGACTCGAAGTGTAAGAGATGCGTATACATGAGAGTTGCCGTGCCAAAGGTCGGAAGTACTCAGTCTGCAAAAAACTCAACCATTTTGCAGCAGTCTGCAGACAGAGAAAGCAGCTAGCACAGATGATTGAGGGGAAGGCAGCAGCTTCCTATCCACCAGACTCTTCCGCAGACGAAGATAGTGAGGACGGCTATGAATATGCACACATGCATCTGTACATGACGTCACTCATTCAGTCAGGGGATGACTGGTATGAAACTCTGCACGTCAATGGACAGGAGATGAGAGTACAGATAGACACAGGATGCTCGCACTCAATAATGCCAGCGCAGATCTTCAAAAAGATGGAGAACAAACCAAAACGGCACAAAGCAAAGAGGCGGTTTGTGTCCTACTTCAACCACAATCAGAACACGAAGGGTGTGTGAAATTGACCACAACATATAAAGACTGCATCCTTGACGTTGAGTATCGTGTGGTCGAGGCTGATGGCAAGCCAGTGCTGATGTCAGGGGAAGACAGTGCCAGATTGAACCTGATGCAAAGGCTCCACAACATCAATGAGTATCCAGAATTGATGCACACCACTGGCACACTCCCTGGGACATACACATTGAAAATCGACCCAACTCATCAACCGGTTATGGTTGCACCAAGGCGACAACAGCAAGCCTTGGCCAAGAAAATCTCAGTTAAGCTACAGGAGATGGAGAGGAATGGGCACATTGTCCGAGTACAAGAGCCAACAGATTGGGTCAACTCAATGGTGACGGTGGTGAAGAACGGAAAGGTACGCATCTGCATAGACCCGAAAGACCTCAACAAAGCGATCAGACGAGGGCGTGCAGCGTAGGTTCACTAGGTTAATTCCCGGAATGGCGGGACTATCATATGTTGAAAGGCTGGAGCGACTAGGCTTGTATACACTGGAATTTAGAAGGATGAGAGGAGATCTTATCGAAACGTATAAGATTATTAAGGGGTTAGACACGTTGGAGGCAGGAAACATGTTCCCAATGTTGGGGGAGTCCAGAACAAGGGGCCACAGTTTAAGAATAAGGGGTAGGCCATTTAGAACTGAGATGTGGAAAAACTTTTTCAGTCAGAGAGTTGTGAATCTGTGGAATTCTCTGCCTCAGAAGGCAGTGGAGGCCAATTCTCTGAATGCATTCAAGAGAGAGCTAGATAGAGCTCTTAAGGATAGCGGAGTCAGGGGGTATGGGGAGAAGGCAGGAACGGGGTACTGATTGAGAATGATCAGCCATGATCACATTGAATGGTGGTGCTGGCTCGAAGGGCTGAATGGCCTCCTCCCGCACCTATTGTCTATTGTCTATAACACTACCCCATACCAGCCGTATAGGAGGTAGTGGCATCGATGACAGATGCCAAAGTCTTCTCCGTCATAGATGTAAGATCAGGATTTCTCCAGATCAAACTTGATTACGAGTGGAGTTTGCTGACGACCTTCGATACGCCTCGTGGACGCTACCGCTGGCTCCGCCTCCCATTTGGGATCACGAACGCCCCATAAATCTTCCAGAGGATCATGGATGGAATGTTGGAAGGGATCCATGGGGCAAGAGCGATCATGGACGACATCCTGACATCGGGAAAAGACAGCATAGAGCACGATGGAGTGCTCCGGAAAGTGGCGCAACGGGCAAGGCTGTACAACCTGAAGCTAAACGAGGAGAAATGTCAGATCAGGAAGTCTGAGGTGCGGTATGTCGGCCATCTTGTCACAGCAGCAGGACTCACGCCTGATCCGGCAAAGATTGAAGCTGTGAAGCGGATGCCTGCACCTACATCAGGAGGTGTAGATCGAGAGCAAGCAAGATTATGAGGGACCCCTACCACCCCAGCAACGGACTGTTCCAGCTGCTACGGTCAGGCAAACGCCTCGGCTGTCACACTGTGAAAACGGAGAGGATGAGACGGAGTTTCTTCCCACAGGCCATCAGGACTGTTAACTTTTATAACTCCAGGGGCTAAATTTTGTTTTCTCTGTATTAACTTTAATTTATATGCTGTAACTGTAATTCTTTTTTGTGCACAATCCGCAGGCATTGCCACTTTCATCTCACTGCACATCGTGTATGTGTACGTGACAAATAAACTTGACTTGACTTGACTTGACGAACAAGAAAGAAGTGCAACGATTCCTTGGCTTCGTACAGTACCTGTCTAAGTTCATTCCACACCTCAGCAAGGTTGACGAACCACTTAGAGCCCTGACCTTGAGGGAGGCATGGTGTACAGGGCATTGGTGAGACCACACCTGGAGTATTGCGTACAGTTTTGGTCTCCTAATCTGAGGAAAGACATTCTTGCCATAGAGGGAGTACAGAGAAGGTTCACCAGATTGATTCCTGGGATGGCAGGACTTTCATATGAAGAAAGACTGGATAGACTCGGCTTGTACTCGCTGGAATTTAGAAGATTGAGGGGGGATCTTATAGAAACGTACAAAATTCTTAAGGGGTTGGACAGGCTAGATGCAGGAAGATTGTTCCCGATGTTGGGGAAGTCCAGAACCAGGGGTCACAGTTTAAGGATAAGGGGGAAATCTTTTAGGACCGAGATGAGAAAGTTTTTTTTCACTGAGAGAGTGGTGAATCTGTGGAATTCTCTGCCACAGAGGGTAGTTGAGGCCAGTTCATTGGCTATATTTAAGAGGGAGTTAGATGTGGCCCTTGTGGCTAACGGGATCAGGGGGTATGGAGAGAAGGCAGGTACGGGATACTGAGTTGGATGATCAGCCATAATCATATTGAATGGCGGTGCAGGCTCGAAGGGCCGAATGGCCTACTCCTGCACCTATTTTCTATGTTTCTATGAGGCACATTTCCAGTGGGATCATGCCCAGCAGTGAAGCTTCAACAAGCTCAAAGACCTGCGCACCGCTTCCCCTGTACTAGCGTAATACGATGTGACAAAGAACGTAGTAATGCGGTGTGATGCTAGTAGCTACGCTCTGGGAGGAGTGCTACTCCAAGAAGGCCACCCCATAGCATATACATCAAGGGCAGTGACAGAGACTGAAATGCCATACGCCCAGATCCAAAAAGAGATGTTGGCGATCGTGTACAGTTGCCGCAAATTCCAGCACCACATCTTCGGAAAGTCAGTGCCAGTGGAATCAGATCACAGGGAGTACAGAGAAGGTTCACCAGATTGATCCCTGGGATGGCGGGACTTTCATATGAGGAAAGACTGGATAGACTGGGCTTGTACTCGCTGGAATTTAGAAGACTGAGGGGGGGATCTTATAGAAACATATAAAATTCTTAAGGGGTTGGAAAGGCTAGATGCGGGAAGATTGTTCCCGATGTTGGGGAAGTCCAGAACCAGGGGTCACAGCTTAAGGATAAGGGGGAAGTCTTTTAGGACCGAGATGAGAAAACATTTCTTCACACAGAGAGTGGTGAGTCTGTGGAATTCTCTGCCACAGAAGGTAGTTGAGGCCAGTTCATTGGCTATATTTAAGAGGGAGTTCGAGGTGGCCCTTGTGGCTAAAGGGATCAGGGGGTATGGAGAGAAGGCAGATACAGGATACTGAGCTGGATGATCAGCCATGATCATATTGAATGGCGGTGCAGGCTCGAAGGGCCGAATGGCCTACTCCTGCACCTATTTTCTATGTTTCTATGAGGCACATTTCCAGTGGGATCATGCCCAGCAGTGAAGCTTCAACAAGCTCAAAGACCTGCGCACCGCTTCCCCTATACTAGCGTACTATGATGTGACAAAGAACGTAGTAATGCGGTGTGATGCTAGTAGCTACGCTCTGGGAGGAGTGCTGCTCCAAGAAGGCCACCCCATAGCATATACATCAAGGACAGTGACAGAGACTGAAATGCCATACGCCCAGATCCAAAAAGAGATGTTGGCGATCGTGCACAGTTGCTGCAAATTCCAGCACCACATCTTCGGAAAGTCAGTGCCAGTGGAATCAGATCACAGGCAATCTTCCTCAAGCCTTTGCTGTCAGCACCAATGAGACTGCAAAGGATGCTCCTCGGGTTGCAGCCCGATGACTTGACTGTCATGTACCAGCCGGGAAAGGAGGTGCCTATCGGTGATGCGTTGAGCAGATCCAATCTACCGGAAAGTGAACCGGATCTGGAACCGATCTTGGTCAACGCGATGGATCACATCGCCGTGTCACCAAAGAGGTACGCACAGTTCCAGACCTGCACGGCCATAGAATTGAATGAGCTCCATGCTATGATCATGAAGGGCTGGCCTGACACAAAGCAAGAAGTACCACACTCCATCAGAGAGTACAGGACGGTGAGAGATGAGCTTTCTGTACTGGATGGCATCGTTTACAAAGGAATGTGCATAGTGGTGCCGCCATCCATGACACCACAACTGCTTGAGAAAGTGCACGAGTCAAACCTCGGCATCGTGAAATGCAAACAGAGAGCCAGAGAAGCCTTGTACTGGCCATCAATGAGCCAGCAGATAGAAGGGCAGATCGAGGGATGCCCCGAATGCAACACCCACCAGGCAGCGCAACACTGAGACGATGCACACTACTCAACATCCTGATCTACCATGGGCAGAGGTAGCATCTGACCTGTTTGGGTGGGAAGGGTCCCACTACATCGTGACTGTTGAATACTATTCCAAATTCATCGAAGTAAATCAACTCTCCAAGGCCAACAGTACATCAGTCATTGATGCCCTGAAGGGACAATTCGGCCGCCATGGCAGACCGGAAACGTTGAGGACGGACAACGGACCACAGTATGTCTCATCTGGATTAGAAGCATTCTGTGCAGAATACCAGATAACCCACCAGACGTCTTCTCCGCATCACCCTCAGTCCAATGGGGAAGCCGAGTGTGCTGTACGGACGGTGAAATGTCTCTGGAAGAAATGCAAAGACAGCCATCTTGCATTACTGGACTACCGTACCACCCCCCTCGCCAGCTGTAACCTGTCACCTTCCCAGCTACTGATGGAGCGCAGGCCGAGGAACAAGCTCCCAACTGCAAGGAAGCTCCTTCAGTCAAGGCCCTACGACCCAGCAGAGGTCAAGCAACGTTTGGACAAAGAGAAGGCCAGGCAAGCCCACTACTACTACAACCAGAAGGCTGGTCAGAACTTCCCAGTCTTGAAGCCAGGCGATCCAGTCAGGATGACACCGCTACCGGGAACTAAGCAGTGGTTTGCCGGCCACTGTTCTGGAACATCATGGTACTCCCAGGTCATATGTTGTTCAGCGGGTAGTCCATAGAGCTCAGAGGACCATTGGAACACAGCTACCAGCCTTGGAGGGCATCCACAACACACGATGCCTCAGAAAAGCCACCAGCATCCACAAAGACTCTTCACACCCCTGCAACAGTCTGTTCGAACTTCTACCATCGGGCAGACGATACAAGGCCTTCTACGCCCGCACCTCCAGACTCAGGAACAGCTTCATCCCCAGGGCCATAGCTGCTATGAACCGGTCCTGCTGAGCCGGATGGTCACATCGCACAGCGAACCGGCACAGATCTATTTGCACTTTATTCTGTTTTAAAACTGTTACAATTTGTTTCATTGGGTTGTTTAAATTAATACTGACTAGCTAATTAATTTATTGCATCGTATGGGAGGCGCATTCCCAATCTCGTTGTACCCCTGTACAATGACAATAAAGATATATTGTATTGTATTGTTGACCGTAACGGCCGGAAGTACAGGAGAAATCGCAAAGACTTGCGGCTGGCTAACCGCAGACCCAGCCAGTCGACTGACTGCGTGACCACCTCGTGGTCTACCGTCAGACCGGAGTCATCGGCACAGGTGAAGTCACCGCGCCAGCCAGGAGCAGATCATGCACTGCGTACATCAGATGAAATTCAACCGAGTCCAGGACGCGATTCACCATGTCAGTCGTCAGCTACCAGCCAGGCCGTGTCTGCACAGCCGACCGCATCAGAAGGAAAGACATTCTAGCCACAGAGGGAGTACAGAGAAGGTTCACCAGATTGATCCCTGGGATGGCAGGACTTTCATATGAAGAAAGACTGGATAGACTAGGCTTGTACTCGCTGGAATTTAGAAGACTGAGGGGGGATCTTATAGAAACATACAAAATTCTTAAGGGGTTGGAGAGGCTAGATGCGGGAAGACTGTTCCCGATGTTGGGGAAGTCCAGTACAAGGGGTCACAGCTTAAGGATAAGGGGGAAGTCTTTTAGGATCGAGATGAGAAAGATTTTTTTCACACAGAGAGTGGTGAGTTTGTGGAATTCTCTGCCACAGAAGGTAGTTGAGGCCAGTTCATTGGCTATATTTAAGAGGGAGTTAGATGTGGCCCTTGTGGCTAAAGGGATCAGGGGGTATGGAGAGAAGGCAGGTACGGGATACTGAGTTGGATGATCAGCCATGATCATATTGAATGGCGGTGCAGGCTTGAAGGGCCGAATGGCCTACTCCTGCACCTATTTTCTATGTTTCTATGTTTCTATCCAGCTCGCCCAGTAATTCCACAAACTGAATACACTACCAGGAGTGGACGCGTTAGCAAGAAACCGAACCGTTTGGACCTGTAGGAGAACCGCAGAGGGGGAGCAGCAAGAGAACATGTTGTTGCTAAACTCTCGTCGAAGAGAGGAGAAAGGGTCTCGACCCGATAACGTCACCCATTCCTTCTCTCCTGAGATGCTGCCTGACCTGCTGAGTTACTCCAGCATTTTGTGAATAAATACCCTTGTTTGGACTTGTAAATATGTAACAAGCTTGCTATGTTGTGTTTAGACAATATTAATGTTGGTTGAAATATTTAAAATTGAAAGCATTGGAAAAGTGATTCATTTCTTTCATTTGTTTGGTTAATGTTTATTAATAGTATGGAAGAGAAATCCACGAAGTTGTTGTGCCTTGTTATAATACGTTATGTTTTATAGATGTATTTTTCTTACATGAAAGAAGGGAGATGTAAGATATTGTACCTGCTTGTTAGAGGAAATGCCATCGTACATGCATGTAAGAGGACATGACGTCACGGGCTAGGCCTCGGGGAGTACAACACAGGACACAGCGTGTGCGACTCGAATATGTGACCCCACGCGGTCTTCTTCAAAGCAGCAGATTGAGGTTTCGTTTAGAGATACAGCGCGGAAACAGGCCCTTCGGCCCACCGGGTCCGCGCCGACCAGCGATCCCCGCACACTAACACTATCCTACACCCACGAGGGACAATTTTTACATTTACCAAGCCAATTAACCTACAAACCTGCACGTCTCTGGAGTGTGGGAGGAAACCGAAGATCTCGGAGAAAACCCACGCGGGTCACGGGGAGAACGTACAAACTCCGTACAGACGGCGCCCGTAGTCGGGATCGAACCCGGATCTCCGGCGCTGCATTCGCTGTCAGGCAGCAACTCTTGCGGTGCGCCACCGTGACCGCACAAATGAAAGATTGGTTGATTAATGATTATTTTGTGGCTGGTTGAACAATCGGCCAGGACACTCGATCGTGCTCGCTGGCCCGGTTTGTTGGTACTCACACGGAACACGTGCACTCCAGAATCCCTTCTGTTTGCAGCATTCAAGGCAAGGCTGCCCTGACTGTCGTACAGTCCCCTACAGCTTCCAGAGTGCACGCTGCTAAAAGCAGCGTCATTGAAATTAAACGACCTAGACACCATGCTCTGAATAAAGAGGAAGAAAGTTCCACAGCTGTAACACAGGGATTAGTGCTGCATGCATTAATACAGGACAAATCGCAAGACACACAATCTTTCTCCAAGGAATCGAGGCATCATGCAGATAGAAATAGCATGCAGAAACGCAAAACAGATACCCTGACCCAGCGACTGGCTAATCTAAAACGTTCCCTTGTGACTTCAGTGCAGCCTTTCAAAACCAAAGCCTTCGCAAATATGCAAGTGAAGGTCACCTAACTCTGGAGACTCTGAAGTAGGAATTCTGAATTGGATCAACAATTTTGAGCTACAAGGAACCGCAGATGCTTGTTTGGAAAAAAAGACACAAAGTGCCGGAGTAACTGAGTGGGTCAGGCAGCATGTCTGGAGGACATGGGAAGGTGGTGTTTCAGTCCGTAGAGGTGTCCTAGGGTTGCCAACTGTCCCGTATTAGCCAGGACATCCCGTATTTTGGGCTAAATTGGTTTGTCCCGTACGGGACCGCCCTTGTCCCGTATTAGGCCCGGGGGGCACTGTAGGCCCGGATGCTGTAGGCCCGGACGTACACTGAGGGCCCGGACACTGTGGGCCCGGACACTGTGGGCCCGGACACTGTGGGCCCGGACACTGTGGGCCCGGACACTGTGGGCCCGGACACTTGGGCCCGGACACTGTGGGCCCGGACACTGTGGGCCCGGACACTGTGGGCCCGGACACTGTGGGCCCGGACACTGTGGGCTCGGACACTGTGGGCCCGGACACTGTGGGCCCGGACACTGTGGGCCCGGACACTGTGGGCCCGGACACTGTGGGCCCGCCGGACACTGTGGGCCCGGACACCGTAGGCTGCTGTAAGTCCGGATGGTGTAGGTGCGGAGGCCCGGGCACTGCCTAACGGCACATGGCTGCTAGCTGGGTGAGGTCAGGTGGGACGTGGGGGCGGTGACGTCACCTAGTCCCTTATTTGGGAGTGAGAAAGTTGGCAACCCTAAAGTGTCCCAACCCGAAAACGTCACCTGTCCATGTTTTCCACAGATGCTGCTTGACCTGCTGAGTTACTCCAGCATTTTGTGAATAAACCCATGCTCCTGCCTTCGCCCCATAACCCCTGACACCCGTACTAATCAAAGTTATCCAAATCAAATAACCAACAGACTCCGAAGAGTCTTAGTTTAGGGATACAGCGTGGAAACAGGCCTATTTGTCCCACTTAGTCCACGCCGACCATGATCACCTGCACATAGGGTGGCCAACTGTCCCGTTTTAGCTGGGACATCCCGTATTTTGGGCTATATTTGTTTGTCCCTTAGGGAACCGCCCATGTCCTTAATTAGCCCCGAGGGGCGCTGTAGGCCCGGACGCCGCTGTAGGCCCGGACGCCGCTGCAGGCCCGGGGCCACTTTAGGCCCGGACAGTGCAGGCTAACGGAGTGCATTCTGGGAGCGGGGCCAAGTGCGTTCACCGAACGAAGGTTGCGTAGCAACCCGCCTCCCGGCCCGGACGGCTGTCACTGGTGGAGCGGGAGCACATGGCCGTTGACTGGGTGAGGTCACATGGGGCGCGGGGCGGTGACGTCACCTTGTCCCGTATTTGGGAGTGAGAAAGTTGGCAACCCTACCTGTACACTAGTTCTATCCTATGCACACTAGGTACAATTTACAGAAGCCAATTAACCTACAAACCTGCATGTTGTGGGAACGTGAGAGGAAACTGGAGCACCCGGAGGAAACCCACACGGTCATGGGGAGAACGTGCAAACTCCACACAGAGAGCATTCGTAGTCAGGATCGAACCTGGGTCTCTGATGCTGTAAGGCAGCAGCTCTACTACTGCGCTGCTTTGTATAATTTTGTATAGTTGTTATCAGGTTTGGGAGCAATGTGACTGACCACCATTTCAGGTGATACTCAGCAGCAAATATGGATTTCCATTAAGGCAAATAGAAAACCTTGCAAGAAACAACAACTTAAGCCTAGAAATAGCAATTTTCCCAAATAATTAAATAAAATGGCATCAAAATGCAGAGGGGAATCTTGTATGGTCAGATGCTAAATTAGGCCTCTTTCATTTTTATTCATATTTGCTGAGTAATCTATTTGATGGCAAGCACTTGGAATCTCAAGAGCTCGGAGAATCAAAAAGTTAACCACTAAAATGCCTATGCATTTACCTGAAATTATTATCCAATCTTCTTAATTAGCTACAGAAATGAACACTAGGTAGTTATAAAAGCTGTATATAAACTAGCTAGTTATAAAGGCTGTTTCACTCGGTTATAATTTACTTTAAGAAAGACAAACTGCTTCTATCTCCCAAACACTTGAACACAAATTGTAAAACACTTTGAAACAAAGAGGTTAAACAGAAGACAAGAGCACAGGCAGCAATGACAGGATGAAGTGTTTATGTAAATATTATGGGGTAAGAGAGCCCAGTAAAAGGATGGAATCAGCGATGAGAATTTGAAATTGCAGTATACCTTTCCCTAACCTGTTAAAAACATCCACGGCACGGTGGCGCCAGCGGTAGAGTTGCTGCCTCACAGCGCCAGAGACCCGGGTTCGATCCCGACTACGGGTGCTGTCTGTACGGAGTTTGTACGTTCTCCCCGTGACCTGCGTGGGTTTTCCCCGAGATCTCCCGTTTCCTCCCACACTCCAAAGACGTGCAGGTTTGTAGGCTAATTGGCTTGTTGTAAGTGTAAACAATTGTCCCTAGCGTGTGTCGGGTAGAGTTAGTGTGCGGGGATCGCTGGTTGGCGCGGAATCGGTGGGCCGAAGAGCCTGTTTCCTCGCTGTAAACTAAACTACTTGAACAGCAGCCTACTACTTTTAAAATAAAGTTGATGATTTGACAGATTTTCATGTCCATTCCAAAAGTGCACACACGTCCTATTGTCATTAATCTTCCCAACAAAGTCTTGGGCTCATAAAAATTGGATAAATAAATAATTTGAAATACAATCCAAATTCCAAGATGGTGGCAACGTGCAAATGTTGCACAAAGCTCCTTCAACTAGAGACCAACTTTACTAAAAAACTCTTAGTAGAATTCCAATCGTAGAATTCCAATTCCAATTCCAATAGAATTCCAACATAGCAACCGGAGAGTTTTTCTCTTTAGTTTTGGCGATGCGGCATGGAAACAGGTCCTACAGTCCAGCGAGTCCACGCTGAGCATCAATCGCCCGCACACTAGTTCTATGTTATCCCACTTTCGCATCCTGCACACTAGGGGGAATTTACAGAGGCCAATTAACCTACAAACCTGCACGTCTCTGGATTGTGGGAAGAAACCAGAGCACCCGGAGAAAACCCGCCTGGTCACAGGGAGAACGTCCAGACTCCGCACGGGCAGCGCCCAAAGTCAGGATCAAACCTGGGTCTCTGGCGCTGTTAGGCGGCAAAGCTACCGCTGCGCCCACCTTTTAGCTTACGGCTGTGAATGTGAATTATTTGCCTAGGATGAGACAATATTCTGAATGCGCAGATAATTAGGCAACATACAACCTTGAAAATAGTCAACAAATTGCAAGCAGAAAAGTCAATATCATTGAGATGTTCAGTTAGGCTTCAAGTTGTGTAATGGTGATTACTACATCCATTTTAACCTTTGGACGAGTCTAATAATATCTATTTAATGTTGCTAATTACACTGACGGAAATTGAGCTTCCAATATGTGCACATATAAATGTCACTTTGATATCTGCAATTGGAGAATCAATGTGAATCATTCCTGTATGCCACAAACAATCAAATGCACAACTTTCCTCGAGGCTGCAAAATAGATGTCAAAATGTGAAAGATCCAAACATTCTCCATTATTAAAGTCCATCGATAAATTTTAACTTGGAACAGCATGTCGGCCGATATCAAAGATGATATTTGGGTAAAGCACCTTCACTGGAATAGAATGGATGATACAAGGGGGGCGTGTAGGAAGGAATAGCAGATGCTAGTTTGCACCGAAGATGGACACAAAATGCTGGAGTAACTCAGCGGGTCAGGCAGCATCTGTGGAGAAAAGGAATAGGTGACGTTTCAGTTCGGGACCCTTCTTCAGACTGAGAGTCAGGGGAGATGGAAACTGTAAAAGGTACAAACCCACTAGTTATACCTCTAGTTTCCCTCTCCCCTGACTCTCAGACTGAAGAAGGGTCTCGACCCAATATGTCACCTATTACTTCTCTCTGCCTGATCCGCTGAGTTACTCCAGCATTTTGTGTCTGTCTTTGATGATAAAAGGGAGGCTGAAAGTGCCTCTGAACTGGGGACTAATTTCACTGACGCACAGCCACAGAGGAGATACGTAGTGAAGAATTATTCATGATTTTGGATTGTGGAACAATGTCAACCATTAATTTAGAGTTTCCAAAATATTAATTTCCACATCAGTGCATCGAGGGCTTGGGACACCACAGATAAGATATGATGAGGTGTTACCCCCCCCCCCCGGATGAGGTGTTTCACACTAGGGCTTCCGAGATATCCTCGTTCTTCAGGAAACGGGGCTTCCCCTCCTCCATTATAGATGAGGCTCTCACTAGGGTCTCTTCTACATCCCGCAGCTCCGCTCTTGCTCCCCCTCCCCCCACTCGCAACAAGGACAGAATCCCCCTCATTCTCACCTTCCACCCCACCAGCCAGCGGATCCAACATATCATCCACCAACATTTCCGTCACCTACAACGGGACCCCACCACTGGCCATATCTTCCCACCCCCTCCCCTCTCTGCGTTCCGCAGAGACCGTTCCCTCCGTAACACCCTGGTCCACCCGTCCCTTCCCACCCAAACCACCCCAACCCCGGGCACTTTCCCCTGCAACCGCACGAGATGCAACACCTGTCCCTTTACCTCCCCCCTCAACTCCATCCAAGGACCCAAACAGTCTCTTCCAGGTGAGACAAAGGTTCACCTGCACCTCCTCCAACCTCATCTATTGCATCCGCTGCTCTAGATGTCAACTTATTTACATCGGAGAAACCAAGCGCAGGCTCGGCGATCGCTTCGCTGAACACCTGCGCTCGGTCCGCATTGACCAAACTGATCTCCCGGTGGCTGAGCACTTCAACTCCCCTCCCATTCCCAGTCTGACCTTTCTGTCATGGGCCTCCTCCAGTGCCATAGTGAGGCCCACCAGAAATTGGAGGAACCGCACCTGGGCTGGGCAGTTTGCCTGGGCAGTTTGCAGCCCAGTGGTATGAACATCGACTTCACACACTAGGGACAATTTACGCTTATACCAAGCTAATTAACCTACAAACCTGTACGTCTTTGGTGTGGTGCGAGGAAACCGGAGATCTCGGAGAAAAACCCACGTACTGAAGAACTTGGAGAACGTACAAACTGCATATAGACGGCACCCGTAGTCAGGATGGAACCCGGGTCTCTGGCGCTGTAAGGCAGCAACTCTACCGCTGCACCACCTGCCCTATCTGCCCACATGAAAACTGAAAGTGGTTCCATTTTGGAAGCACTCAGCATCACCAAAAATGATAGTATAAGACAATAACTGCAGATGCTGTAACAAATCGAAGGCATTTATTCACAAAATGCTGGAGTAACTCAGCGGGAGTACGGGTAGATGCACCAAAAATGATAGTGCTCCCACTCTCCACCCTCACAGCGACATGTACCCACCTGAAATAATTTCAAATCAATGGTAATAAATCTGTCAGGATCCCATTGAATTTATAGCAAAAACAATCAATAAAGATTTCCTTTATTGTATTACTCTGTATAGAGTTACAGAGCTGCAGTATTTCAAAAGGCAATTAATTGCTGGAATCAGCCTTGCATCAAAGGGCGTGCAGGGAGGAACTGTGCATGCTGGTTTGCACCCAAGATGGACACAAAATGCTGGAGTAACTCAGCGGGACAGGCAGCATCTCTGGAGAGAAGGAATGGGTGACGTTTCGGGTCGAGACCCTTCACATGGATGCCATAATGACGTTTAACGAGGCTCGTAGGCACATGGAAGTGCAGGGAATAGAGGGGACATGTACAGGGAGATGAGAGCAGTTTAATTTGTTCACTGGACTCAGTCTGAAGGGTCTCGTCCCCGAAACGTCACCCATTCCTTCTCTCCAGAGATACTGCCTGCCCCGCTGAGTTACTCCAACATTTTGTGTCTATCTTCGTGTATCAAAGGGCATTCATTCTGAAGGCGTTTATTCAGCTACCTAAAAAACAAGCTCATTTCTTGCACATCCAATCATTGTTTTTATTTTGATTCACGACCATGTTGCCAAGACTCGAGGGTCTGAGCTGTAGGCAGAGGTTGAGCAGGCTGGGACTCTATTCCTTGGAGCGCAGAAGGATGAGGGGAGATCTTATAGAGGTGAAAAAGATCGTGAGAGGAATTAGATCGGGTAGATGCACAAGTTGCTTGCCAGAGTAGGTGAAACTAGGACCTGAGGACATAGGTGTAAGGTGAGGGGAAAAGATTTAATAGGAATCTGAGGGGTAACTTTTCACACAGAGGGTGGTGGTGTATGGAACGAGCTGCCAGAGGAGGTAGTTGAGGCTGGGACTATCCCAACATTTCAGAAGCAGTTAGACAGGTACATGGACAGGGCAGGAGGGATAGTGTAGCTGGGACATGTTGGCCGGTGTGGGCAAGTTGGGCCGAAGGTCCTGTTTCCACACTCTATGACTCTAAAATGTATGGTGGTCAATTAACATTGACAATATTTTTAAACGAGCCAAATGATATCCGAATGTGTGAACCCACATTGACTGATACGACTGCAATTAAGCCTTGTTAGCCTGCACATAGTTCACCACAAAAATCAAGCAAAAATAAGCATGACAGTTCTCCAGTGAAAATCCTGCAACCAAGTGCAAGACTAGCAGCATTGAGACAATTAATGACGAGACTTGAGGGCTCATAACATCTGACAACGTACTGTATCGCAGACGATCTGAAACGAAACTCGGCAGCAAGAATATTCAAGCTTTTCTACTTTAAAAGGAATATTGCAATTTCAGAGAATGTTTTTACTGACGTGGCTGAAATTTTCAACTTAAAAGAGTTGAAGAATGTTTATGAGGCTGACATTTTCGCTGACCGGTTGGCAAATGTCTACCTCCAATATGACAAGATGGTAGAAAAAGATGGTAAAGCAAAGGATGTGACACTTTGGATAATTATTACAATGGGCTAATGAGATTGGAAACAATGGCTTTGTGTTTCCGTCATAGTTCCTGAGGAATAAGATGGAGTATGCAGTGCTATGTATGGCCAAACTCACCAGCTCTCTTTAACTCAAGCCTGGACTTTTCTGGTGAATTTTAAGAAGTACTCACCTTCTCTAACTTTTTGGCCTCAATGTGCCGTAACACCTGCTCCCTCCAGTCAGGTGGGACTTTATTGGCCCCCTGTACGTCCAGCAGAGAATGCTCAGATTTCACTCGGATGTTCGCCCTCTTGGTCGGACTAGTCCGTGAGTAGTTGAAGTCACTGATGGACATGGTTCTCTCTGGGGCGTCGGTGATGGGCGGCCGGGCGCTCTGCGGTCTGGAGGCGGCGGGGCCGTCGACGCTGTAAGTCCTGGCGGACAGGGGCCTCTGCGAGCCCTGGGGTAGCTGGGGCCCCCGGCCCAGTGTGTGGATGTCCCTGTAGGTCATGTAGTCGCCATCGGGAAGGGGCAGCCGCCTGCAGTGAAGGGCCTCCGAGAGCGCGACGGAGGAGTTGGACGTGACGCTGCTCTGCCTGTGCAAGGCAGTCCTCTGGCCGGCCTGGATTAACCTGTCGTTGGGCGGGCAAGCCCACATCTCCATCTGCCGAGGCCCTGCCCTCTGCTGCCCCGCGTACGGGGCGCCGGGCTGCGAGTTATTGCGGTTGGATAAGTTCACGTTGGCCGCGTGCTTGACGTAGTTGGCGTTGTCGTGCGTCTCCGGCCGCAGGTGGTGTTGGGGGGGAGCCACGCCGCTGGGCTCCGCGTGGAAGGCCGGTCTCTGCGGCCACACGTTCTCCTTGGGCAACGCGCTGCTGCTGTACTGGATGTTGTACTGGGGTATGGGAGGCATCTGTGCAACCATGGCCCCCCTGGTCAGGCTGATGCCCTGTGGGTTGAAGTTTTGGTCGAAGGTGTACACCGCTTTCTTGCACAGCATGTCCGAGGAAGACGCGGAGTTGCCAGTGAACGGCGGCGAAGACTGGTCGCTCAGGAGGCTGGCGGACTTGCTGCGGGGAATGCTTTGCCCCTGAACCACACCAGGAGACACCCTGGCCAGATCGCGCGGCCCGTTGTCATTGATGATATCGTAGATCTTCAATCCTCCCGTCTCAATGTGCGTAATGCTGTGGGACTTGACCACGGGCCCACGCGGACAGTCCCTCTGTGGAGAGAGCTCCTCCGTGCTCCGAGATATCGCTCCATCAACAATGGAAAACAGGCCCGGAGAATGTCCCTTCCCTGCCTCCACCTGTGGCTGGGGCCTCGGAACATCTTCCGGGCAACCGTTGATTTGGTTTTGAGGGAAGCTGATCGGATAGTCGTTCCCGTTCTTTAAATGTTCTGCGAATTTGGCGTCACCTTCCACAGTGTGCCCCGATGGCTCTGCCTCTATCCTCCCGTCGTGTTTAGTTTGGGTCACTCCGTCCAAACTCAGGACCACACCCTGGGCAGTGAGTTCGTTCTTGTTCATCCCGACCTTCAGCAACCTCTGGTACTGCCAGGGGCCGTTGTTCACGTCGATGCCTCTCTCCAGAAGGGCGAACTTCTCCTCAGCGTTAAAGTCAAACAACTTGATGGCATCCCTGTTCCCCGCAGGGGAACCAATCCTCTCCAGGCTCTTTGTGCTGATCTGAAACGGTACGTCCGACTTCGCTCCATTATGTAGCAGCGAGATTTCTGGAGCATCGCATCGATTGTTTCTGAAAAAACAACATTAAAGACCACTTAGAAATCAGTCTGAAGACCCGAAACGTCACCCATTCCTTCTCTCCTGAAATGCTGTCTGACCCGTTGAGTTGCTCCAGCATTTTGTGAAATAAATAACTTAGAAACAATATATAGTTTGGCGATACAGCGCGGAAACAGGCCCATCGGCCCACCGAGTCCGCACCGACCAGCGATCCCCACAAATATACACCGTCCTGCACACACTAGGGGCAATTTACATTTGTACCAAGCTAATTAACCTACAAATCTGTACGTCTTTAGAGTGTGGGAGGAAACCGCAAACAAGATCTCGGAGAAAACCCACGCAGGTCACGGGGAGAACGTACAAACTCCGTACAGACGGCGCCCGTAGTCAGGATCGATCCAGGTCGCTGGCGCTGTAAGGCAGCAACTCTACCGCTGCGCCAACGTGCCGCCCCAATTAATCAAGCGATAATTTCCAGATTTAAGGACAGTTTCTTCCCTGCTGTTATCAGGCAACTGCACTATCCTCCCTCTCACCCATTAGCGAGCGGTCCTGGGCTTCCATCTATCTCATTGGAGACCTTCAAAATATCCTGAAGGTGGAGGTTGACAGATTCTTGATTAGTGCGGGTGTCAGGGGTGATGGGGAGAAGGCAGGAGAATGGGGTTGGGAGGGAGAGATAGATCAGCCATGACTGAATGGCGGAGTAGACTTGATGGGCCGAATGGCCTAATTCTGGTCTTCTCACGTATGATCTCAATCGGACTTTACTGGATTTTATCTTGTGCTGAACACTCTACCCGTTAACCTGCATATTTTAACATGATGCATCTTATTATCCACAAGCACGGAACTAACAAACAAGGATCGAGCCCTCGTCTCTGGCGCTGTGAGGCAGCAACTCTACCGCTGCGCCACTGTGCCGTCAATATTCATCCTTTAACTCCCTACGTGTAGGACTATGGCGACACGGTGGCGCAGCGGTAGAGTTGCCGCCTTACAGCGAATGCAGCGCCGGAGACCCGGGTTCCATCCCGGCTATGGGCGCCGTCTGTACGGAGTTTGTACGTTCTCCACGTGACCTGCGTGGGTTTTCCCCGAGATCTTCGGTTTCCTCCCACACTCCAAAGACGTACTGGTATGTAGGTTAGTTGGCTCGGTAAATGTAAAAATTGTCCCTAGTGGGTGTAGGGTGGTGTAGGATAGAGTTAATGTGCGGGTATCGCTGGTCGGTGCGGACTCGACGAGCCTGTTTTTGCGCTGTGTCTCTACAAAACTAAACAAAACTCCCTGTGTGCAGGACACATCGGTCTTAGAGGTCCATTAGATGTCAGCTGACCTCTTCAGCAGTGGGATGGTAGTTTTAGCATCCCTGTCTGGCGTAGACTGCAAGGTCTCCTGACTGCTTTCTGTGTTGAGGGAAACCGTATCAGATATCCTCGACGGCGTGGAACAATTGCTGTTGTTCTGATTACTGTTTGGAATTAAGTCCTCAAGTAACGAATCAGCATCATCTGTTTGAGAGGAAACAAACAAAACAAAAACATTTGAATACGTTTGAGAAAAAAACGTTTTTCGCTCTCACCCACACAAATCCACTTCAGGAGTTTGTTTGTACTAATGGCCGTCATCACTAGGTACACTCAGTGATGGATAGTAATATTTCACTCAGAATCTAAAATCACCAATCCACTAGAAAATAATATTGCAAAAACCTATCCATTGCCTAGCTGTGGAAATTTACGACTGTGTTTAACTTACTCTCAGACTGAAGAAGGATTTTAGATTTAGAGATACAGCGCGGAAACAGGCCCATCGGCACACCGGGTCCACGCCGCCCAGCGATCCCCGCTCACTAACACTATCCTACACACACTAGGGAACAATTTTTACATTTTACCCAGCCAATTAACCTACAAACCTGTACGTCTTTGGAGTGTGGGAGGAAACCGAAGATCTCGGAGGAAACCCACGCAGGTCACGGGGAGAACGTACAAACTCCGTACAGACGGCGCCCGTAGTCGGGATCGAACCCGAGTCTCTGGCACTGCATTCGCTGTAAGGCAGCAACTCTACCGCTGCGCCACCGTGCCACAAGAAATTTGATCTTGGCCAGAAACGTCACCCATTCTTTTTCTCCAGAGACGCTCCCCCCCCCCCCCCCACCCCCACTCCCTTCCTCCTCCCCTCCCTCCATCCACCCCTCCCCCTCTCCTCCACCCACCCCTCCCCCTCCCGCCCCACTCCATCACCCTCAACACCACTTATCCTCCCTCTCTCCCCCCTCCCTCCCTAGGAGATAGATAGATTTAAACTTTAAAATGTGAATAACTTTTTTAATTTAACACCAATTTCAAATGAAACATGTAGGAGAGGATTCTCTTGAACTTCCACAGGTGTACGGTAGAGAGCATATTGACTGGTTGCATCACGGCCTGGTTCGGCAACTTGAACGCCCAGGACCGAAGAAGACTGCAAACAGTCGTGAACACTGCCCGGTCCATCACTGGTTCTGACCTCCCCACCATCGAAGGGATTTACCAGAATAGCTGCCTCTAAATGACAGCCAGTATCTTCAGAGACCCACACCACCATAGCCACGCACTCATTTCACCCCTGCCATCGGGAAGAAGGTACAGGAGCCTGAAAACGGTAATGTCCAGGTTCAGGAACAGCTTGTGTCGGAAAAAGAAAAACTGCAGATGCTGGTTAAAATCGAAGGTAGACACAAAATGCTGGAGTAACTCAGCGGGTCAGGAGGCATCTCGAGAGAGAAAGAATGGGTGACGTTTCGGGTCGAGACTCTTCGTCAGACTGATGGAAGTCTGAAGAAAGGTCTCGACCCGAAACGTTACCCATTCCTTCCCTCCCGAGATGCTGCCTGATCCGCTGAGTTACTCCAGCATTTTGTGCTTACCTTCCAGTCCAGCCTCTTCCCTACTGACATTTGGCTATTAAACACTACAACTTCAAATACGCTCTGAACTAGATAAACTATTATTGTTTTTATTACACTATTATTGTTTGGTTTTTGTGTGTACATGTGTGTGCGTGTGTGTGTATATATATATATATATATGTGATATACATGCGTGTTGGTGCATGTGTGGGGACAGTTTCCAGCAAGTCGTCTCAAAATACAAAGGGCACTTTGTCATGTCTTATCTACATTTTGTCAAGTTTATCAACCTTTAAGTGTGGCGCAGTGGTAGAGTTGTTGCCTCACAGCGCCAGAGACCTGGGTTCAAACCCGACTACGGGTGCTGTCTGTACGGAGTTTGTACGTTCTCCCCGTGACCTGCGTGGTTTTTTTCCGGGTGCTCCGATTTCCTCCCGCACTCCAAAAACGTGCAGGTTTGTAGGTTAATTGGCTTCTGCAAGTCGTAAATTGTCCCTAGTGTGTGTAGGATGGAGCTAGTGTACGGGGTGATCGCTGGCTGACGCGGGCTCGGTGGGCCGAAGGGCTTGTTTTCCACACTGTATCTCTAAAGTTGAATCGGGAAGCTGAAGGCATTAATCAGAACCAACCTCTTTTCTCTTTCCCCAGCACAAGTACTTTCGGTTGTGTGATTGGTATTTCAATCAAGGGGAGCCGCAGTTCTGCCATCTTCATATCTTCATCAGAAATGCTGTTCTCAGAGTCCTGTCAATTCACAAAGGAGAAAGGAGGCGATAAAAAGATGACCGAACAGTTATTTCAAAGGTCTGTCAAAAAACGGCATTTCACAACAAAAAAAAGTGTTTTCAAAAAAAGTGTTTCAAAAGTGTTGTGTAAAAGGTTCAGAAATTTCACTCTAACGAGTTGACTTGATTGATTAAATTTGTCCACATTTCAATTTTCATAAAAAGAAAGTTAAAGGCGACTTGGTAAACTTGTATTAGATGTTAGGTAGAGACAAAAAGCTGGAGTAACTCAGCGGGTCAGGTAGCATCTCGGGAGAGAGAAGGAATGGGTGACGTTTTGGGTCGAGACCCTTCTTCAGACTTCTGAAGAAGAATCTCGACCCGAAATGTCACCCATCCCTTCTCTCTCCAGAGATGCTGCCTGACCCGCTGAGTTACTCCAGCTTTTTGTGTCTACCTTTGATGTAAACAGCATCTGCAGTTTATTTTCCGACATGTATTAGATGTCACCGTCGTACCTCCAGGGCATCGTCCTCCGCAGGTTTACGCAAATCCCAGGCATCTTCCACGTCGGAGTTTATTTGTGCATCTTCCCCATTGCCGTTCAATTCTTGCTCAGCAGTTTTGTTTATGCAATTTTCCACCGTAATCCGCTCCATGTTTTCTGACAATGCGGTGACATTACCGGCACATTCCTTGACCTGACAATGTAATAAATTGATCAGTTTCCCACCTGGGATAAATAAAGTTCTATCGATTCGTAATGTTGACTTTTTAATAAAAAGTTTTGACGTGGGAATTTTTTATGACTGTTCCTTAAAGTTACTGCACTGTCACATTCCACTAACCCGGCACCTCCAGGACTTTAGTGGTGCCGGAGTAGTGGACCTTCTGGAATGTTCTCCCGACGATTTCATGGAAAATAGGTGCAGGAGGAGGCCATTCGGCCCTTCGAGCCAGCATTTCACACTTCTTAAAAACACGTTTACCTTGCAGTGAGTTTCCAGTGAGTTTAAAGGGGAAGGAGGGAAAGTGGAACAAAATGAGTTTCAGTTTAGTTTAGTTTAGTTTAGAGATACAGTGCGGAAACAGGCCCTTCGGCCCACCGGGTCCGCGCCGACCAGCGATCCCCGCACATTAACACCATCCCACACCCACTAGGGACAATTTTTATATTTATACCCAGCCAATTAACCTACAAACCTGCACATCTTTGGAGTGTTGGAGGAAACAGAAGATCTCGGAGAAACCCCACGCAGGTCACGGGGAGAACGTACAAACTCCGTACGGACAGCACCCGTAGTCGGGATGGAACCCGGGTGTCCGGCGCTGCATTCGCTGTAAGGCAGCAACTCTACCGCTGCGCCACCGTGACCGCCCGTTTTGGCTTGTCGAAAGCAGGAAAATGCAAGCAGTGGGGACCCTGGCTTTGACCACTCACCCACGTCCTGCTCCAGACTCCAGGTACCAGTCGTTCCCCACTCTGGACCCTGGCTGTAACCACACACCAGGGCAGCACGGTGGCGCAGCGGTAAAGTCGCTGCCTTACAGCGCCAGAGACCCGGGTTCAATCCCGACTACAGGCGCTGACTGTACGGAGTTTGCAACGTTCTCCCCGTGACCTGCGTGTGTTTTCTCCAGGTGCTCCGTTTTCCTCCCACACTCCAAAGACGTGCAGGTTTATAGGTTAATTGGCTTCTGCAAATTGATCCGAGTGCGTAGGATAGAGCTGGTGTACAGGGTGATCGCTGGTCGGCGCTTCCACGCTGTATCTCTAAACTAAACTAAACTAAACTAAGCCCATGTTTGCGATCCTGGTCTGCAGCTACAACCATGTTCCCCACTCTGAACCCCGGACCCTGATCACCCAACTAGCCCACGTTTCCGACCTCTGGTATCCAGCCCCTACCATGCCCCCCACTCTAAACCCTGGCTTTGACTACATACTCCCACTCACACCCAGCCAACCTCAAGTATCAGTACCCGTGGGTACCAAGTATGAATGAGTGAGCCAGATGTCAGAATAATTGGATACCAGATTATTGTGCTTTTACTCTCTCTTAATGCCCGGCTGTCAAAACAGCTTTATTGAAATGTTGAAATATGTTGCCCATATCTGAAAGGGCAATGAATGAATCCCTGCATTTAGCTTGATAATTGTCGTATGCTACCTGGCATGTTTCTACATAAGTACCATATTCAGTTTTCTGAATTATCTCTCTAGAGCAGTAGATCGTGACTACACAAGGCACAAAAACAGCAATGACCACCATGTTATGGTCTCTTATACAATGATGCAAAAATCTGCATTTATTAGTTTAGTTTAGGGATACATCGCAGAAACAGGCCCTTCGGCCCACCGAGTCCATGCCGACCATTATCAAGGAATTGGACACGCTAGAGGCAAGAAACATGTTCCCAATGTTGGGGGAGTCCATAAGGGGCCACAGTTTAAGAATAAGGGGTAGGCCATTTAAAACTGAGATGAGGAAAAACTTTTTCAGCCAGAGAGTTGTGAATCTGTGGAATTCTCTGCCTCAGAAGGCAGTGGAGGCCAATTCTCTGAATGCATTCAAGAGAGAGCTAGATAGAGCTCTTAAGGATAGCGGAGTCAGGGGATATGGGGAGAAGGCAGGAACGGGGTACTGATTGAGAATGATCAGCCATGATCACATTGAATGGCGGTGCTGGCTCGAAGGGCCGAATGGCCTCCTCCTGCACCTATTGTCTATTGACCAGCGATCCCCGCACACTAACACTGACCGACAGGCTGTGGACTGGGAACGCGGCCAGAGGCCTTTATCGAGGCCGCGGTCGGCACCACGGGAGCGTGAAGTGGGGCCTCAGCGACGGTGAAGCCTCGCGACAGCAGAGCCTCGGCAGTGGTGATGCCTCGCGGGCCGACAATCGATGAAAGCGTGGAGGACCGCCGTGGGGGGAAGGGAAAGAACAATGGAGGACCCGACATGGGGGGGGGGGGGGGGGAGCGCCGTGAGGGGAGGTGGGGGGAGAACAATGGACAATTGGGGATGGGGGGGGACCGCAGTGGGGTGGAGGGGAGAACAATAGGAGGAGCCGGCGTGCTTTGTAATCATGTCAGCACTGTATGTGGCTGCTAATTGTGTACCCCGCAAATTTGCACCATCCTACACACACTGGGGGCAATTTACATTTGTACCAAGCTAATTAACCTACAAATCTGTACGTCTTTAGAGTGAGGGAGGAAACCGAAGATCTTGGACGAAAACCCGCGCCTGGTCACGGGGAGAACGTACAAACTCCGTACACACAGCACCCGTAGTCAGGATCGATCTCGGGTCTCTGGCGCTGTGAGGCAGCAACTCTACCGCTGTCTGTACAGAGTTTGTACGTTCTCCCCTTGACCATGTGGGTTTTCTCTGAGATTTTTGGTTTCCTCCCATATTCCAATGATGTACAGGTTTGTAGGTTAATTGGCTTGGTATAAGTGTAAATTGTTGCTAGCGTGTGTAGGATAGTGTTAATGGGCGGGGATCCCTGGTCGGCGCGGACTCGGTGGGCCGAAGGGCCGGTTTCCTCGCTGTGTCTCTAAACTAAGCAAAACTTAATTAAATTACACTAAACTAAATTAGATTCTTCTCACCTCTACGGAACTCTTTGCTGTGACTGATCTCTCTTCATTTTGCTTCATTTCAGCTCCAGAGTCGTCTGAGTTTCCCTCATCCTTTAGCCGATGTACCACGCTCTGAGCCGTTTTAACCATGTTTTTGAGCTCATCAGGGTAAGGTGTGGGATACCTTTTCAAGTTACCTTCCTGTAGATGAATGGATTTCAGTTAGTTTATTAACCCCCCAACAACCCTGGCAAAATGAACATGTATTTACCGCAATTTAATACATTTCAATCAAATCAAAATAATAGAAACATAGAAAACAGGTGCAGGAGGAGGCCATTCGGCACTTCGAGCCAGCACCGCCATTCATTGTGATCATGGCTGATCATCCACAATCAGTAACCCGTGCCCAACTTCTCCCCATATCCCTTGATTCCACTAGCCCCTAGAGCTCTATCTAATTCCCTCTTAAATTCATCCATTGATTTGGCCTCCACTTCCCTCTGTGGCAGAGAATTCCACGAATTCACAACTCTCTGGGTGTAAAGGATCCTTCTCACCTCAGTTTTAAATGGCCTCCCCTTTATTCTAAGACTGTGGCCCCTGATTCTGGACTCCCCCAACATTGGGACCATTTTTCTTGCATCTAGCTTGTCCAGTCCTTTTATAATTTTATATGTCTCTACAAGATCCCCTCTCATCCTCTAAGCCCCAGTGAATACAAGCCCAGTCTTTTCAATCTTTCCTCATATGACAGTCCCGCCATCCCAGGGATCAATCCCGTGAACCTACGCTGCACTGCCTCAATTACAGGGATGTCCTTCCTCAAATTAGGAGACAGTAAGACTATACACAATATTCCAGATGTGGTCTTACCAGGGTCCTATACAACTGCAGAAGGACCTCTTTACTCCTATACTGAAATCCTCTCGTTATGAAGGCTAACATGCCATTAGCTTTCTTCACTTCCTGCTGTACCTGCACGCCAACTTTCAGTGACTGGTGTTCAATAATGGTTGCTTCATTCACATATTACTACTGTTCAACATCTTCAACATTTACAAAGATGTTGCTAGGACTCGAGAACCTGAGCTATAGGGAGAGGTTGAGCAAGCCAAGACTCTATTCCTTGGAGTGCAGGAGGATGAGGGGCGATCTTATAGAGTTGTACAAAATCATGAGAGAAATAGATCGGGTAGACGCACAGTCCTTTACCCAGAGTAGGGGAATTGAAAACCAGAGGACATAGGTTTAAGGTGAGGGGGGAAAAGATTTAATAGGAACCTGAAAGATAACTTCTTCTACACAAAGGGTGGTGGGTGTTTGGAACGAGGTGCCAGAAGGGGTCGTTGAAGCAGGGACTATCACGAATGTTTAAAAAACATTTGGACAGGCACGTGGTCAGGATAGGTTTAGAGGAATATGGGCCGAACGCAGGCAGGTGGGACTCGTGTAGACGGGGCATGTTGGACGGCGTGGGCAAGTTGGGCCGAAGGACATGTTTCCACGCTGCATGTTCAGATAAGTTTTAGTCTGTCATCAATTTATAGCATTGACAACATATGGATGATGCGAGTCTTCGTATACATAAAACGTGAGTATTTTATCCTCAATACCAATTAAAATGAGAATGCTCAGAAATAATTAACATGGTTTTCATGCCATTGTGGATAATCAGATTAAAAAGCAAAATTAACTGAGTTCTGTTTTAATCCCTGAGATTTGCATATTCACATGAACCATGGTTAAAATTGATTCGGTACAAGGATTTAATTGTACCAACCTTTATGTTAAAACTAATTTCACATGACATTTGAGCAATACTATCATCTAGGCACTTTACGATTTTATTGTAGAAAATGGAAACACTTTTCCTGCTGCTTTATCAACAGATCAACTCGTATAAGATTATTAAGGGGTTGGACACGTTAGAGGCAGGAAACATGTTCCCAATGTTGGGGGAGTCCAGAACAAGGGGCCACATTTTAAGAATAAGGGGTAGGCCATTTAGAACGAAGATGAGGAAAAACCTTTTTCAGTCCGAGAGTTGTGAATCTGTGGAATTCTCTGCCTCAGAAGGCAGTGGAGGCCAATTCTCTGAATGCATTCAAAAGAGAGCTAGATAGAGCTCTTAAGGATAGCGGAGTCTGGGGGTATGGGGAGAAGGCAGGAACGGGGTACTGATTGTGAATGGTCAGCCAAGATCACATTGAATGGCGGTGCTGGCTCGAAGGGCCGAACGGCCTACTCCTGCACCTGTTGTCTATTGTCTATTAGTTGAATGGAAAATGCAAAGACATTTTTTTCCTCCCTTCCTGATCATTATTTTAGTTTTTAAACAAAAATTGAGCTAAATTTCTGTACAAGGCTTGAAAACCTTTGTTATAACTTCAAACAAAATGGTTTGAGTTACACAACCCAAGTGAGATCAGCTATCAGGCAACTGAACCATCCTACCAACATCGAGAGAGCAGTACTGAGTTACTATCTACCTCATTGGAGACCCCTGGACTATATTTGATCAGACTTTACTGGTCTTTATCTTACCAAACGTTATTCACGTTATTCCCTGTAACATGTATCTGTACATTGTAAATGGCTCGATTGTAATCATGTGTTGTCTTTCAATAGACAATAGACAATAGGTGCAGGAGGAGGCCATTCGGCCCTTCGAGCCAGCATCGCCATTCAATGTGATCATGGCTGATCATTCTCAATCAGTACCCCGTTCCTGCCTTCTCCCCATACCCCCAGACTCCGCTATCCTTAAGAGCTCTATCCAGCTCTCTCTTGAATGCATTCAGAGAATTGGCCTCCACTGCCTTCTGAGGCAGAGAATTCCACAGATTCACAACTCTCTGACTGAAAAAGTTTCTCCTCATCTCAGTTCCAAAAAAAAGTTTTTCCTCATCTCAGTTCTAAAAAACTCCTCCTGATCTCCTTCCTAAAGGAACGTCCTTTAATTCTGAGACTGTGACCTCTCGTCCCAGACTTTCCCACTAGTTGAAACATCCTCCCCACATCCACTGTATCCGAGCCTTTCACCACTCTGTACTTTACACTGAGACCCCCCCCCCCCCTCCCTCCTCCTCCCTCGTCCTTCTAAACTCCAGCGAGTACAGGCCCTGCATCTGCTGTTCTTTGTGTCTGATGTCTCTGTTGGTTTAAGTGAATAAATTGGCCACTAGTTGATCTTACCCGTGATGGTGCCTCCCTCTCATCCTTGTCTTCGTCACACTCAAAAGCCACTTGAGCCCGCTGCTTCCTCTGTTCCTCCCACAGCGATGGATTGAAGCTTTCATTGTCTGAGATGAACAGCACTAAATCCACAAAGCAGAACACAACCTCTTATTAGAAATCTCTTCCAGCAAACAGTTGTGCAGGGTCCCGCTGGTGAGACCACATCTGGAGTAGTGTGCGCAGTTTTGGTCTCCTAATTTGAGGAAGGACGTCCTTGCTGTTGAGGCAGTGCAGCGTAGGTTCACCAGGTTAATCCCCGGGATGGCGGGACTCTCATATGAGGAAAGATTAGAAAGACTGGGCTTGTATTCACTGGAATTTACAAGGACGAGAGGGGATCTTATTGAAAGGTATAAAATTATATAAAAGACTGGACAAGCTCGATGCAGGAAAAAATGTTCCCAATGTTGGGGGAGTCCAGAACCAGGGGCCACACAGTCTAAGAATAAAGCGGAGGCCATTTAGAACTGAGATGAGAAGAAACTTTTTCACCCAGAGAGTTGTGAATTTGTGGAATTCTCTGCCACAGAAGGCAGTGGAGGCCAATTCACTGGATGCATTTAAAAGAGAGTTAGATAGAGCTCTAGGGGCTAGCGGAAGCAAGGGATATGGGGAGAAGGCAGGCACTGGTTACTGATTGTGGATGATCAGCCATGATCACAATGAATGGCGGTGCTGGCTCGAACGGCAAAATGGCCTCCTATTGCATCTATTTTCTGTGTTTCTGTGAATCATCAAAACCATTCACCAATTTGACCTGAACTCACTTCAAAGGGTTTAACCAAAATAAAATAAACATTTATTTGGATGGAGACAAGTGCAGATAGCAATGGACGGATAATAGATAAGACGGATGAAAACAAGAGGCAAAACCCGACTAAAGCTCACTTAAAAAGATAATGTGAGTGGATCCTTCCGAATGAGCTATTACACGGCATTAATCTTTGTGCCACCACAACTCAGCAACGTCTTACGGTTGTGCCGGGGAGAAATAAGGATACATTAGTTCAGGATTTATGCTAAAACTGCAAGAAATTGCTGCGAATTGTCACATCACACAAACCAACCTCCCTTCCATTAACTCCATCTACACTTCTATCTGCCTCGGCAAAGCCAGGAGCATCATCAAGGACAAGTCACACCCCCGGTCACTCCCTCTTCTCCCCTCTCCCATCAGGCAAGGGGTACAGATGTGTGAACACGCACACCTCCAGATTCGGGGACAGTTTCTTCCCAGCTGTTATCAGGCAACTGAACCATCCTATCAACAACTAGAGAGCAGTCCTGAACTACTATCTACCTCATTGGCGAACCTCGGACTATCTTTGATCACACTTTACTGGACTCTATCTTCTGCTAAGCGTTATTGCCTTTTGTATATGCATCTGTGCACGGCTCGATTGCAATCATTTATTGTCTTTCCGCTGACTGGTTAGCACGCAACAAAAGCATTGTTTTAATTGTACATGTGACGATAAACTAAACTAAATTAAACTACTAGAAAGTAGTTGAAAGGGGCTAAGATAGTGAAAGAAGTATTTAAAACCGAACCAATACCTACCATCTTCTGTTCTGGGCTGTTGAGGGAACATGTAGTTTGTGAGCACTTGCTTCTGTGTTTCTGGATCCACCTCTTTCTGAAGGGGAATTAGTGGCTTTGACTGCAAAGGAAAAATTAAAATGTTACTGTTTGACTGCATTTCCCGATCGGCATGACTTTTCAGGAGAGCAATAACAGACCTGTCATGGGCCTCCTCCAGTGCCACAGTGAGGCCCACTGGAAATTGGAGGAACAGCACCTCATATTTCGCCTGGGCAGCTTGCAGCCCAGTGGTATGAACATCGACTTCTCCAACTTTAGATAGTTCCTCTGTCCCTCTCTTCCCCTCCTCCTTTCCAGTTCTCCCTCTATCTTCCTGTCTCCACCTATATCCTTCCTTTGTCTCGTCCCCCTGACATCAATCTGAAGAAGGGTCTCGACCCGAAACGTCGCCCATTCCTTCTCTCCTGAGATGCTGCCTGACCTGCTGAGTTACTCCAGCATTTTGTGAATAAATAACAGACCTATGATGACATTTATAGGTCGCGGTGGCGCAGCGGTAGAGTTGCTGCCTCACAGCGCCAGAGACCCGGGTTCGATCCTGACTATGGGTGCTGTCCGCACGGAGTTTGTACATTCTCCCCGTGACCTGCGTGGGTTTTCTCCGAGATCTTCGGTTTCCTCCCACACTCCAAAGACGTGCAGGTTTGTACGTTAATTGACTGGGTATAAATGTAAAAATTGTCCCTCGTGGGTGCGGGATAGTGTTAATGTGCGGGGATCGCTGGTTGGTCCGGACCCGGTGGGCCGAAGGGCCTGCTTCCGCGCTGTAACTAAATATGAACTAGGTAACAATTCCCAGCTACAGGTCCACCACAGATTTTCTAGCAACTGATAGACAATAGATAGACAATAGGTGCAGGAGGAGGCCATTCGGCCCTTCAAGCCAGCACCGCCATTCAATGTGATCATGGCTGATCATTCTCAATCAGTACCCCGTTCCTGCCTTCTCCCCATACCCCCTGACTCCACTATCCTTAAGAGCTCTATCCAGCTCTCTCTTGAATGCATTCAGAGAATTGGTCTCCACTGCCTTCTGACAGATTCCACAGATTCACAACTCTCTGACTGAAAAAGCTTTTCCTCATCTCAGTTCTAAATGGCCTACCCCTTATTCTTAAACTGTGGCCCCTTGTTCTGGACTCCCCCAACATTGGGAACATGTTTCCTGCCTCTAACGTGTCCAACCCCTTAATAATCTTATTGTTTCGATAAGATCTCCTCTCATCCTTCTAAATTCCAGTGTATACAAGCCTAGTCGCTCCAGTCTTTCAACATACGATAGTCCCGCCATTCCGGGAATTAACCTAGTAAACCTACGCTGCACGCCCTCAATAGCTGATGGTTCAGAACCTCCTTTAATCCGGACAAAATTACGAGACCGCATTTGGAATCCCCCCCCCCCTCGACAATGTCCGTGCCGGGTGAGACAGCTGATCTCGACCTCATCCAGGGATTCGGAACTCCGGCCTGATCTGTTCCAGATAGGGTTGCCAACTCCCAAATAAGGCACAAAAGGTGATGTCACCGCCCCGCGCCCCACGTGATCTCACCCAGTCAGCGGCCACGTGCTCCCGCTCCACCAATGGCGGCCACCCGGGCCGGGAGGCGGGTTACTGCGCAACCACCGTTAGGCGGTGCCCGGGCCTACCGTGTCCGGGCCTACAGTGTCCGGGCCTACAGTGTCCAGGCCTACAGTGTCCAGGCCTACAGCGCCCCCCAGGCCTAATACAGGACAAGGGCAGTCCCATAAGGGACAAGCCAATTTAGCCCAATATATGGGATGTCCCGGCTAATAATAATATTGGCAACCCTAGTTCCACAGCTGATATCCGTGGCTGGATTTCCGATCAACAGGTCGAATTTGTTCCACTGTAGCCGGGGCTCTGGAACTCCGGCCTGGCCAGAGCCGGCAGATCCGTTCCCAAAGTTGACATCTGAGGCCAACGTTGCAGGAGGGTATCTCAGCTCCCCGTTACGATCCCATTGGCCCTCTGCTGGTCCGGCAAGGCTCGGGAACCAAGGGTGCCGGAAAATCGGTGGTAGACCATGATATATCACGGTTGACCTTCAAGCTGTCAGAATTGACTGTCATAGTACTATCATGCGTGGGAAAGAACTGCAGATGCTGGTTTAAATCGAAGACAGACGCAAAATGTTGAAGTAACTCTGCGGAACAGGCAACTTCTCTGTACAGAAGGAATGGGTGACGTTTCGGGTCGAGACCCTACCAGAGATGCTGCCTGTCCCGCTGAATTACTCCAGCATTTTGTGTCCATCTTCAATAGTACTGTCATAGTTGTCCTCACAAGAATATTCTCAACTAATAGGTATAACTAATAGTTTTTCCTCATCTCAGTTCTAAATGGCCTACCCCTTATTCTTTAACTGTGGCCCCTTGTTCTGGACTCCCCCAACATTGGGAACATGTTTCCTGCCTCTAACGTGTCCAAAGAATAGACATGACAGTATTTCAAGACTGCTTTGACGTTCAATATGACCAACAAACTTTTACAAGAACTCTGGCTTACCATCCTTCCATCAAATTCCTTGAACTGGTGGTGACAAAACTATTGATTTCATTCATGAGTATCACTGAACATCCACAGATTGAAAAGCAAAGATGTGGCTTCGAGAAGTCTGAAAGCCAAACAGAAATGTTCCCGATGTTGGGGGAGTCCAAAACTAGGGGCCACAGTTTAAGAATAAGGGGTAGGCCATTTAGAACGGAGGTGAGGAAAAACGTTTTCACTCAGAGAGTTGTAAATCTGTGGAATTCTCTGCCTCAGAAGGCAGTGGAGGCCAATTCTCTGGATGCTTTCAAGATTTAGACAATAGACAATAGGTGCAGGAGGAGGCCATTCGGCCCTTCAAGCCAGCACCGCCATTCAATGTGATCATGGCTGATCATTCTCAATCAGTACCCCGTTCCTGCCTTCTCCCCATACCCCCTGACTGCGCTATCCTTAAGAGCTCTATCCAGCTCTCTCTTGAATGCATTCAGAGAATTGGCCTCCACTGCCTTCTGAGGCAGAGAATTCCACAGATTCACAACTCTCTGACTGAAAAAGCTTTTCCTCATCTCAGTTCTAAATGGCCTGCCCCTTATTCTTAAACTGTGGCCCCTTGTTCTGGACTCCCCCAACATTGGGAACATGTTTCCTGCCTCTAACGTGTCCAACCCCTTAATAAGCTTATCGTTTCGATAAGATCTCCTCTCATCCTTCTAAATTCCAGTGTATACAAGCCTAGTCGCTCCAGTCTTTCAACGTATGACATATTTCAAGAGAGAGCTAGATAGAGCTCTTAAGGATAGCGGAGTCAGGGGGTAGGGGGAGAAGGCAGGAACGGGGTACTGATTGTGGATGAACAGCCATGATCACATTGAATAGCGGTGCTGGCTCGAAGGGCCGAATGGCCTACTCCCTGTCTATGGCCAACCCCTTCTTAAGGGGTTGGAGAGGCTAGATGCGGGAAGATTGTTCCCGATGTTGGGGAAGTCCAGAACAAGGGGTCACAGCTTAAGGATAAGGGGGAAGGAAGTGTTTTAGGACCGAGATGAGAAAACATTTCTTCACACAGAGAGTGGTGAGTCTGTGGAATTCTCTGCCACAGAAGGTAGTTGAGGCCAGTTCATTGGCTATATTTAAGAGGGAGTTAGATGTGGCCCTTGTGGCTAAAGGGATCAGGGGGTATGGAGAGAAGGCAGGTACGGGTTACTGAGCTGGATGATCAGCCATGATCATATTGAATGGTGGTGCAGGCTCGAAGGGCCGAATGGCCTACTCCTGCACCTATTTTCTATGTTTCTATTGTAAAATGTCTATTGTCTATTGTAAAATGTTGGAAATACTCAGCAGGTCAGGCAGCCACTGTGAAGTGGGAAAGAGTAGATGTATCAGACTGATGACCTTTCATTGGTTCTGAACACAAAACACAAGGTCCCCTGAAAGTTCTGCTCTCAAAGTTAATGACCTCGTTAGGAGATTAATTGGAGGAGAATACGGATCAGAGAGGATTAAAAAAATGTTCTCAAATTGAAAGTGTGCGTCTTATGGTCTCCCACAAGAACCTATGCTAAATGCCTCGATCCTTCACGATATTAATGATGTAGATGACACAAGAGAGAGCCAGATCTCCAAGCTTGTTTCCGACAGCAAAGACAGACACAAAATGCTGGAGTAACTCAGCGGGTCAGGCAGCATCTCTGGAGAGAAGGAATGGGTGACGTTTCTGGTCGAGACCCTTCTACAGACTGAGAGCTGCATTGTGACTCCTGAGTCTTTCACTCAATGTGTCAGAAAGAAAACTGCAGATGCTGGTTTAAATCGAAGGTAGACACAAGATGCTGGAGTAACTCAGTGGGTCAGGCAGCATCTCTGGAGAGAAGGAATGGGTGACGTTTCGGGTCGAGACCCTTTCTTCAGTCACCCATTCCTTCTCTCCTGAGAAGCTGCCTGTCCCGCTGAGTTACTCCAGCATCTTGTGTCTACCTTTTTATACTCAACGCCCCTGACCGATGAAAGCATGCATGCCATGGCGCATTCTTTACCACTCGATCTACTTGTGCAGCCATTTTCAGGAAGCGATTGATTTACACAGTGGGGCATAGATCAGTTACAGAAATGGGTGGGGAAAAATGCAGTTGGAGTTCAATCCAAGCAAATATGAGGAGTTGCACTTTAGGAGATGGAATGCAAGCGGAAAATATACAATTAATGGGATGACACTTAACACCATTGGTGTAGAGAGAGTACTTGGGTCCATATAAGAAAATAACTGCAGATGCTGGTACAAATCGAAGGTAGTTATTCACAAAATGCTGGAGTAACTCAGCGGGTCAGGCAGCATCTCGGGAGAGAAGGAATGGGTGACGTTTCGGGTCGAGACCTTTCTTCAGACTGATGTCAGGGAGGCGGGACAAAGGAAGGATATAGGTGGAGACAGGAAGATAAGAGGGAGATCTCGGAAGGAGGAGGGGAAGAGAGGGACAGGAACTATCTAAAGTTGGAGAAGTCGATGTTCATACCGCCGGGCTGCAAGCTGCCCAGGCGAAATATGAGGTGCTGTTCCTCCAATTTCCGGTGGGCCTCACTATGGCACTGGAGGAGGCCCATGACAGAAAGGTCAGACTGGGAATGGGAGGGGGATTGAAGTGCTCGGCCACCGGGAGACCAGTTTGGCCAACGCGGACCGAGCGCAGGTGTTGAGCGAAGCGATCGCCGAGCCTGCGCTTGGTTTCGCCGATGTAAATAAGTTGACATCTGGAGCAGCGGATGCAATAGATGAGGTTGGAGGAGGTGCAGGTGAACCTCTGTCTCACCTGGAAAGACTGTTTGGGTCCAAGTCTGTAACTCCCTGAAAATGGCAACAAAGGCAGACAGAGTGGTAAGGAAGGCTTTTGGTATTCCTGCTTTCATCGGTCGGGGCGTTGAGTATCAGACTCAGGAGTCACAATGCAGCTCTCAGTCTGAAGAAGGGTCTCGACCAGGAAAGGTCACCTATTCCTTTTCTCCAAAGACCCTGCCTGTCCCATCACAACGCAGCTTGACACGACTTTGGTCAGGCCACACATGTAGAGTATTGCGTGCAGTACTGATCAGCCCATTACAGGAAGGGCGTGGAGACTTTTGGAAAGAGTGCAGAAAAGGTTCACCAGAATGATGCCTGGATTAGGGGGCGGGGGGTTGAGCTACAGGGAGAGGTTGGACAGACTTGGATTATTTTAAACGGCAGAGATTGTGGGCAGACCTAATAGAACTATATAAAATTACTAGACCAAGTGGACCCGTTGGGCCCAAACCTCTCCTGCATTGGTGCAGCACCCTCTCCTCCTCCCCCACTCTCCCCACTTCCTCCTCCCCTCTCCCTCCCTCTACCCCCCTCCTCTCCTCACCCTTCCTACCTCCCTCCCTCCCTAGGAGATGGATTCAAACTTTAAAACGTGAATAACTTTAAAAATATAACACCGATTTCAATGAAACTTCTTCCATTAGCACAAAAGGGACGACGGTGAGTAAGGTGGGCCTAAGATTGTCGCGCTACCGTGTACCGTTTTGGCTGTAGTTCAGGAACAAACAAACAAACAAGAGTTTTAGTGTAGAGATGAGATGGAAACGCTCAGAACAATTTTCCAAGGATGAAAAAAATCAACCACTAGATGGCGTGGGTTTATGGTGAGAGGGGCAAAGTATAAAGGAGGTGAGTGGGCCAAGTTTAATTTTTATTTATCTATTTATTTTTACAGGGGGTGGTGGTTGAAAGTTAACAGTGGCACTTAAGGGACTTAAATAGCAGTAAGCATATATACACACCAATCAGCCAAAACATGATCACCTGATAAGCCAAAACATTATGCCCACCTGCCCAATATGGGGCTCCGTGTGCAGCCCCATACGCAGCAGGGTGCGATACACTGTGTATTGTGACACATTCCTCCCGTGACCACCATTAACATTCTCTGTGACTTGTGCCACAGTCGACCTTCTGTCGGTTCGGACCAGACGGGATAGCCTTCGTTGCCCTCGCGCATCGATGAGCCTTGGGCGCCCAACACCCTGTCTGTCGCCGGTTTGTGGTTTGTCCCTCCTCGGACCACTGTCGGTCGGTACTCACCACTGCTGACCGGGAGCACCCCACAAGCCTTGCCGTTTCAGAGATGCTCTGACCCAGTCGTCTGGCCATAACAATTTGGCCCTTGTCAAAGTCGCTCAGGGTCTTTACTCCTGCCCATTTCTCCTGCATCCAACAACTTCAAGAACTGACTATTCACTTGCTGCCTAATATATCCCACCCCTTGACAGGTGCCATTGTAACAAGATAATCAATGTTATTCACTTCGCCTGTCAGTGGTAAAAATGTTTTGGCAGATCGGTGTATATATATATTTTTAGTTAACATAGAGCATGGTGGGTGCCTGGAGCATGCTGCTGGGGTGGGTAGTGGGGCAGGCATGCGGAACATGGATTATGTGTAGGCAGATAGGGGTAGGTCTCGGTATCATGACCGGCACAGACATTGTGGGCCGAAGGGCCTGTTCGTGCGCTGTTCTTTGTTTTATGTTCCAAGTATACCCTCAGATCAAAAAGGGACGAGGAGAAACTTTAAAATGGAACATTGTTGTAAAAAAAATTACCCGTTTCATTTTTAAAACATAAAAACAAAAGTAGCATTTTTGGATTTTAAAATAAATTGAAGTAAGATCTCTGTTACTGAAAGAAACGCTGCAGTTTTCAGGTGAACTAAACAAAATCTTCCCTCTTGCTAAAGGAGGGGCAGCTACTAGATCATGCACTGGGAAATATAACCCAGCAGGACAACAGAGCAGAACAAAGAGATTTTAATAAAAGTTTGCCTCAGGATAAATCTTAATTATCACAGAGCTGCCCCTCCACAATGTTCTGTTGTTCTATCGACGGAGTGAAAATAAAATCCCAGCGTCGTGAATAGCAGCTCGGGTTAAATCGAATGTGCTAGTGAGTGACATCGCATTGTCAAGCAGTGAGAAATGGATATAACATTTTCGCTAAAACATACAAAGGGAATTCGATGAAGTTTTTTTTTTGAATGCGGGCAGGGTGGTTAAGATCTGGAATTCACTGCCTGGAGGGCTGGGTTTAAAAGGGAATTAATTTAGCACTAGAAAGAGAATAATTTACTGGGCTGTGATGAAAGGCTGGTTAAATGTGACTGATGAGAAGGCTGCTTAGCAGGAATGCATCGGCTGTATCTATGCACTCCACCTTATTCCCTTTATCCTGCATCTTTACACTGTGGACGGCTTTACTGTAATCATCTATAGTCTTTCCACTGACTGGATAGCACCCATCAAATTGGGCGGTCACGGTGGCGCAGCGGTAGAGTTGCTGCCTTACAGCGAACGCAGCGCCGGAGACCCGGGTTCGATCCCGACTACGGGCGCCGTCTGTACGGAGTTTGTACGTTCTCCCCGTGAACTGCGTGGGTTTTCTCCGAGATCTTCGGTTTCCTCCCACACTCCAAAGACGTGCAGGTTTGCAGGTTAATTGGCTTGGTAAATGTAAATGTAAAAATTGTCCCTGGAGCGACTAGGCTTGTAAACACTGGAATTTAGAAGGATGAGAGGAGATCTTATCGAAACGTATAAGATTATTAAAGGGTTGGACACGTTAGAGGCAGGAAACATGTTCCCAATGTTGGGGGAGTCCAGAACAAGGGGCCACAGTTTAAGAATAAGGGGTAGGCCATTTAGAACGGAGATGAGGAAAAACTTTTTCAGTCAGAGAGTTGTGAATCTGTGGAATTCTCTGCCTCAGAAGGCAGTGGAGGCCAATTCTCTAAATGCATTCAAGAGAGAGCTAGATAGAGCTCTGAAGGATAGCGGAGTCAGGGGGTATGGGGAGAAGGCAGGAACGGGGTACTGATTGAGAATGATCACCCGTGATCACATTGAATGGCGGTGCTGGCTCGATGGGGCCGAATGGCCTACTCCTGCACCTATTGTCTATTGAGAGGCTGCATATCTGGACAGAAGGAATGGGTGACGTTTCGGGTCGAGCGAGACCATTCTTCAGAATAGCTTTTCAATGTACCCCAGTACAGGAGACAGACAATAAATTAATCTAAAATGGCTGTCTCTGCACACAAACATTCCAAAACGTAAATGCTGAATTGTGCTGGAACAGCGAAACCACAGGTCAGGTTTACTTTAGATCGACACAAAATGTAACTCAGCAGATCAGGCAGCATCTCCGGAGAGAAGGAATGGGTGACGTTTTGGGTCCAAACACCTTTCCAATTCTTTTTCTGCCTGACCCACACGTTGAGTTACTCCAGCATTTTGTATCTATCTTCAGTGCAAACCAGCATCTGCAGTTCCTTCCTACAGACAAGGTTTACTTTAGTATATTATAGACAATAGACAATAGACAATAGACAATAGGTGCAGGAGGAGGCCATTCAGCCCTTCGAGCCAGCACCGCCATTCAATGCGATCATGGCTGATCACTCTCAATCAGTACCCCGTTCCTGCCTTCTCCCCATACCCCTTCACTCCGCTATCCTTAAGAGCTCTATCCAGCTCTCTCTTGAAAGCATCCAACGAACTGGCCTCCACTGCCTTCTGAGGCAGAGAATTCCACACCTTCACCACTCTCTGACTGAAAAAGTTCTTCCTCATCTCCGTTCTAAATGGCCTACCCCTTATTCTTAAACTGTGGCCCCTTGTTCTGGACTCCCCCAACATTGGGAACATGTTTCCTGCCTCTAATGTGTCCAATCCCCTAATTATCTTATATGTTTCAATAAGATCCCCCCTCATCCTTCTAAATTCCAGTGTATACAAGCCCAATCGCTCCAGCCTTTCAACATACGACAGTCCCGCCATTCCGGGAATTAACCTAGTGAACCTACGCTGCACCCCCTCCATAGCAAGAATATCCTTCCTCAAATTTGGAGACCAAAACTGCACACAGTACTCCAGGTGCGGTCTCACCAGGGCCCGGTACAACTGCAGAAGGACCTCTTTGCTCCTATACTCAACTCCTCTTGTTACGAAGGTCAACATTCCATTGGCTTTCTTCACTGCCTGCTGTACCTGCATGCTTCCTTTTATATTATTGTCACGTGTGCTGTTACCGTGAAAAGCTTCTGTTTCCCTACTATCCAGTCAAAGAAAAGACTATACCTGAACACAGTGCACAGATAAAGGATAAAGGGTACAACATTTAGTGCAAGATATCCAGAAGCAGGGGCCACACAGTCTAAGAACAAAGGGGAGGCCATTGAAAACTGAGATGAGAAAAAACATTTTCACCCAGAGAGTTGTGAATTTGTGGAATTCTCTGCCACAGAGGGCAGTGGAGGACAATTCACTGGATGAATTTAAAAGAGAGTTAGATAGAGCTCTAGGGGCCAGTGGAATCAAGGGATATGGGGAGAAGGCAGGCACGGGTTACTGATTGTGGATCATCAGCTATGATCACAATGAATGGCGGTGCTGGCTCGAAAGGCCAAATGGCCTCCTCCTGCACTTATTTTCTATGTTTCTATAAAGTCTGATTAAAGAGGGTTCCAAGGTCTCCAATGAAGTAGATGGAAGGTCAGGACTACACTAGCTGATGAGAGGATCGAACATAAGTAACGGGACTGACACTATGCTCATTGAAGGGCCCCAACCCAAAAGGCAGCTATCCATGTGCTCCAGAGATGCTGCCTGACCTGCTGAGCTACTCCCCCACCTGGTGGAGCCTCGCGGCGATGGGGCCTAGGCGGCGGTGAAGCCTCGCAGTGGCGGTGAAGCCTCACGGTGGCGGTGAAGTAGGGTTGCCAACTGTCCCGTATTAGCCGGGACATCCCTTATTTTGGGCTAAATTGGTTTGTCCCGTATTAGGCCCGGGGGGTGCTGTAGGCCCGGACGCTGTAGGCCCCGACACTGTAGGCCCCGACACTGTAGGCCCGGACACTGTAGGCCCCGACACTGTGGGCTCCGACACTGTGGGCCCCGACACTGTAGGCCCGGACACTGTAGGCCCTGACACAGTTTAGGTCCCGATACTCTATGTTTCTGACATTTTAGCTCCAGACAGTCCAGGCCCGGAGGCCCGGGCGCCGCCTAACGGAGGTTGCGTAGCAACCCGCCTCCCGGCCCGGGCGGTCGCCTTTGGTGGAGCGGGAGCGTGAGGCCGCTGGCTGGGCGAGGTCACGTGGGGCGCGGCGGGGTGGTGACGTTACCTTGTCCCGTATTTGGGAGTGAGATAGTTGGCAACCCCTACAGTGAAGACTCGCGGGTCGGCCCGAGGTAGAAGAGAGCTTGGGGGGGTGGGGGGGGGGGGGGGGGCGCGGTGAGGGGGGGGAGGGGAAGAACAATGGGGGAGGGGGGGGGGAGAACAATGGGAACCTGGCGTGGGGGGGACCGCTGAGGGGGGTGGAGAACAAAAGGGGGAGCTTTGTAACTTTGTCAACGCCGTAGGTGGCCGCTATTTGTATACATTGGGTACGCAAGCAAAGAATCTCTCTGTGCCCAGTCACATGTGACAATAAAAGTATTCCATTCCATTCCGCTTTCCAGCATCCTACAAATCCCTGCGTCGCTCCGTAGTGATACAGCCTGGGTCACTCGTTCACTCACCTGATTTTCGGACAACCACATGGCTGTGAGTTCGTGCAGTTTTGTGAAACTAAACGGCAGATTCTTTAATCTAAGGAAACATAATCAAAAAGTACAAAAGTTAGACAATAGACAATAGGTGCAGGAGGAGGCCATTCGGCCCTTCGAACCAGCACCGCCATTCAATGTGATCATGGCTGATCATTCTCAATCAGTACCCCGTTTCTGCCTTCTCCCCATACCCCCTGACTCCGCTATCCTTAAGAGCTCTATCTAGCTCTCTCTTGAATGTATTCAGAGAATTGACCTCCACTGCCTTCTGAGGCAGAGAATTCCACAGATTCACAACTCTCTGACTGAAAAAGTTTTTCCTCATCTCCGTTCCAAATGGCCTACCCCTTATTCTTGAACTGTGGCCCCTGGTTCTGGACTCCCCCAACATTGGGAACATGTTTCCTGCCTCTAACGTGTTCAACCCCTTAATAATCTTATACGTTTCGATAAGATCCCCTCTCATCCTTCTAAATTCCAGTGTGTACAAGCCTAGTCGCTCCAGTCTTTCAACATACGACAGTTATGCAAGAAACCTCCCGATGTAACGCAGTCAATTATACTTTGCGAAATACTACTTTGGATGTGAAAGTCACCCATGTTTTTTAGTAGATGGTACATCAAAACAAGTATCTATTAAGTTTATGAATGCAAGTCTAGCAAGACAGACAACCTGGACAAAAGATTTATAGCAGTGCGGAGAGAACATGATTACAGGGGACAGACAACCCAACTTTAAGGGGTGGGTGGGTGAAGTGTTGTTGATTGAGTTATTGATACATTATTATTGCAAGTCACATGTCACAGTGGGATTCTTTTATTACAAAGTTTGTAAAGAGTTGCAGCGTAGAGGCCCCTGACAAAGTTTAAAATACTTCATTAGTCACTCCTTTGTTCTCGGCGGCAGCACCCCCACCCCCACAAACCCCCCCCACCCCCACCCCCCCACCAACCCTCGACCACCTCACCCCCCCTACAACACCCACCCCCCCCCCCACCACCCTAACATCGGTAGTGGGGAAAATGCTAGAGTCAGTTATTAAAGATGTGATAGCAGCACATTTGGAAAGTGGTGAAATCATCGGACAAAGTCAGCATGGATTTACCAAAGGCAAATCATGTCTGACGAATCTTATAGAATTTTTCTAGTAGATGTAACTAGTAGAGTGGATAAGGGAGAACCAGTCGATGTGTTATATCTGGACTTTCAGAAGGCCTTCGACAAGGTCCCACATAGGAGATTGGTGTACAAACTTAAAGCACACGGTATTGAGGGTTCAGTGTTAAGGTGGATAGAAAATTGGTTGGCGGACAGGAAGCAAAGAGTAGGAATAAACGGGTCCTTTTCGGAATGGCAGGCAGTGACTAGTGGAGTACCGCAAGGCTCAGTGCTGGGACCCCAGTTATTTACAGTGTATATTAATGATTTGGACGAGGGAATTGAATGCAACATCTCTAAGTTTGCGGATGACACGAAGCTGGGTGGCAGTGTTAGCTGCGAGGAGGATGCTAGGAGGCTGCAGAGTGACTTGGATAGATTAGGAGAGTGGGCAAATGCATGGCAGATGCAATATAATGTGGATAAATGTGAGGTTATCCACTTTGGCGGCAAGAACAGGAAAGCAGAGTATTACCTGAATGGTGAACGATTAGCAGAAGGGGAGATGCAACGTGACCTGGGTGTCATGGTGCACCAGTCATTGAAAGCAAGCGTGCAGGTGCAGCAGGCAGTGAAGAAAGCGAATGGTATGTTGGCATTCATAGCAAGAGGATTTGAGTTTAGGAGCAGGGAGGTTCTGCTGCAGTTGTACAGGGCCTTGGTGAGACCGCACCTGGAGTATTGTGTGCAGTTTTGGTCTCCTAATCTGAGGAAATACGTTCTTGCCTTAGAGGGAGTACAGAGAAGGTTCACCAGATTGATCCCTGGAATGGCGGGACTTTCATATGAAGAAAGACTGGATAGACTAGGCTTGTACTCGCTGGAATTTAGAAGACTGAGGGGGGATCTTATAGAAACATATAAAATTCTTAAGGGGTTGGAGAGGCTAGATGCGGGAAGATTGTTCCCGATGTTGGGGAAGTCCAGAACCAGGGGTCACAGCTTAAGGATAAGGGGGAAGTCTTTTAGGACCGAGATGAGAAAACATTTCTTCACACAGACAGTGGTGAGTCTGTGGAATTCTCTGCCACAGAAGGTAGTTGAGGCCAGTTCATTGGCTATATTTAAGAGGGAGCTAGATGTGGCCCTTTTTGCTAAAGGGATCAGGGGGTATGGAGAGAAGGCAGGTACAGGTTACTGAGCTGGATGATCAGCCATTATCATATTGAATGGCGGTGCAGGCTCGAAGGGCCGAATGGCCTACTCCTGCACCTATTTTCTATGTTTCTATGTTTCACCCCATCCACCCTCTCCGACCACCCCACTCCACCCCCACCACCACCAACCCCCCCTCCACCACCAACCCCCCCTCCACCACCAACCCCCCCTCCCCCACCCGCCCACCACCCCTCGACCACCTCACCCCCCCCAAATCCCACCCATCCCCCACCACCCCATCCACCCCCTCCAACCACCCCACCCCCACCACCTCACCCCACCCACCAGCCCCCCAGACCACAACACCCACCCCCCCACCCCACACTCACCACCCCACCCCACTAACCCCCCACTCCACTCCTTCACCACCACCCCTCCCCACCACCGCTGACACCTCCCCACCCCTCCCCTGACACCCCCCCACCCCTGACCCCCCCCCACCACCACCCCCGACCCCCCCCCCCTGTCCTTTGCTCCTGAGATGTTGCCTGACCCTTGCGTTACTCCAGCATTTTGTGTCTACCTTCCATTTGAAGCAGCATCTGCAGTTATTTTCCTACACATTTGTAGGTTAATTTGGTTGGTAAAATTGTAAATTGTCCCACGTGTGTGTAGGATAGTGTGTGTGGGGATCGCTGGTCGGCGTGGACTTGGTGGGCCAAAGGGCCTGTTTCCGCGCTGTATCTCTAAACTAAACTAAACCTCCTGTTTATATCACCTTCAGGCAGATTACCGGCAATTAACAAGCCTGTACAATCCTCCCCCAGCCTGCACTTCTTAAAAAAAAACTCTTCCCAGTTCTAACCAAGGGTCGAGGATCCAAAATGTTTACTTCTTCCATATCAGATTCCCATCATCTGCAATTTGTTTTGACATTCTCTCCCTAGAGATGCCCCTTGACTTGCCAATTATTTTCAGCATTTTCCATTTGAGAACGTCAGTAAAAATTTGAAGCCGTTCCAAAGTTTAGCGAAGAGACCCATCTGATGTAAACAATATTACTGCAACATTTCAGTTTTCATCTCGGCACTTTTGTTCTGAGAGCTTTTGCAAGTTTCGATAATGGCAGAGGTTCCTACAGAAGTAGACTTAGAAACATAGAAAATAGGTGCAGGAGTAGGCCATTCGGCCCTTCGAGCCTGCACCGCCATTCAATATGATCATGGCTGATCATCCAACTCAGTATCCTGTACCTGCCTTCTCTCCATACCCCCTGATCCCTTTAGCCACAAGGGCCACATCTAACTCCCTCTTAAACATAGCCAATGAACTGGCCTCAACTACCTTCTGTGGCAGAGAATTCCACAGATTCACCACTCTCTGTGTGAAAAAAAACTTTCTCATCTCGGTCCTAAAAGACTTCCCCCTTATCCTTAAACTGTGACCCTTGTTCTGGACTTCCCCAATATCGGGAACAATCTTCCTGCATCTAGCCTGTCCAACCCCTTAAGAATTTTGTAAGTTTCTATAAGATCCCCCCTCAATCTTCTAAATTCCAGCGAGTACAAGCCGAGTCCATCCAGTCTTTCTTCATATGAAAGTCCTGCCATCCCAGGAATCAATCTGGTGAACCTTCTCTGTACTCCCTCTATGGCAAGAATGTCTTTCTCCCCGTCTTTACGCCTATATTCGATGTGAACATTCCTGCCGATGAGTCTAAGAATCCCTCAATGCCTGCTTAGCAAAAGAGGCATTCTGAGCGCTGGCTGGTATTATTAAGTTTACTATTTCGCCCATTCCACCCAACAGGTGAGAATAGGGCGGGGCACGGTGGAGCAGAGGTAGAGTTGCTGCCTTACAGCGCCTGACTACGGGCGCTGTCTAGGTGGAGTTTGCATGTTGTCCCTGTGACCGCGTGGGTTTTCTCCAGGTGCTCCGGTTTCCTCACACATTCCAAAGGCGATCGGGTTTATCATAGACAATAGGTGCAGGAGTAGACCACTCGGCCCTTCGAGCCAGCACCGCCATTCGATATGATCATCTAAAATCAGTATCCCGTTCCTGCTTTTTCCCCCATATCCCTTGATTCCTTTAGCCCTCAGAGCTAAATGTTTGCAGGTTATTTGGCTTCTACAAACTGTCCCTAGCGTTTAGGATAGTGCTAGTATACAGGTTGCTAGTTGGCACGGATTCGATGGGCCGAAGAGCCTGTGTCCACACTGTATCTCTAAACTAAACTAAGGTGTCTTCGCCTCAACTGATCACGAGTAATAAATACCAATGAAACATTAGTATTATGTTAAAGGCATCGAGCATTAACTACTTTGACTTCACTTCCCTAGATTTCATTTCTCTAGATCTACAAAATGGTTGTGACAAATAAAAAATAGATAAATTAATGATAAGAGAGTCAGATCGAGCTCTAAGGGCTAGTGGAATCAAGGGATATGGGGAGAAGGCAGGCACAGGTTACTGATTGTGGATGATCAGCCACGATCACAATGAATGGTGGTGCTGGCTCGAAGGGCCAAATGGCCTCCTCCTGCACATATTTTCTATGTTTCTATGTTTCTATGACCAGCGATCCTCGCACATTAACACTATCTTGATTTGATTTTTTTTTTTGATTTTGAGAAACAGGTCCTTCGGCCCATCGAGTCCGCGCTGCCCAGCGATCCCCGCACATTAACACTATCTTACACCCACTAGGGGCAATGTATATTTATACCATGCCAATTAACCTACTAACCTGTACGTCTTTGTGGGAGGAAACCGGAGCACCCGGAGAAAACCCACGCAGGTCAGGGGGAGAACGTACAAACTCCGTACAGACAGCGCCCGTAGTCGGGATCGAACCTGGGTCTCTGGCGCCGGAAGCGCTGGAAGGCAGCGACTCTACCGCTGCGCCACCGTGACCACCCCCCAATTGTTGGAAGTGTCTCAACACAAAAATATGCAACAAAAACAAGGATATGTGATCCTTGGAAACTGAGAAGCGAAAGAGGAGAGGCACAGGGGAATCCGAGAGGACAAACACACAAATCACTGAAGGCAGTGACACATTGAGAAAGGTCATTGTATACAAGAACAGCCAGAGAACAGATTCAAAACAAGGAGAAATTGGCCGTAATCAAAAGAATAAAGAACGGATCAAAGGGTGCCAAAACATTTTAGGAATGCATCAAAACACCGAGGTGCATCTATCAGGGAAGAGGTGGCTGAGACACTTTCCTGAGGATAGGTTGTGGGTTACCCAGGTCGAGGCATAGAGTGACACAGCATGGAAACAGGCCCTTCAGCCCAACTGGCCCACACCGACCAACATGTCCCATCTACACGAGTCCCACCTGCCTGCATTTGGCCCTTAGCCCTCTAAACCTGTCATATCCATGTACCCATCCAATTCCCATATACATGTCCCATGGACATGTAAAATGTGTACATGTCCCATCTACACGAGTCCCACCAGCCTGCATTTGGCCCGTAGGCCTCTAAACCTGTCATATCCATGTACCCATCCAATTCCTTTTAAAACATTGGGATAGTCCCAGCCTCAACGACCTCCTCTGGCAGCTCATTCCATTCACCCACCACCCTTTGTGTGACAAGTTTCCCCTCAGATTTCTATAAAATCTTTCCCCCTTCACCTTAAACCTTTGTCCTCTGGTTCTTGATTCCCCAACTCTGGGCACAAGACTCTGTGCGTCTACCCGATCTATTCATCTCATGGTTTTATTCACCTCTATAAGATCACCCCTCTTCCTCCTATGCTCCATGGAATAAAGTCCTAAATTGGTCAACTGCTCCCTACAGCTTGGACCCTCCCGAGCCCTGGTAACATCCTCGTAAATCTTCTCTGCATTCCTTTCCAACATGGCAACTTCTTTCCTATAACATGGTGCCCAGAACAGAACACAATACTCTAATTGCGGTTTCACCAACGTCTTATACAACTGAGACATGACCTCCCAACTGCTATACTCAATACTCTGACTGATGAAGGCCAATGTACCAAAAGCCTTTTTTGACCATCCGATCTACCTGTGACTCCACCTTCAAGGAATATGTACCTGCACTCCTAGATCCCTCTGCTCCACAACACTCAATAGACAATAGACAATAGGTGCAGGAATAAGCCATCCGGCCCTTCGAGCCAGCACCACCATTCAATGTGATCATGGCTGATCATTCTCAATCAGTTCCCCGTTCCTGCCTTAATAGACAATAGACAATAGGTGCAGGAGTAGGCCATTCGGCCCTTCGAGCCAGCACTGCCATTCAATGTGATCATGGCTGATCATTCTCAATCAGTACCCCGTTCCTGCCTTCTCCCCATACCCCCTGACTCCGCTATCCTTTAGAGCTCTATCTAGCTCTCTCTTGAATGCATTCAGAGAATTGGCCTCCACTGCCTTCTGAGGCAGAGAATTCCACAGATTTACAACTCTCTGACTGAAAAGGTTTTTCCTCATCTACGTTCTAAATGGCCTACCCCTTATTCTTAAACTGTGGCCCCTGGTTTTGGACTCCCCAACATCGGGAACATGTTTCCTGCCTCTAACGTGTCCAACCCCTTAATAATCGTATATGTTTCGATAAGATCCCCTCTCATCCTTCTAAATTCCAGTGTATGCAAGCCTAGTCGCTCCAGTCTTTCAACATATGACAGTCCCGTCATTCCGGGAATTAACCTAGTAAACTTACGGTGCACGCCCTCAATAGCAAGAATATCCTTCCTCAAATTTGGAGACCAAAAACTACACACAGTACTCCAGGTGCGGTCTCACTAGGGCCCTGTACCTCTTTGCTCCTATACTCAACTCCTCTTGTTATGAAGGCCAACATTGCATTCCAGAGCACGACCATTCACTGTGGAGGGTTCTGCCCATGTTAGACTTTCCAAAAGGCAACACCTCACATTTCTCTGTATTAAATTAATGCCTTGAAAAGTTTCGAGTTGACACCGATATTATCCATGTAAACTATACCCCCTGCTCCATCACACTCCCATGCATTGTTCTTTAAAAGGAAAGTTCCATCAACAAAATAATACTGTATTTAAGTAACAAGCAATTAACTTTCATGCAAGTTCCGAAGAGATCAAAATTCTTAGAGAGAACCAAACCTAATTTCGTGTGTGTAATATAGAAACCTTTCCCATAGATAATGAGTCATTGTTGCAAGATATTGCTAAGAATAAACTTAACACATTTTCTCAGCACTATTCCCTGTAAGTAGACTGATTTAAGATCAAACGGCTCAATTTGAAAGTACATTGGACGCGAAGATTTAAAATTGCAAAGTGAATTGAATAACTTTGTTAACATTTTCTGGACAGCAGCCATGGGTAGAAATGAACGGGGAGAGAGAGAGGCACAGGGGAATTCTAAGAGAGCAATTGCCCATTGACTGAAGGCAGTGACACAAGTTAACACGGGCAACTGGAGCAGAGACCTGACCTCGGGTGCTGTCTGTGTGGAGTTTGCACGCTTTCCTGCGACCGCATGGGTTTCCTCTGGATGCTCCAGTTTTTTTCTGGCGGTCACGGTGGCGCAGCGGTAGAGTTGCTGCCTTACAGCGAATGCAGCGCCGGAGACCCGGGTTCGATCCCGACTAGGGACGCCGTCTATACGGAGTTTGTACGTTCTCCCCGTGACCTGCGTAGGTTTTCTCCGAGATCTTCGGTTTCCTCCCACACTCCAAAGACGTACAGGTTTGTAGGGTAATTGGCTTGATAAATGTAAAAAATTGTCCCTAGTGTGTGTGTAGGATAGTGTTAATGTGCGGGGATCGCTGGTCGGCATGGACCCAGTGGGCCGAAAGGGCCTGTTTCCGCGCTGAATCTCCAAACTAAATTAAACTAATTTGGGAAGAAACTACAATGCCATTCAGTATTTTAAAATCTGCTCCACCATTCACTACAATCAGGGCAGGTCATCTCACTGTACCATCTCCCCATTCTCTCCAGAACTCTCGATGCCTTGTGTGGAAACATCAACACACCTCCTACTTAATCAATACAGGACTCGAGGGTCTGAGCTACAGGGAGTGAGTGGTTGAGCAGCCTAGGACTCTATTCCCTGCAGCACAGGAGGATGAGGGGTGATCTTATAGAGGTGTACAAAATCATGAGAGGAATTGATCGTGTAGATGTAGACTTCGGCCTTGCTAAACAACTGCACATGCTGGTTAATACACCAAAGGACACAAAGTGCTGGAGTAATTCAGCGGGTCAGGCAGCATCTCTGGAGAACATGGATAGGTGACGTTTCACAGAGTGCTGGATTAACTCAATAGACAATAGACATTAGCAGGAACAGGGTACTGATTTTAGATGATCTGCCATGATCATATTGAATGGTGGTGCTGGTTCGAAGGGATGAATGGCCTAGTACTGCACCTATTTTCTATGTTTCTAAGTGACCAGGAGGTGGTGTGAGCTGGGGTTGGTGCGGGCAGGTCCATCCACCAGAACCAAAATCAGGGGTGTCAGGGGTTATGGGGAGAAGAACGGGGTTAAGAAGGAGAGGTAGATCAGCCATGATTGAATGGCGGAATGGACATGATGGGCCGAATGGCGGCGGTCACGGCGGCACAGCGGTAGAGTTGCTGCCTTACAGCGAATGCAGCGCCGGAGACTCAGGTTCGATCCTGACTACGGGCGCCGTCTGTACGGAGTTTGTACGTTCTCCCCGTGACCTGCGTGGGTTTTCTCCGAGATCTTCGGTTTCCTCCCGCACTCCAAAGACGTGCAGGTTTGTAGGTTAATTGGCTGGGCAAATGTAAAAATTGTCCCTAGTGTGTGTAGGATAGTGTTAGTGTGCGGGGACCGCTGGGCGGCGCGGACCCGGTGGGCCGAAGGGCCTGTTTCTGTGCTGTATCTCTGTATCTGTATAATGGCCTAATTCTGCTCCTATTACTTATGAACTCACGAAATCCTTTATAAGGAGCTCCGTTAAAATGAGGGCTTACTGCATTATTTTTTAAGATTTTAAATGCTATTGTGGGATTTAGAAAAGGCACGGATCAGTCGTTGAGTCTGTCTGGATAGTATTTGTGAAATGGCCACGAACATGTTAACGAGAATGTATTATTCTTGGGCTCTATGTGGCAACATGACAGTGGGTGTCAAGAACAGTCGTATGCAGCCCGACAGTAGCCAGTAAAACCATCCCTCTGGCCTTAAAACACTCACGCCTATGTGCAGGCTGAACACAAGTTACGGGTGACGAGGGACACCACATCTCCCAAATTTATAGGAAAAAAACTGCACATGCTGGTTTAAATCGAAGGTGGACACAAGATGCTGGAGTAACTCAGCGGGTCAGGCAGCATCTCTGGAGAGAAGGAATGGGTGACGTTTCTTCTTCAGACGGAATTTCTCCCAAATCTATGATCAACTGCAAACGAATCGCCTTCGATTCCAAACTCTGGTGTCTGTCCTTAGTGGCGCAGTGGTAGAGTTGCCTCCTCACAGCGCCAAGAGACCCGGGTTCGATCCTGACTACGGGTGCTGTCTGTACTAAGTTTGTACGTTCTCCCCGTGACCCGCGTGGGTTTTCTCCAGGTGCTCCGCTTTCCCCCCATATTCCAATGGGGTGAATTGTTGTGGGTTAATGGGCTTCTGTAAATTGGCCCGACCGTGTCGGATGCGAAACTGGGAGAACACGGGACCAATGTGCAGGTAGACACAAAAATGCTGGAGTAACTCAGCGGGACAGGCAGCATCCGTGGAGAGAAGGAATGGGTGATGTCTCGGCTCGAGACCCTTCTTCAGACCCTAGTGTGTCTCCACCCGAAACGTCGCCCATTCCTTCTCTCCAGAGATGCTGCCTGGCCCGCTGAGTTACTCCAGCATTTTGTGTCTATCTTCGATTTAAACCAGCAACTGCAGTTCGTTTCTTGTACACTAGTGCGCAGATGATTGATGGTCAGTGTGGACTCGCTGGAATTTAGAAGACTGAGGGGGGATCTTATTGAAACATATAAAATTCTTAAGGCGTTGGAGAGGCTAGATGCGGGAAGATTGTTCCCGATGTTGGGGAAGTCCAGAACCAGGGGTCACAGCTTAAGGATAAGGGGGAAGTCTTTTAGGACCGAGATGAGAAAATATTTCTTCACACAGAGAGTGGTGAGTCTGTGGAATTCTCTGCCACAGAAGGTAGTTGAGGCCAGTTCATTGGCTATATTTAAGAGGGAGTTAGATGTGGCCCTTGTGGCTAAAGGGATCAGGGGGTATGGAGAGAAGGCAGGTACGGGTTACTGAGCTGGATGATCAGCCATGATCATATTGAATGGCGGTGCAGGCTCGAAGGGCCGAATGGCCTCCTCCTGCACCTATTTTCTATGTTTCGATGTTTACTATGGACCCGATGGGCCTGTTTCCACACTGTCTCTACACATCAACGCCAATGCAGTTTTAATATTTTAGACATACGTATTTGGTCAAATACTAACCGGTTGTCGCTGAGATTAATGACTTTGAGTTTCTGCATCTCTCCCATTTCCTCGGGCAAGTGCTCCAGTTTGTTGGAGTGAAGGAACAGCACAGTCACGTTCTTGCAGTTACCAATCTGAGGTCAAACAAATTGTCACAAGTGAGTCATTTAATTACAACAGAACAGCACACGCTAATATACTAACGTCACATCACCACGCGGGCACAGGCTGGAAAAAAATCTATCCGACCCGTCGCAAGAGGTGGAAACTCGTCTACAATTTGCGTAAAAACACAGTATTACAGCATCAAGATTAAAATAATGTTCACAGGTTCTAGGAGCAGAATTAGACCATTTAGCTCATCAGGTCTCCTCCGCCATTTAGAACTGAGATGAGGAAAAACTTTTTCAGTCAGAGAGTTGTGAATCCGTGGAATTCTCTGCCTCAGAAAGCAGTGGAGGCCAATTCTCTGAATGCATTCAAGAGAGAGGTGGATAGAGCTCTGAAGGATAGCGGAGTCAGGGGGTATGGGGAGAAGGCAGGAACGGGGTACTGATTGAGAATGATCAGCCATGATCACATTGAATGGTGGTGCTGGCTCGAAGGGCCGAATGGCCTCCTCCTGCACCTATTGTCTATTGTCTATTGCCATTCAATCATGGCTGATCTATCTCTCCCTCCCAACCCCATTCTCCTGCCTTCTCCCCGTAACCCCCGACACCCGTACTAATCAAGAATATGTCAATCTCTGCCTTAAAAATATCCACTGACTTGGATACAATAGCCTTCTGTGGCAAAGAATTCCACAGTTTCACCACCCTCTGACTAACAAAATTCCTCCTCATCTCTTTTCTAAAGGTACGTCCTTTTATTCTGAGGCTGTGTGTAACCTCTCCCACTCGTGGAAACATCCTCTGCACATCCACTATCGAGGCCTATTACTATTTGAAATTATTATACATTTTAGTTTGGTGTGGGCGAATTTTAGACAGGAAGGGCTGATGGAAATACATAAAATTATGAAAGGCATAAACAGAGTAGTCTTTACCCCGCAGAGTGAAAAAATCAAGTACTGGAGGACAGTTTTAAGGTGGGGGGGGGGGGGGGGGGGGAATTTTAAAAGAAAATGAAAGTGATGGCGGTCACGGTGGCGCAGCGGTAGAGTTGCTGCCTTACAGTGAATGCAGCGCCGGCGACCCGGGTTCGATCCCGACTACGGGCGCCGTCTGTACGGAGTTTGTACGTTCTCCCCGTGAACTGCGTAGGTTTTCCCCGAGATCTTCGGTTTCCTCCCACACTCCAAAGACGCGCAGGTTTGTAGGTTAATTGGCTTGGTAAATGTAAAAATTGTCCCAGGTGTGTGTAGGGTAGTGTTAATGTGTGGGGATCGCTGGTCGGCGCGGACCCGGTGGGCCGAAAGGGCCTGTTTCCGCGCTGTATCTCAATTTAAAAAAAAAAATCTCAGTGGGTCAGGAAGCATCTGTCATAAATGTCTTCTATCCATGTCCTCCAGAGAACATTCTCCAGCTACCTGACCTTCTGAGTTACACCGGCACTCAGTGCCTTTTTTGTAAAGCCAGCACCTGCTGTTCCTCATCGCCAAACAAAGTTTAAAGGAGATGGTGTGAGACAAGTTTTTTTGTTGCATAATGCAGAGTGGTGGATATCTGGAATTTGCTGCACAGAAAATGGTAGAAACAGATATTATCGCAAAGTTTAAGAGGCATTTGGGCAGTCATGAACAGGCTGGTCATAGAGTGACTGAAGAAGGGTCTCGACCCGAAACGTCACCTGTTCCTTTTTTCCAGAAATGCTGCCTGACCTGCTGAGTTACTTCAAGGGGTAGGCCATTTAGAACGGAGATGAGGAAGAACTTTTTCAGTCAGAGAATGGTGAAGGTGTGGAATTCTCTGCCTCAGAAGGCAGTGGATGCCAGTTCGTTGGATGCTTTCAAGAGAGAGCTGGATAGAGCTCTTAAGGATAGCAGAGTGAAGGGGTATGGGAAGAAGGCAGGAACGGGGTACTGATTGAGAGTGATCAGCCATGATCGCATTGAATGGCGGTGCTGGCTCGAAGGGCTGAATGGCCTACTCCTGCACCTATTGTCTATTGTCTATTGTCTATTGACTATCTTGGTAATAGTCACGTGGCGGCGCCTAACGGCAGCGGCTGACTAGCAGTCTGTCCGTCTTTTTTTTCCCTTTTTTTGTTGTGTGTCGGTGTTGGGATGGTTTTTATATATATATTTTTTTCGGTTGTGTATGTGTGGGAGGGGGTGGTGGTGTGGGTGGGTGGGGGGGGGGGGGGACTTTTCTCTTCCTCACGGCGCGGGGTGCGGCTCGGCTGCGGGGCCTAACATCGCCCACTGCGGCTCGGCCGCTGGACTTTACATCACCCGGTGCGGCTTGGCCGCTGGACTTTACATCCCGGTGCGGCTTGGCCGCTGGACTTTACATCCCGGTGCGGCTTGGCCGCTGGACTTAACAGTGCCCGGTGCAGCTCGGCTGCGGGGCTTAACATCGCCCGGTGCAGCTCGGCTGCGGGGCTTAACATCGCCCGGTGCAGCTCGGCTGCGGGACTTTTCACCGCTGGTGCGGCTCGGCTGCGGGACTTAACATCGCCCGGTGCGGCTCGGCCGCGGGGCTTAACATCGCCCGGTGCAGCTCGGCTGCGGGGCTTTTCATCGCTGGTGCGGCTCGGCTGCGGACTTGACATCGCCCGGTGCGGCTCGACCACGGGACTTAGCTGCGCAAGGTTTGGTCGCGGGCCTTTCATCGCCTGATTCGGCCGCGAGACGTTTCAGCGCCCGGTGCGGGGACTGTGCGGGTCGGTCGGGGACGAGCTGTCTGTCCATGGGCGTGGGGAAGAGAGTGGAAGTTTTGTTGCCTCCATCACAGTGAGGGGGTGTTTGGAGTCACTGTGATGGACGTTTGTGTTGGGGTCGTGTGTCTTGTGTTCTTTTTTTTTTTCTATGACTGCTATGTAGTTTCGTTCGGTACTTCGGTACCGAACGACAAATAAAGCTCTGTTATAGAGTGATTATGGATCACCTGCGAGCAGATGGGATTTGATAAATTGGCACCATGGTCAATAGACAATAGACAACAGACAATAGGTGCAGGAGTAGGCTATTCGGCCCTTCGAGCCAGCACCATCATTCAATGTGATCATGGCTAATCATTCTCAATCAGTACCCCATTCCTGCCTTCATCCTGGTTCATTGTTAGCTACGGGGATGATGATAACGAGGCAGACAATCAGTAATATTTAATCAGGAGGACAGCGAAACTAGTCGGAGAACTAGGGTGGGGGAGGGACGCGGAGAGAGGGAAAGCAAAGGTTACTCGATGTGGGAGAAATCAATATTCATAGGATTGGGTTGTAAGCTGACCAAACGAAATATGAGATGCTGATTCAGGCTGAGTCAAGATGTGACATATAAACTGGGGAGTGACTTCTGACATTGGGGCCAATTCTAAAACAGCAGGGACAGGCAGCAATCTCTGGAGAGAAGGAATGGGTGACGTTTTGGGCCGAGATCCTTCTTCAGAGATTCTTTGGTTTAAACCAGCACCTGCAGTTCCTTCCTACACAGTTGTTAAAATAGCCATTGCTTCCTTTGTGAACTTTGGAACATTAAACAGTGCAGCACAGGGACAGGCGTTTCAGCTCACGATGTCCACGACGCAGATGATACTAAATTAAACTAATCGTCTGGCCAGCACCCGCCCCATATCCCTCCATTCTCTGCACATCCATCTCTGTGTCTATTTAAAAAAAAGAGACACAAAATACTGGAGTAATTCAGCAGGTCAGGCAGCATCTCTGGAAGGATATTCTTGCTATTGAGGGTGTGCAGTGTAGGTTTACTAGGTTAATTCCCGGAATGGCAGGACTGTCATATGTTGAAAGACTGGAGCGACTAGGCTTGTATACACTGGAATTTAGAAGGATGAGAGGAGATCTTATCGAAACGTATAAGATTAATAAGGGGTTGGACACGTTAGAGGCAGGAAACATGTTCTCAATGTTGGGGGAGTCCAGAACAAGGGGCAACAGTTTAAGAATAAGGGGTAGGCCATTTAGAACTGAGATGAGGAAAAACTTTTTCAGTCAGAGAGTTGTGAATCTGTGGAATTCTCTGCCTCAGAAGGCAGTGGAGACCAATTCTCTGAATGCATTCAAGCGAGAGCTAGATAGAGCTCTTAAGGATAGCGGAGTCAGGGGGTATGGGGAGAAGGCAGGAACGGGGTACTGATTGTGAATGATCAGCCATGATCACATTGAATGGCGGTGCAGGCTCGAAGGGACGAATGGCCTCCTCCTGCACCTATTGTCTATTGTCTATAGTCTATAAAAGGAATAGGTGATGTTTTGGGTCGAGACCCTTCTCTAGACTTAAGAGTGTCGAGAGAGAGAGGGGAACTTAGAGGTATGAAAAGGCACAGAACAAATCAGAGCCAGCACCAATGGCCAAAGACCCCATGGTGCCAACTTGAATGATTCTGAAATGCCACTATTTTATCTGCTTCCACCACCACACCCGACACCGCACATGACTTTAGACAGACTTACCGCGTGGAAACCGGCCCTTCAGCCCACTGAGTCTACGTCAATCAGCGATCACCTCGTACTATCTTACAAATTTTCGTAAGCCAATTAACCTGCAAACCTGTACGTCTTTGGAATGTGGGAGGAAACCGGAGCACCCGGAGAAAACCCACGCAGGTCACAAACTCCGTAGAGGCAGCACCCGTAGTCAGAATATATATTCCCGCTCTGACATTCAAGCTATGCTCTCTAGTACAGATACTCCTCGACCAGTAGGTTAGGTGGCTATGATGTTTGGTAGGTTCGGTGGCTATGATGTTTGGTAGGTTAAGTGGCTATGATCTTGGGTGGGTTAGGTGGCTATGATGTTTGGTAGGTTAGTGGCTATGATGTTGTGTAGGTTAGTGGCTATGATGTTGTGTAGGTTAGTGGCTATGATGTTGTGTAGGTTAGGTGGCTATGATGTTTGGTAGGTTAGTGGCTATGATGTTGGGTAGGTTAAGTGGCTATGATCTTGGGTGGGTTAGGTGGCTATGATGTTTGGTAGGTTAGTGGCTATGATGTTGTGTAGGTTAGGTGGCTATGATGTTTGGTAGGTTCGGTGGCTATGATATTTGGTAGGTTAGGTGGCTATGATGTTGTGTAGGTTAGGTGGCTATGATGTTGTGTAGGTTAGTGGCTATGATGTTGTGTAGGTTCGGTGGCTATGATGTTTGGTAGGTTCGGTGGCTATGATGTTTGGTAGGTTCGGTGGCTATGATGTTGTGTAGGTTAGGTGGCTATGATGTTGTGTAGGTTAGGTGGCTATGATGTTCGGTAGGTTAGGTGGCTATGATGTTTGGTAGGTTAGGTGGCTATGATGTTCGGTAGGTTAGGTGCATTAAATGCATTTTCGACTCACAATATTTTCGATTTACGATGGGTTTATCGGAAGGTCACCCCATCCTAAGTCAAAGACCACCTGTGCTTGATAAATCCACCCTGGGATTTGACTCCCTACCCTCTCTATCGATGCCTCCCCTAATTTTGTAACTTGTAATGACCCTGCTAATGTACCGATACAGAATGTTTCACACACATCTCCTTGCTTCCAATGCTCAACAGATGGGCTGTGGTTTACGTTTCCAAAGCTTGGCTTGCAAAAACATGCATTACTGGAGATAAATAAATGAACAAGTGCATGCCTGATCAAACATCACCTTGAGATTTTCTTTAAAACACTGAAGGTGCCATTATCAAGAAGCAGAGATAACATAGTCAAGCCCCACATCAATATGCCAAGTGGAGCAGATTACATATCACTAATCTGGAGCTCAGTCTTCAGTTTCAAATGGGGGCATATTCTAGGGAGCTTGGAATTCAAGTGATGTGTGACACAGATAAAATGTAGAGGAAGAGCAATATTAAACACTAGACTAAGTGAACCCGTTGTGCCCAAACCTCTCCTGCATTGGTGCAGCACACTCTCCTCTCTCCTCCCCCCTCACCCCCTTCCCTCTCCCCCTCCTCCCCCCCCCACTCCATCCCCCTCAACCCCGCTTATCCTCCCTCCTCCTACCTCCCTCCCTCCCTCTACCCCCCTCCCTCCCTCCCCCCTCCCTCCCCCCTCCCTCCCCCCTCCCTCCCTAGGAGATAGATTTAAACCTTAAAATGTGAATAACTTAAAAAATATAACACCGATTTCAATGAAACTTCTTCCATTAGCACCAAAGGGACGACGGTGAGTAAGGTGGGCCTAAAATTGTCGCGCTATCGTGTACCGTTTTGGCAGTAGTTCAGGAACAAACAAACAAACAAACAAACAAGAGTTTTAGTGTATAGATGCACAATCAAGGACGAGCCTCACCAACTTCTACATGTGTGCCGTAGAAAGCATTTTGTCGGGGTGCATCACAGCAAGGTTTGGGAACAGCTCCATCCAAGACCACACGAAACTGCAGCGAATTGTGGACACAGCCCAGACCGTCACACAAACCAACCTCCCTTCCACTGACTCCATTTATAACTCGCGCTGCCTTGGCAAGGCCAGCAGCATCATCAAGGGCCAGTCTCACCCCGGCCACTCCGTCTTCTCCCCTCTCCCATCAGGCAAGAAATACCGAAGTGTGAAAATGTACACCTCCAATAATAAACTAAATTAATCTCACAACCAACAAATCACACCAAAGGGTTCACAGTCCAACCACAATGAGACATGAGAGCAGAATAAGGCCATTCGGCTCAATAGACAATAGGTGCAGGAGTAGGCCATTCGGCCCTTCGAGCCAGCACCGCCATTCGCTGTGATCATGGCTGATCATCCACAATCAGTACCCCGTTCCTGCCTTCTCCCCATACCTCCGCGATCTTTAAGAGCTCTATCTAACTCTCTCTTGAAAGCTTCCAGAGAATTGGCCTCCGCTGCCTTCTGAGGCAGAGAATTCCACAGATTCACAACTCTCTGAGTGAAAAGGTTTTTCCTCATCTCCGTTCTAAATGGCCTACCCCTTATTCTTAAACTGTGGCCGCTGGTTCTGGACTCCCCCAACATCAGGAACATGTTTCCTGCCTCTAGCGTGTCCAATCCCTTAATAATCTTATATGTTTCAATAAGATCCCCTCTCATCCTTCTAAAATCCAGTGTATACACTAGGCTCATCGGGTACTAGTACATCAAAGTACTATCACTGAATTAGACGTTGACAAAAAATGTAAAGATGTTACCTCTGAAGGAAGATCTGTAATGAAATTATGATCTGCTGCAAGAGTTCTTTGATTCTGGAGCTGTCCGATTGTAGGAGGTATGGCTTCAATTTCATTAAAACTGAAATCAAATTCTTCTAAACATGAAAGCCTATACAGACGCAAATAAATAAATGATTGCATGAGACAACACACTTATTAAAACATGACATAATAAGTTCATAAGTGATAGAAGCAGAATTTGGCCATTCAGCCCATCGAGTCTAACTCCGCCATTCAATCGTGGCTGATCTATCTTTCCCCCTCAACCCCATTCCCCTGCCTTCACCCCAAGTGCGTGAAGGAGAGATATAGGAGGTCCCTCTTTCCCGCTGCTGTGAGACTGCACAACCAGCACTGCTCCCAGCAGATGAGTCAACAGTAACAGTTAAGGAATACACAGAAAACTGATGACAATTTATCCTTGTCTTTACTTTTTATTTATAATGAATGATCTCTTGCTCTCCACTTTGCTGCTGTAACACTATAAATTTCACCGGTGTGGGACGAATAAAGGAATATATTATTATTATAATAACTTATGACACCCGTACTAATCAAGAATCTATCAAACTTTGCCTTCACAGTATTCAATGTTTTGGCCTCAACAGCGTTCGATGGCAATGAATTCCACAGATTCACCACCCTCTGACTAAAGAAATTCCCCCTCATCTCCTTCTGAAAGGAACATCCTTTAATTCTGAGGCTGTGCCCTCTAGTCCTAGACTCTCCCACCAGTGGAAACATCCTCTCCGCATCCACTCTATCCAAGCCTTTCACTATTCAGTAAGTTTCAATTGCATCCCCCCTCACCCTTCTAAAGTCCAGCAAGCAATGGGCAATGCCACAAACAAGCTAAATATCTCAATATTCTCTGGCTAGATCCCTGACCAGTTTAAATTACAGAAATCAATTTCCCCCCCCAAGCTATCGACTGCTCAAGCATTTTACATTTTCACATTACCCAAAAAGTCAATCCGAAATACTTACCCTCCAATTGAATCTGGTAAAGTTATCAACTGGTTTTCATCCACTTTAAGTGCAGTTAGTTTTTTAAGAGAACCTGGAATTATAGGAATGAACAATTATAATCATGTGTCGGAAGAAACTGCAGATGTTGGTTTACACACAAAAAGCTGGAGTAAATCAGCGGGACAGGCAGCATCTCTGGAGAGAAGGAAAAGGAATAGGTGACGTTTCGGGTCGAGTCCCCTTTTCAGGTCTGACCCAAACGTCACCTATTCCTTCTCTCCAGAGACGCTGCCCGTCCTGCTGAGTTACTCCAGCTTTTTGTGTCTATCAATTATAATCACCTCATCGGTTCTTAAGAAATTTAGATCAAATCCGCAGAACGCTGGAAGTTAAGATAACAAACAGTATTAAATTGGGGGCGGCACGGCGGTGCAGCGGTAGAGTTGCTGCCTCACAGCGCCAGAGACCCGGGTTCGATCCTGACTACGGGTGCTGTCTGTACGGAGTTTGTACGTTCTCCCTGTGACTGCGTGGGTTTTCTCCAGGTGCTCCGGTTTCCTCCCACACTCCAAAGACAAGCAGGTTTGTAGGTTAATTGGCTTTTGTAAATTGTCCTTAGGTATGTACGATAGAACTGGGGAGCACTTGGTCAGTCAGGACTTGGTGGGCCAAGGGGCCTGTTTCCACGCTGTATCTCCAAACTATGTGCGATCCTAATCTGCCATTCAATAAGGTTATTATCTGATCTGAATCTCAGCTCCATCTTCCTATCTCATCCCCACGGTCTATGATTCCCTTGTTCAAATATCTAGCAGCTTTTGGAGCTGATTCATTTTTCACACATTTCTCAGCTGGAAAATTCCAAAGAGCCATAACCTGCAGAAATGAAAGTCCCCTCTGTATAAAAGCGATTCTCTTTTTTTTGTGTAGGGAGGAGTGGCAGATGCTGATTAATACCGAAGACGGGACACAGAGTGCTGGAGTAACTCAGCGGGTCGGGCAGCATCTCTGGAGAAAAAGGATGGGTGACGTTTCGGGTCAGAACCCTGAACTTCTTCACTCTGAAGAAGGGTCTCGATCCGAAACGTCACCCATTCCTTTTCTCCAGAGATGCTGCCCGACCCGCTGAGTTACTCCAGCATTTTGTGTCTGCCTTCAATTTGAAACCAGCATCTGCAGTTATTTTCTTCTACAGTATATAGCAATACTTTAACATAAATTGTTGACATTCTACAGTTAGCTTGAAAATATATATTTGTCTTTTTATGAAACAAAATTGCAGAATCAATATAGAAATAATAAATGCCTATTTTTTTAGTTAATTCAACATCAGTTTTAGGAGATGATGTCTCCCTTCCACCTATATCTCTCCCACCAGCTTTACATTTCACTCCTCTTAGCTTAGAGATACAGCGTGGAAACAGGCCCTTTGGCTCACCGAGTCATAGAAACATAGAAACATAGGAAATAGGTGCAGGAGTAGGCCATTCGGCCCTTCGAGCCTGCACCGCCATTCAATATGATCATGGCTGATCATCCAACTCAGTATCCCGTACCTGCCTTCTCTCCATACCCCTGATCCCTTTAGCCACAAGGGCCACATCTAACTTCCTCTTCAATATAGCCAATGAACTGGCCTCAACTACCTTCTGTGGCAGAGAATTCCACAGACTCACCACTCTCTGTGTGAAAAAAAACTTTCTCATCTCGTTCCTAAAAGACTTCCCCCTTATCCTTAAACTGTGACCCCTTGTTCTGGACTTCCCCAACATCGGGAACAATCTTCCTGCATCTAGCCTGTCCAACCCCTTAAGAATTTTGTACGTTTCTATAAGATCCCCCCTCAATCTTCTAAATTCCAGCGAGTACAAGCCGAGTCCGTGCCGCCCAGCGATCCCCGAGCACTAACACTATCCTACACAGTAGGGACAATTTCCAATTTCAGTGAAGCCAATTAAACTACAAACCTGCACATCTTTGGAAGGTCAGGATTGTTACAGTTTAGTTTATTGTCACGTGTCGCGAGGTACAGTGAAAAGCTTTTGTTGCGTGCTATCCAGTCAGCGGAAAGACATTACACGATAACAATCGTGCCATTTACAGTGTACAGATATATGATAAGGGAATAACGTTTAGTGCAAGGTAAGGCCAGCAAAGTCTGATCAAGGATAGTCCGAGGGTCTCTGGTGCTGTAAGGCAGCAATTCTACCACTGTACCTCCCTATACTTTTAATATAAATTGTTGACATTCTGTTAGCTTGAAAATATAATTTTCTTTTTAAAAAAAAAATGTTTGTGAGCAAAATCAATATAGAAATATAAATGAGTATTTTTTTCATTAATTCATGATAAGTTTTAAATGGCTGAATTTTCTCCCCCCTACTACGATGTCTGAACGTTTTCTGCCACAGAAGGCAACGGAGGCCAATTCACTGGATGAATTTAAAAAGAGAGTTAGATAGAGCTCTAGGGGCTAGTGGAATCAAGGGATATGGGGAGAAGGCAGGCACGGGTTACTGATTGTGGATGTTCAGCCATGATCACAATGAATGGTGGTGCTGGCTCGAAGGGCCAAACGGCCTCCTCCTGCACCTATTTTCTGTGTCAATGTTGTCCTGACCCGAAAGGTTGCCTGTCCACTCCATCCACAGATGCTGCCTGACACTTCGAGTTGCTCCAACACTTCGGGTTTACGTCAGTTTAACATTTGGGAATTGCACAAATGTTGTGATAATAAACTATGGGACTTTCTGCTCTCATCATTATTATTAGACCCGAAACTGAAGAGGAACACTTATGTGCACATGTTATATTGAAAGCAGAAATCTCAGTTGTTGTTCCCCAATTTCTCCTTCCAATATTTCACATGGTTTGCTACTTTAGGGATTTTGTTTTTGCAACTGGCCATTAAAAATAACAACGGCAGGAAGCTCAGCACCAAGTAGTAGTTTAGTTTAGAGATACAGCGTGGAAATGGGCCCTTCGGCCCACCAAGTCCACACCGCCGAAGGGCCTGTTTCCACACTGTACGACTATGATTCCATCTTTGAAGGTTTCACAAAATGCTGGAGTAACTCAGCGGGTCAGGCAGCATCTCTGGAGAGAAGGAATGGGTGATGTTTCGGGTCGAGACCCTTCATCAGTCTGAAGAAGGGTCTCGACCCGAAACGTCACCCGTTCCTTCTCTCCAGAGGTGCTGCCTGACCCGCTGAGTTACTCCAGCATTTTGTGATACCTTCAATTTGTACCAGCATCTGCAGTTATTTTCCTACTGGACCATCTTCAGTACTGAAATGTTATCTTCATACACCTGAAGCTTCATTACTTGTAAATATTAATTAGCTCTGAGAAAAACACAAAGTGCTGATTTAACTCAGCATCGCTGGGGAACATGGCAGGTAACATTTTGGGTCGGGACCTTTCTTCAGACTTTAAACATCGCCCTGGCAATGTCCTCCAGAGATTCTGCCTGACCTGCGCATTTCTTTGTATTTTACTTAAATTTCCAATATCTACAGTCCATCGTGTCTTTAGTTTTTAGAAAATATCTTTTTCGTTAACATTTACTGTTTGCTTTTCTCCTGCTAACTCTTCTTGCCCCACTTGCATTTCTTAAATGAAGTACAATAAGGCCAAGACTAAGTATTTAACACTATATTTTTAACACAATATTTAACACTATATTTTTCACCCAGAGTGTTGTGAATCTGTGGAGTTCTCTGCCACAGAGGGCAGTGGAGGCCAATTCACTGGATGAATTTAAAAGAGAGTTAGATAGAGCTCTAGGGGCTAGCGGAATCAAGGGATATAGACAATAGGTGCAAGAGGAGGCCATTCGGCCCTTCGAGCCAGCACCGCCATTCAATGTGATCATGGCTGATCATTCTCAATCAGTACCCCGTTCTTGCCTTCTCCCCATACCCCCTGACTCCTCTATCCTTAAGAGCTCTATCTATTATTGCATCGTATGGGAGGCGCATTCCCAATCTCGTTGTACCCCTGTACAATGACAATAAAGATATATTGTATTGTATTGTATTGTATTGTAGCTCTCTCTTGAATGCCTTCAGAGAATTGGCCTCCACTGCCTTCTGAGGCAGAGAATTCCACAGATTTACAACTCTCTGACTATGGGGAGAAGGCAGGCACAGGTTACTGATTGTGGATGATCAGCCATGATCGCAATGGTACTGGCTCGAAGAGCCAAATGGTCTCCTCCTGCACCTATTTTCTCTGTTTATATGTTATACCAAGGAACCACAGATGACGACATTTTGAGCCAAGAGAGAATGCAAGGATTCATTAATCCAATGTGTTTAATCGTTGATTGATCTGGTCATGTTCTGGGCAACTGTTAAGGGAGCACATTAAACTTATATGTTTTCAGGCATAGGCTTTGGACAACTGCAAACATAATGCTGTGTGCCACCTGCTCACCACTTCACAAGCCTCTTTATGCCAAGCACCCCAGATCACCTTTGGAATGGTGTTGTCTTTTCTGCCCGACAATCCAAAACGGACCCATGCTCCTTCCTCATACCCCTACAATCATGCTTGTCTAAATATTCACGCGATATGAGCAGAATTAGGCCATTCGGCCCATCAAGTCTATTCTGCCATTCAATCATGGCTGATTCATCTCTCCCTCTTCACCCCAATCATAAGTTCATAAATTCATAAGTGAAAAGATTAGAATTAGGCCATTCGGCCCATCAGGTCAACTCCTCCATTCAACCGTGGCTGATCTATCTCTTCGTCCTAACCCCATTCTCCTGCCATCTCCCCATAACCTCTGACACCCGTACTAATCGAGAATCGTTCTATCTCTGCCTTAAGTATTTCCATTGACTTGGCCTCCACAGCCTTCTGTGGCAAAGAATTCCACCGATTCACCACCCTCTGACTAAGGAAATGCCTTCTCGTCTCCTTCCTGAAAGAACGCCCTTTAATTCTGAGGCTTTGACCTCTAGTCCTAGACTCTCCCACTGGTGGAAACATCCTCTCCACATCCACTCTATCCAGGCCTTTCAATGAGGTCCCCCCTCATCCATCTAAACTCCAGCGAGTACAGGCCCAGTGCCGACAAACGCTCATGATATGAAATCATTCTTGATTTATCTTGCAGTGCCTTACGATTATAGCCCAAATGGATAGAATTGACCATAAAAATGTTTCACCTCCTGCAGAGTCATCAGCTATTAATTTAAATTATCAAGAGCTCCTTCAATCAACCGTGAAGGTTTGAACTTCATGGAGTCACCTAACAATGTGGTTTTACTGCAGTCTTTAAGTGCTTGAGTAGTTGGAGAAAAAGTTAAATGAATCAAAATTGATGTGCTGAGTGAAGGAATCAGAAAAGACGGTTCTTGAAACTCCTCAATGCACATTATTGTTTCAAGATGTGACCACGACAAAAAAATACCACAGGGTTCATGGATCATGACAAGATGGCTAGAGTGAATGGAAATGTATTTGAAGGTAAGGAGACAGTCTTATGAACTGTCTTGATGGTGTTTTCCATTTCTGTGATCCGAGAGAATTTTGCTTTACAAAGCTGAAGTAAGTTGTAAAAAAAAAGTAAGGAAAAAAAGCTCAGTATCTACATCAGGAAATAACCAACAAGAATGCTTTCAAAATAAAGATGGAAAGCATACAAATACAATCCTTCCTTCTCTGAAGAGCTTTGGCCTCTGTTACACAATTGCATTTACAAATTAATTTCCATAACGACACTGGCAATTTAAAAACATCTTTGGATGTTTGAATACTGAATACTTTGTAAGTTTTCAATTTTCACACGGAGATGAATGAGTTATTCAACTAAACACAAGGAACTGCAGATGCTGCTTTACAACAAAAAAATAGACAAAGTGCTGGAGTGACTCAGCGGGTCATGCAGCATCCCTGGATTGGATAGAAAATATTTCAGGTCGACAAACTTCTTTAGACTCTGTAGATGATTTTCCGGCTCAGGATTGTTCTTCAGACTGATTCTACTAAATTGTTTGCAATTTCCTTATTTACTGGGTTTCCCATCTGTCTTTCATTTGATCGTAGAATTACGAGGTTGTTGCCAGGACTCAAAGTCCTGAGTAATATGGAGAGGTTGAGCAGGCTAGGACTCTATTCCCAGGAGCGCAGGAGCATGAGGGGTGATCTTATAGAGGTGTATGAAATAATGGGAGGAATAGAGAGAAAGGGTGGTAGAGTTGCTGCCTTACAGTGAACGCAGCGCCGGAGACCCGGGTTCCATACCGGCACGGTAGCGCAGCGGTAGAGTTGCTGCTTTACAGCGAATGCAGCGCCGGAGACTCAGGTTCGATCCTGACTACGGGTGCTGCACTGTAAGGAGTTTGTACGTTCTCCCCGTGACCTGAGTGGGTTTTCTCCGAGATCTTCGGTTTCCTCCCACACTCCAAAGACGTACAGGTATGTAGGTTAATTGGCTGGGTAAATGTAAAAATTGTCCCTAGTGGGTGTATGGAACGAGCCGACAGGCAAGGTAGTTGAGGCAGGGACTATCGCAACGTTTAAGAAACATTTAGTCATGTATATGGATAGGACAGGTTTTGAGGGATATGGGACATATTAGGCAGGTGGGACTAATCTAGATGGAACATGATGGGCAAGTTGGGCCAAAGAGCCTGTTTCCACACTGTATGACTCTCTAACATGGAATATATAGAGCCACAAGATACAGCAGATACAGCTGGTACCTTGAGTAAACACACATAACGTGCTGGAGGAACTCAGCGGGTCAGGCAGCATCTGTGGAGAGAATGGGCAAGTGACCTGGGACCGCGACTGAAGAAGAAACCACGCTTATCTGAAGAAGGGTCTCGACCCGAAACGTCACCCATTCCTTCTCTCCAGAGATGCTGCCTGACCCGCTGAGTTACTCCAGTATTTTGTGAATAAATTCCTTCGATTTGTGACCAGCATCTGCAGTTATTTTCCTACACAAGACACCACGCTATATCACTTTCTGAATTGATAACGGCATATTGCCTCCATTATTCGAATGGATAGTATCTTACTCTGGCAGTCCGTTCCAGATACCCTTCGAGTGAACAGGTTGCCCAAGGTCATTCTTCAATCTCTCCCCTCTCACCTTAACCATATGTCCTCCGGTTTATGAATCCTCTACCCCGAGTAAAGTAATAGACAATAGACAATAGGTGCAGGAGGGGGCCATTCAGCCTTTCGAGCCAGCACCGCCATTCAATGTGATCATGGCTGATCATTCTCAATCAGTACCCCGTTCCTGCCTTCTCCCCATACCCCCTGGCTCCGCTATCCTTAAGAGCTCTATCTCGCTCTCCCTTGAATGCATTCAGAGAATTGGCCTCCACTGCCTTCTGAAGCAGAGAATTCCACAGATTCACAACTCTCTGACTGAAAAAGTTTTTCATCATCTCCGTTCTAAATGGCCTACCCCTTATTCTTAAACTGTGGCCCCTGTTTCTGGACTCCCCCAACATTGGGAACATGTTTCCTGCCTCTAACGTGTCCAACCCCTTAATAACCTTATACGTTTCGATAAGATCCCCTCTCATCCTTCTAATGGGTGCTCGCTTTCTCCATGCCCCTTAAGACCTTCTGCGTCTCAATAAGGTCATCTCTTACGTTCCAAGGCAAGAAAAATGGCTGCCTATTCAATCTGTCCCTATAACTCCACCCCATTAGCCCAGGTACCATTTAATCAATTAGCGATACTAGGAACTGCAGATGCTGGAATCCTGAGCAAAACACAACGTCCTGGAGTAACTCGGCGAGTTGCTACAGTTACATTTGTAGCATTGCTGCCTTACAGCGCCAGAGACCCAGGTTCGGTTCTGACTACAGGTGCTGCCTGTATGGAGTTTGCATGTTTTCTCTGTGCCCACGTGGGTTTTCGCCGGGGGCCCTGGTTTCCTCCCACACCTCAAAGAAGCGAAGGTTCACTGGAGTTATTCCAGCACTTTCTATTTTGCTCATTTATTCAATTAGGTTTGCTAAAGTATAAACTCGTGTCTTTGCCAAAGAAAACCTGTGATGTCAAAAGAAACACCATTGAAATTTTGAAAGAGGTTTGATATCAAACAGCTGGTTAAAAAAAAAGTAAAAACTTGTTATGCAAACTAAAATGAATCATTTAAAAACATTCCGTTGTTTCTTCTGAAGAGAAATTTTCCAAACTGTAAACCATTGGCTATTTAATTAATGGGTCTGGAAAGGCTCTAAATCCAGACTAAGTTTTATATTTCCAAATCAATGTTTTTCATCTCAGGAACACTCACAGGTGTTACTCAAAATTTCAAATAAAGCTGTCAGACATTGTAAATATTGCCGTTGAATTTACATAGCTTTCATTAAATCCATCAACTCTCACCAACTTCTACAGATGTGCCTTTATCGGGATGCATCACAGCAAGGTTTGGGAACAGCTCCATCCAAGACCGCAAGAAATTGCAGAGAACTGTGGACACAGCCCAGACCGTCACACAAACCAACCTCCCTTCCGTTGACTCCATCGACACCTCACGCTGCCTCGGCAAGGCCAGCAGCATAATCAAGGACCAGTCTCACCCCGGTCACTCCCTCTCCTCCCCTCTCCCATCAGGCAAGAGGTACAGAAGTGTGAAAACGCACACCTCCAGATTCAGGGACAGTTTCTTCCCGGCTGTTATCAGGCAACTGAACAACTCCATCACCAACAAGAGAACGGCCCTGAGCTACTATCAACCTCACTGGAGATCCTCGAACTATCTTTAATTGGACTTGGGGTTGGATTGGACACACCCTCAGAAAACCTGCCACAAACATCACCCGGCAAGCCCTGAAATGGAACCCCCAAGGAAAAAGGAAAAGAGGTGGCCCCAGGAACAGCTGGAGAAGAGGTGTCCAGGCAGACATGTCTGGGAGTGGGCTCAACTGGAGAGATCTCGAAAGAACCGCCAACAACCAAGTGAGGTGGAGGACATTTGTCAATGGCCTATGCTCCCTAGAGGAACCAAGGGCTTGAGAAGAAGAGACTAGACTCTGTCTTGCTCTACATGTTATTCCCTTTATCATGTATCTGCACACCGTGGGTGGCTCGATTCTAATCATGTATTCTTAAGTTCATAAGTTGTAGATGCAGAATTAGGCTCATCAAGTCTATTCTGCCATACAATCATGGCTGATCTAGCCTTCTGTCTCAACCCCATTTTCCTGCCTTCTCTCCATAACCCCTGACACCCGTACTGATCAAGAATCTATCACCTCCACCTTAAAAATATCCACTGACTTGGCCTCCACAGCCTTCTGTGGCAAAGAATCCTACAGATTCACCACCCTCTGACTAGAGAAATTCCTCATCTCCTCTCTAGATTTTAGATTTAGATTTAGATATACAGCGCAGAAACAGGCCCTTCGGCCCACCGAGTCCGCGCCGCCCAGCGATCCCCGCACATTAACACTATCCTATACACACTAGGGACAATTTTAACATTTACCCAGTCAATTCACCTACATACCTGTACGTCTTTGGAGTGTGGGAGGAAACCGAAGATCTCGGAGAAAACGCACGCAGGTCACGGGGAGAACGTACAAACTCCGTACAGACGGCGCCCGTAGTCAGGATCGAACCTGAGTCTCCGGCGCTGCATTCGCTGTAAGGCAGCAACTCTACCGCTGCGCCACCGTGACCGCTAAAGGAACGTCCTTTCATTCGGAAGCTATGGAATCACGAATCTGTGCATGCATTGAACAATGTATAGTTTTTCCCCTAACTGGTTGGCACACGACAAACGCTTGTCACAGTACCTCGGTACGCATGGCAAACTAAACTAAACCAACTTCAAACATAGAAGACTACTTCCTTCCTTCAAGTGTTCATCGACTGAATGACCAACGCACCAATGGAATCGGGTAACTGCTGAAGCACGTTGCCGGAGAGCAGGAGGTCCTGGAGATTCTCACAGCCAGAAATGGCATCGTCCACGATCTCCACGTTGTTCTTGGAAACATCCAAATAGCTCAGCTGCTTTAATTTGCCAATGAACTGCAACGACAAAGGGAAGAGTTGGCGGTAAATCACAAATGACTATTTATCTCGTTTTTGTTACAAACACATGGCGAATCGAACGGTCAGATATCAGATATTGGCTTCGTACAGGGATGGGCTGATGCAAGTTGGCGGGACTGTCATATGTTCAAAGACTGGAGCGACTGGGCTTGTATACACTGGAATTTAAAAGGATGAGAGGAGATCTTATCGAAACGTATAAGATTATTAAGGGGTTGGACACGTTAGAGGCAGGAAACATGTTCCCAATGTTGGGGGAGTCCAGAACAAGGGGCCACAGTTTAAGAATAAGGGGTAGACCATTTAGAATGGAGATGAGGAAAAACCTTTTCAGTCAGAGAGTTGTGAATCTGTGGAATTCTCTGCCTCAGAAGGCAGTGGAGGCCAATTCTCTGAATGCATTCAAGAGAGAGTTAGATAGAGCTTTTAAGGATAGCGGAGTCAGGGGGTATGGGGAGAAGGCAGGAACGGGGTACTGATTGAGAATGATCAGCCATGATCACATTGAATGGCGGTGCTGGCTCGAAGGGCCGAATGGCCCCCTCCTGCACCTATTGTCTATTGTCTATATTGTCAATTGTCTATTGAGCAAGTGGGGTGACGCAGGTGCAGTAGACACAGAATGTGAATGTGGAGCATCTGTACAATCCATGCCACACCTACTAAGATGCCCACTTCTCGGTGAACAGTGCTGCCTGGAAAATCTAGCGCTGGCAAAGAGGAGGCTGTCTGCTGTGCAGGAGCCTGGCCTAACATTTGAAACGTAGATAATGGGCACAAAAGTAGAAGATATCAGTGGTAGGTTGTGACATGTTGGGACTGCCCTTGATCAAACTTGGCTGACGAAAGGTAAGTTAGCTCCCGTATCGTGCACAAAAGAACCACAGGTGCTGGTTTAAATTGAAGCTAGACACAAAATGCTGGGGTAACTCAGCGGGTTATTCTGGACGATCAACTGGGCTTGTATTCACTGGAATTTAGAAGGATGGGACGGGGTCTTTTGAAAACATAGAACATTTCTATGGGATTGGACAGGTGCTTTGGTTTCTCCAGGTGCTTTGGTTCCAAAGACGTACAGGTTTGCAGGTATATTGCCCCCAGTATCTAGGATAGTAATGGTGTACAGGGTGATAACTGTTCGGCGTGGACTCTTTAGGCCGAGGGGCCTGTTTCCACACTATATCTCTCAAGCCTACACTAAAGTGTGTAGGTTTGTGTTAGTGGACGGGGATCATGGGCCTGTTTCCCTGCTGCATCTCTGGAGATAAAAATTTAAGATTCAAGTTCCAGAATCAGATAGAAGTTTAGGCCTGGATTTATTTCACAGGTGGACAGTGGGACTGTTACTGACCACGAGCTCCTGGCCTCAATGTCTGTTGGATGTCCTGAAGGCACGCTGCCCATGTCATTCTGCTCACGAATAGCCCACGACAAGGTTTAATTCTGGGAAAGGAATATCCCAAACTCTTCTTGCGTGGGCAACCAATTGATTTCTTTGAACACAGGCCACCCTTTGCAGGCATGACCATTAACACCACATTTAGGGCGGTCACGGTGGCGCAGCGGTAGAGTTGCTGCTTGACAATGCTCGTAGCGCCGGAGACCCGGGTTCGATCCCGACTACGGGTGCTGTCTGTACGGAGTTTGTACGTTCTCCCCGTGACCTGCGTGGGTTTCCTCCGAGATCTTCGGTTTCCTCCCACACTCCAAAGACGTTACTGGTTTGTAGGTTAATTGGCTTGGTGTCCCTAGTGTGTGTGTGTAGGATGGTGTTACTGTGCGGGGATCGCCGGTCGGTGCGGACTCGGTGGGCCGAGGGCCCTGTTTCCGCGCTGTATCTCTAAACTAAACCAAACAAGGCTTACATTCGAAAAATTCACTTGACCTCATTCATTTTTACTCATTGGCTGAAGAACTCAGAAGTGCAGATAATGGATTATTCCGCAGAATGGATATGATATGTGTGGCCAAAACCGGTATTAATGGGCTGCCAATTAAATGTCAAATTGATTGGTACATCTTAATGGTTAAGCCTTTACTTTAGTGCATATCATTTAGTGCTACACACATACCCCAGGGAGTATTGCAAGTCTATTGCCATCCATCCACAACTCTTTAAGTCCAGTCAGCTGCTCCAACACTTCAGGCTAAAAGGAAAAAAAGCACAATGAAAGAGACGTTGATCAAAATTGCACATGCATGGGGATGCTTTTAAAACATTCAGTAGTTTATCTTTCTAAATTACAATTAAATTACAATTAAAAACACAAAGTAAATGCTATAACACTGGGATAAACGTTCAATCAAGAAAACCAAGCCCAAAGCCAGACTACTATCCGAGTCCGCGCCGCCCAGCGATCCCCGCACATTAACTCTATCCTACACACATTAGGGACAATTTTTACATTTACCCAGTCAATTAACCTACAAACCTGGACATCTTTGGAGTGTGGGAGAAAACCGAAGATCTCGGAGAAAACCCACGCAGGTCACGGGGAGAACGTACAAACTCCGTACAGACGGCGCCCGTAGTCAGGATCGAACCTGAGTCTCCGGCGCTGCATTCGCTGTAAGGCAGCAACTCTACCGCTGCGCCACCGTGCATTTAAATCAAAAACTTTAAACATTTTTGACATTTGACATTTTTCAGGTTTACAAGAATGATCCCAGGAGTGAGTGGGTTAACCTATGATGAGCGTTAGTCGGCACTGGGCCTGTACTCGCTGGAGTTTAGAAGAATGAGGGGGGACCTCATTGAAACGTACAGAATAGTGAAAGGCTTGGATTGAGTGGATGTGGAGAGGATGTTTTCACTTGTGGAAGACTCTACGACTGGAGGTCACAGCCTCAGAATTAAAGGACGTTCTTTTAGGAAGGAGATGAGGAGAAATTTCTTTAGTCAGAGGGTGGTGAATCTGTGGAATATTTTGCCACAGAAGGCTGTGGAGGCCAAGTCAGTGGATATTTTTAAGGCAGAGATAGAAGGATTCTTGATTAGTACGGGTGTCAGAGATTACGGAGAGAAGGCAGGAGAATGGGGTTAGAAGGGAGGGATAGATCAGCCATGATTGAATGGCGGAGTAGACTTGATGGGCCGAATGGCCTAATTCTGCTCCTATCACTCAAGACATTGCCTAATTTCCAGGAAAACACTTCAGATTTTCAACGGAACACAAAAGGTAGTTACTGTGTTCATGCTGTTTAATTTGTCTATACAAGCAGTGTGCTACCTACCTGAGTTTTAGAGATACGGCATTGAGTCCCAGCCGACCATCGATCACCCGTTCACACTAGCTCTATGTTATCCCACGTTCACATCCACTCCCTACACACTAGGAGCGATTTACAGAGGGCCAAATAACCTACAAACCCGCACGTCTTTGGGATGTGCGGGGAAACTGAAGGAAATCCATGTGGTCACTGGGAGAACAGGCTAACTCCACACAGGCAGCACCCGAGGTCTGGATCAAACCGGGTCTCTGGCGCTGTGAGGCAGCAGCTCTACCGGCTTTGTAAATGCTGCCTTTTCCAACACAGCCAAACTCTTCGTTGGCAAAAAGATGTGATTTTTGCTTTAGGTAGACACAAAATGCTGGAGTAACTCAGCGGGTCAGGCAGCATCTCGGGAGAGAAGGAATGGGTGACGTTTCGGGTCGAGACCCTTCTTCAGACTGATGTCAGGGGAGGGGATGGGACAAAGATAGAATGTAGTTGGAGGCAGGAAGACTGGTGGGAGAATTGGGAAGGGGGGGGGATAGAGAGGGAAAGCAAGGGCTATCTGAAATTAGAGAAGTCAATGTTCATACCGCTGGGGTGTAAACTACCCAAGAAAAATATGAGGTGCTGTTCCTCCAATTTGCGCTGGGGCTCACTTTGACAATATTTGCTTTGTTTGATTGAATTGTCTACGTTTCAAAACAACTATGGAGCAGTGTGATGTTGAAAATATTCCCCAGATTAACTAGCAGGCAGGCACGGGTTATTGATTGGGGACGATCAGCCATGATCACAATGAATGGCGGTGCTGGCTCGAATGGCCTCCTCCTCCACCTATTTTCTATGTTCAACACGAGAGCCCATAGACTTTGCAAAAATAAAAATACATTGAGATTTTCTTTGAAGTGCTTACCACATCTGTGAAGTCGTTACTTCCCAAATCTAATCTCTCCAGCTGGGTCAGTCTGCCCATGGTTCTAGGAAGATCAAGGATCAACAAGTAAGATAAATAGAGATGAGGTAAAAGTCCACCGCCAATTTTCCGGCAACCATCTTTAATACGGACAAAATGCTATTGAGGGCGTGCAGCGTAGGTTTACTACAGCGTAGGTTTACTAGGTTAATTCCCGAAATGGCGGGACTGTCATATGTTGAAAGACTGGAGCGACTAGGCTTGTATACACTGAAATGTAGAAGGATGAGAGGAGATCTTATCGAAACGTATAAGATTATTAAGGGGTTGGACACGTTAGAGGCAGGAAACATGTTCCCAATGTTGGGGGAGTCCAGAACAAGGGGCCACAGTTTAAGGACATAAGGGGTAGGCCATTTAGAATTGAGATGAGGAAAAACTTTTTCAGTCAGAGAGTTGTGAATCTGTGGAATTCTCTGCCTCAGAAGGCAGTGGAGGCCAATTCTCTGAATGCATTCAAGAGAGAGCTAGATAGAGCTCTTAAGGATAGCGGAGTCAGGGGGTATGGAGAGAAGGCAGGAACGGGGTACTGATTGAGAATGATCAGCCATGATCCAAAATCAGTACCCCGTTCCTGCTTATTCCCCATATCCCTTGATTCAGTTAGCCCGAAGAGCTAAATCTAAATTATGGCTAAATTATGGGGAGAAGGCAGGAACGGGGTACTGATTGAGAATGATCAGCCATGATCACATTGAATGACGGTGCTGGCTCGAAGGGCCGAATGGCCTCCTCCTGCGTCTATTGTTTATTGTCTAACTCGGAGTTACTTTTACAAGCATGGAAGTTTCATTCCCACAGTTGTTACAGATATTTCAACATTTTTTAGAGTAGAGTCATAGAGTCATGCAGCGTAGAAACAGGCCCTTCGGCACAACCTGTCCATGCCGACCAACGTATCCCATCTATAGGAAAAAAACTGCAGGTGCTGGTTGAAATTGAAAGTGGACACAAAATGCTGGAGTAACTCAACGGGTCAGGCAGCATCTAGGGAGAGAAGGAATGGGTGCCGTTTCGGGTCGAGACCCTTCTTCAGACTGATCTCAGGGGAGGGGGTGGGCCTGGTCCTAGACTCTCCCACCAGTGGAAACATCCTCTCCACACCCACTCTATCCAGGCCTTTCACTATTCAAAAGATTCATCTTTCTAGTTCAGTTCAGTTTTAGTTCATTGTCACGTGTACTGAGGTGCAGTGAAAATTGGTTTAGAAAATTAAGAGCTAGATAGAGCCCTTAAGGATAGCGGAGTCAGGGGGTACGGGGAGAAGGCAGGAACGGGGTACTGATTGGGAATGATCAGCCATGATCACATTGAATGGCGGTGATGGCTCGAAGGGCCGAATGGCCTCCTCCTGCACCTATTGTCTATTGTCTGATGAAAAGCTTTTTGTTGCGTGCTAACCAGTCAGCAGGAAGACAATACATGATTGCCATCGAGCATTCCACAGTGTACAGATACATATTTAACACCACACCCGATGCTTCAATTCTCCAACAACAAAAATAATATAAACTTTAACTCTCGCCTCAGAATAAAAGGACGTACCTTTAGACAGGAGATGAGGAGGAATCTCTTTAGTCAGAGATTGGTGAATCTGTGGAATTCATTGCCACCGAAGGCTGTGGAGGCCAAGTCGATGGATATTTTTAAGACGGAAATTAACAGATTCTTGATTAGTACGGGTGTTAGGGGTTATGGGGGGAAGGCAGGAGAATGGGGTTAAGGAGGGAGAGATAGATCAGCCATGATTGAATGGTGGAGTAGACTTGATGGGCTGAATGGCCTAATTCTCATAAGGTCATGTAATAGGAGCAGAATTAGGCCATTTGGCCCATCAACTCTACTCCGTCATTCAATCATGGCTGATCTATCTCTCCCTCCTAACCCCATTCTCCTGCCTTCTCCCCATAACCCCTGACACCCGTACTAATCATGAATCGATCTATCTCTGCATTAAAAATGTCAATTGACGGCCTCCACTGCCTTCTGTGGCAATGAATTACACAGATACACCATCCTCTGACTAAAGAAATTCCTTTTCAACTCCTTTATAAAGGAACGTCCTTTAATTCTAAGGCTACAACATCTAGTCGTAGACTCTCCCACTAGTGGAAACATCCTCTCCACATCCACTCTATCCAAGCCTTTCATTTTTCGGTACATTTCTGCTCTGAGAACTTATGAACTATACGCTGCAATCAACCTTAAATCTAGGCGGTTGAAAATTTGATCGTGCAGAATTGGACATCTGACAAAGATGATGAACCAGAAAAGGGTGCTGACTGTTTATTGGCAACGGGACAAATTTGCTTTCAGAACAAATCTATCAAAATGTCCCATCGGTGCAGTCTGAAGATTTAAATCTCGACTCTACCCGTGTTCAACAAACTGCAGAATGGTTCAACAACAGGTCAATAACATGAGAAAAGAAGACCGAGTGCTGGAGTATCTCAGGATTCAATACCAAGGCAACTCTTGCAGATAACAGTCTGACGTTCCTCAGATCAATGCTGGTGTTGAGTGGCTGCAGCTTGTCCCACTCAAGTCCAAATTTGAGGAAGGACATCCTTGCTATTGAGGGCTGCAGCGTAGGTTCACCAGGTTAATTCCCGGAATGGCGAGTCTGAGAGTTGTGAACCTGTGGAATTCTCTGCCTCAGAAGGCAGTGGAGGCCAATTCTCTGAATGCATTCAAGAGAGAGCTAGACAGAGCTCTCAAGGATAGTGGAGTCAGGGGGTATGGGGAGAAGGCAGGAACGGGGTACTGATTGAGAATGATCAGCCATGATCACATTGAATGGCGGTGCTGTCTCGAAGGGCCGAATGGCCTACTCCTGCACCTATTGTCTATTGACTGTCCAATGTTGAAAGACTGGAGCGACTAGGCTTGTGTACACTGGAATTTAGAAGGATGAGAGGGTATCTTATTGAAACATATAAGATTATTAACGGGTTGGACACGTTAGAGGCAGGAAACATGTTCCCAATGTTGGGGGAGTCCAGAACCAGGAGCCACAGGTTAAGAATAAGGGGTAGGCCATTTAGAATGAGGAACTGAGGAAAAACTTTTTCACTCAGAGAGTTGTAAATCTGTGGAATTCTATTCCTCAGAAGGCAGTGGAGGCCAATTTTCTGGATGCTTTCAAGAGAGAACTCTTAATGATAGTGGAGTCAGGGTATGGGAAGAGGGCAGGAACGGGGTACTGATTGTGGATGATCAGCCATGATCACATTGAATGGTGGTGCTGGCTCGAAGGGCCGAATGGCCTACTCCTGCACCTATTGTCTATTGTCCACCATTCAAAATAAACACTGGGAGCAAGCACTCAGATAAAGGATCTGAGGAAGGATGTGCTGGCTCTGGATAGGGCCCAGAGGAGGTTTACAAGAATGATCCCAGAAATGAGTAGGTTAACATATGATGAGTGTTTGTCAGCCTGTACTCGCTGGAGTTTAGAAGGATGAGGGGGACCTCATTGAAACCTACAGAATAGTGAAAGGCCTGGATAGAGTGGATGTGGCGAGGATGTTTCCACTAGTGGGAGAGTCCAGGACCAGAAGTCATAGCCCCAGAATAAAAGGACGTTCCTTTGTGAAGGAGATGAGGAGGAACTTCTTTATCAGTCAGAGGGTGGTGAATCTGACTTCACCAGTCAGAGGGTGGTGCAATTCATTGCCACAGAAGTCTGTCGAGGCCAATATTGGATATTTTTAAGACAGATTCTTGATCAGTACGGGTGTCAGGGGTTATGGGGAGAAGGCAGGAGAATGGGGTTAGGAGGGAGAGATAGATCAGCCATGATTGAATGGCGGAGTAGACTTGATGGGCCAATTGGCCTCATTCTGCACCTGTCACAGATGAACTTATGAAAACTCTGCTTTTGGAGATCCAAGTTTCAGCAGCTGGGGCACATGACTTCAATTATCTGGTATCTACTCGCAAAAGACTTCCCAAATTGCTGCTGTTAATAGAAATGTGAGACTCGACAGTCTGAGAAACTAGACAGTTTCTTCCCAGCTGTTACCAGGCAAATGAACCATCCGACCAACAACTGGAGAGCAGTCTGAGGCGGTATAACTCAATGGAGACCCTTGATCGGACTTTATCTTGCAGTAAACGTTATTCCCTTGATCACGTACCTGTACACTGTAAAATGGCTCGATTGGAATCATGCATTGTCTTTCCGCTGACTAGCTAGCACGCAACAAAAGCTTTTAGACAATAGACAATAGACAATAGACAATAGGTGCAGGAGGAGGCCATTCGGCCCTTCGAGCCAGCACCGCCATTCAATGTGATCATGGCTGATCATTCTCAATCAGTACCCCGTTCCTGCCTTCTCCCCATACCCCCTGACTCCGCTATCCTTAAGAGCTCTATCCAGCCCTCTCTTGAATGCAGCTCTTACCAGTGTACCTCGCTCGGTAACACGTGACAATAAACTGAACTCAAACTAGGAATTGGCATGGCACAATACGTCAAGAAAATTAAACCTAATGTTAACACTTTGACATGTGGATCTGGAAGCACTGAACCGTGCTGGAGGCTGAAGTCTTTAATCCTCACATTAGACGTTAAATGGAGCAGATTGTTTTGCTAAAACTACTAATTTTGTCCATGCCTCTGGTTAGCTTTACTCATCCAACCTGATTCTCCCTTTTGGTCCATCGTGGAGACAAGTGACTTAAAACATCAAAGGAGACCGCGTTTGTAAATTTTTAGCTGTGCCTTTTAAATTGTTCACTGCTTAGCCAAATAATTGATATCCAAAGTACAATAGTAGCTTACTTTCTTGTTCAAAGCAATTCCATGCTGGCCAACAGAACACTGATCCTGAATGGTCATTGTTTTTTTTTAAAAGTAACCCACATTCTTTCTTCATAATTTTAATTACAGCTTGTAAATTTATAGGTGATTACAATCAAGCATAGTCTACAGATACAGGATAAAGGGTTTTAATGCTGAGTGCAAGATAAATCCAGCACAGTCCAATTAGACAATAGACAATAGGTGCAGGAGGAGGCCATTCGGCCCTTCGAGCCAGCACCGCCATTCAACGTGATCATGGCTGATCATTCTCAATCAGTACCCCGTTCCTGCCTTCTCCCCATACCCCCTGACTCCGCTATCCTTACAAGCTCTATCTAGCTCTCTCTTGAATGCATTCAGAGAATTGGCCTCCACTGCCTTCTGAGGCAGAGAATTCCAGAGATTCACAACTCTCTGACTGAAAAAGTTTTTCCTCATCTCCGTTCTAAATGGCCTACCCCTTATTCTTAAACTGTGGCCCCTTGTTCTGGACTCCGCCAACATTGGGAACCTGTTTCCAAATGGCCTCCTCCTGCACCTATTTTCTATGTTTCTTTGTTTCGATTAAAAACGGCTCATTTAAAACGCACACCACTGATTCAACTCCTTGCTATCACGTGGAATCATGTGCTTGGCCGTAATAACACTTGAGAAGCTCGACTGCGGGTTATTTTTTCCACTAATGCAGCAGTATCCAGTCCCCTTCATACGTTAACAGCTCATATACCAGCCCAAGGAAGCAACATCAACTATTTCTAATTACTTTCAGGCAAGTGTCGGATGTCACCGAGCTGAAACCCCAAACTACTGTTCCTGACATATCAGATGCATTTCTAAATTAGTCTTACATTTAGGATGGGATCAACGTTTCATTTACTTTAGAGATACAGCGCAGAAACAGGCCCTTCGGCCAACGCCGACCAGCGATCCCCGCGCGTTGACACTATCTTACACACACCAGGGACAATTACACACACCACAGACTCCAAAGACGTGCAGGTTTGTAGGTTAATTGGCTTCGGTAAGAATTGTAAATGGTCCCCTAGTGCATGTGTAGGATAGTGCTAGTGTACTATCACTGTGTACCATCATAGCATACGATGGCTGGTCGGCGTAGACTCGGTGGGCCGAAGGGCCTGTTTCTGCGTTGTATCTCTAATGTTTCAAGTAAAGAGCCCCCAGCACCCGCTACTTTTGTGAACACTGATCTGGAGAGAAGGAATGGGTGACGTTTCGGGTCTGACGCTAAATCAGACGTTTCAGTCTGAAGAAGGGTCTCGACCTGAAACGTCACCCATTCCCTCTCTCCCAGATGCTACCTGACCCGCTGAGTTACTCCAGCATTTTGTGATACCTTCGATTTGTACCAGCATCTGCAGTTATTTTCCTTATTCAATCATGGCTGATCTATCTTTCTTCTCAACCCCATTCTCCTGCCTTCTTCTCCCCACGCGGTTGGTTACAGGGAGAACATACAAACCCCGCACACAGACTGCAACCGAATGTCAGGATGGAACCCGGGTGGGTGTCTGGCGCTGAGGGGCAACGGCTTGGCCGCTACGCCACCGCGCCGCCCAACAAGCGACCAGACGGAGCAGATTTCTAGACTACAGAATGAAAGGTTCTTACTTTGGCAACATCTTCAGTTGGTTTTCTCGAAGCTCCAATATTTGCAGTTTAGTTAACCTGAAAAGTAAAATGACAAACAGTTAACCAACCCACTAATTTGCACCGACTTATTAATACGTACTCATGTAGAATCTTGAACATAATATACACAAAATAACACGACAGGCGTACAAATTAAATGGGAGTCGAGGGAGGAGAGGAAGGTTAACAGAATCTCTTATTGAAGCAATAGAAACATAACACTTCACAAAATAAAAGCTGCTAAGTACACATTATCTTGCACTCAACGTTATTCCCATTATCCTGTATATATACTGTGGACGGCTCGATTGTAAGCACAATAATACTTTATTAGCCAAGTATGTTTTGCAACATACAAGGAACTTCATTTGCCACACGGTCATACCAATAAAAAGCAACAGGACACACAAAATACACTTTAACATGAACATCCACCACAGTGACTCCTCCACATTCCTCACTGTGATGGAAGGTGAAAGAAAGCTCAATCTCTTCCCTTCTTTGTCCTCCAGCGGTCGGGGGCCTCGAACCTTCCGTTGACGGGACGATCTTGCCTCCCGTAGCCGGCGGCGGGCCTTCCTCGTCGGGGCGATCAAGCTCCTGCATCAAGCTCCTGCAGCTTGGTGCTCCCGACCGGTCTCAACCCCAGACTGCGAGCTCCTCGATGTTGAAGTCTGCAGGCCGCGTTGGAGCGTCGATCCCAGGCAAGGAATCGCACGCTCTGATGGTAAGTCCACAGCCCCGCGGTGGGGCCCGAAGTCAGTCTCGAGCAAGGCCGCCAGCTCCACGATGTTAGGCCGCAGATCGTCCTAAATGGCCTACCCCTTATTCTTAAACTGTGACCCTTGCTTCTGGACTCCCCCCAACACCAGGAATATTTTTTCCTGCATCTAGCTTGTCCAATCCCTTAAAAATGTTATATGTTTCTATTAGACCCCTCTCATGCTTCTAAACTCCAGTGAATGGAAGCCCACAAGCCTATACGCATGCAGAGTTCCCTTAATGCGTCCTCCCCAACCCACGTCTCCCAAACGCAAGCTGATCCTTGGGAGACCACTAACTACATCAAATATAAACTGCAGATAAACGCTGAATGGTCAGCACGCAACTGAAGCTTTTCACTGGGCCTCGGTACACGTGACAATTAACTAAACTGAACAGAACAGATTACAGAATTAAATTAGAACACAGAGTTGCCAATTCCACGAGTGTTCTGAATGCACATTTATTTCTTTGCCAGCACCAAAGAAAAAGCACAGCTCGTTAATAGTCGGTAGAATGATCCTGACAACAGGTCTGACGAAGGGTCTCGACCCGAAACGTCACCCATTCCTTCTCTCCTGAGATGCTGCCTGACCTGCTGAGTTACTCCAGCATTTTGTGACCCATTCCTTCTCTCCTGCGATGCTGCCTGACCCGCTGGGTTACTCCGGCATTTTGTGAATAAATACCTTCGATTTGTGCCAGCGTCTGCATTTATTTTCTTACACTGACAGCAGGTGCTGTCTGCACGGAGTTTGTAAGCTCTCTCTGTGACCGGCTTCCTCACACACGCCAAACACATGCTGGTTTGTCGGTTAATTGGCTTCGGTAAAATTGTAAATTGTCCCTACTGTGCGTAGAATAGAAACATAGAAAATAGGTGCAGGAGGAGGCCATTTGGCCCTTCGAGCCAGCAGCGCCATTCAATGTGATCATGGCTGATCATCCACAATCAGTAACCCGTGCCAGCCTTCTCCCCATAGACAATAGACAATAGGTGCAGGAGTAGGCCATTCGGCCCTTCGAGCCAACACCGCCATTCAAGGTGATTATGGCTGATCATTCTCAATCAGTGCCCCGTTCCTGCCTTCTCCCCATACCCCCTGACTCCGCTATCCTTAAGAGCTCTATCTAGCTGTCTCTTGAATGCATTCAGAGAATTGGCCTCCACTGCCTTCTGAGGCAGAGAATTCCACAGATTCCCTTGATTCCACTTGCTCCAAGAGCTCCATTTAACTCTCTTTTAAATTCATCCAGTGATTTGGCCTCCACTGCCCTCTGTGGCAGAGAATTCAACAAATTCACAACTCTCTGGGTGAAAAAGTTTGTTCTCACCTCAGTTTTAAATGGCCTACCCTTTATTCTTAGACTGTGGCCCCTGGTTCTGGACACCCCCAACATTGGGAACATTTTGTATAAGAAAATAACTGCAGATGCTGGTACAAATCGAAGGTATTTATTCACAAAATGCTGGAGTAACTCAGCAGGTCAGGCAGCATCTCGGGAGAGAAGGAATGGGTGACGTTTCGGGTCGAGACGTCTGAAGAAGGATCTCGACCCGAAACGTCACCCATTCCTTCTCTCCCGAGATGCTGCCTGACCTGCTGAGTTACTCCAGCATTTTGTGAATAATGGGAACATTTTTCCTAGTGTTGGTGTGCGTGGATCGCTGGTCGGCACGGACTCGGTGGGCTGAAGGGCCTGTTTACCAGCTGCATCTCTGAAACTAAATCGGATAATTTTTTTTGGTCTGCCTCCAAGGTGAAATTTGTTTTCAATTTTCAAGAATATAATGTTTCACACTCCAATAGCCAGAGCACATGATAGGGTTTCCAATGCTGGACGATACACTGCAAGGTTTATATAGTTGAAGAATGCTGATAGGGGGGGTTCTACTTTACAGTTATCACTGGGGGGTTTTTTTCTCCCAGTTTCAAGTAACGAACTGATAGCTCTCAGCTCAATGGGCTCTTGAAAACACTCTACCAAAGGAAAGAATAATTGAAAATATTGATATCCCAAATTTCTAAAAAAGATTCATAAGCAGTCACTGAGGCTTGGTAATAAATGCACCACAGTTATTTTCACTAGCACATCACTACCCATGATGGTAGAGTCCATCCTTTACTTTAGTTTAGAGATACAGCGCTGAAACCGGCCCTTCGACCCGCCGAGTTCACGCCAACCAGTGATCTCCGTTCACAAGCACTCTCCTGCACACACTCGGGAACACTGGTGAGGCCGCAGCTGGAGTATTGTGTACAGTTCTGGTCACCACATTATAGAAAGGATGTGATAGCTTTGGAGAGGGTGCAGAGGAGATTCACCAGGATGCTGCCAGGGATGAAGGGCCTCGGCTATGAGGAGAGACTGAGCAGACTGGGGTTGTTTTCCCTGGAGCAGAGAAGGCTGAGAGGGGACATGATCGAGGTGTACAAGATCATGAGGGGCATAGATAAGGTAGATGGCGGGGAACTTCTTCCACTGGTGGAAGGTTCAACAACGAGGGGACATAGATACAGGGTAAGGGGAGGGAGGTTTCGGGGGGATGTGAGAAAGAACTTTTTCACCCAGAGGGTGGTTGGAGTCTGGAACTCACTGCCTGGGATGGTGGTGGAGGCGGGAACACTCACAACGTTTAAGAGGCATTTGGATGGGCACTTGAAATGCTACAACATTCAGGGCTACGGTCCAAATGCGGGAATATGGGATTAAAATTAGACTGTGTTGGTAACGGGCGGCGCGGACACGATGGGCCGAAGGGCCTCTTTCTGTGCTGTAGGCCTCTATGACTCTATGACTAACTTACTAGTCCCACCTGCTTGCGTTTGGCCCATCTCCCTCTAAACTGAAATCCCTCAGTTCCCTATAGAGCGATCCATCCCTCAAAACTGAGTCTGAAGAAGGGTCCCGACCTGAAACATCACCCACCCTTTTTCTCCGAAGATGCTGCCTGACCCAATGTATTCCACTTGCATTTTGTGTCCATCTTCCCACTAAACCTATCCTATCTATGTACCTGTCTGAATGTTTCTTAAGTGCTGTTATAGTACCTGCCCCAACCACCTCATCTGGCAGCTTGTTCCACACACCCACCACCTTTTGTGCAAAAAATAAAAATTAAAAATATCCCTCATGTTCCTACAAAATCTTGCCCCTCTCATCTTAAACCTATGCCCTCTTGTTTTTGATTCCCCTACTCTGGGTAAAAGAATCTGGGCCTTATCCCTCTCTATTCCTCTCATGATCTTCCTCTCGATATTACACCTCTATAAGATCACCCCCTCATCCTCCTGCGCTCCAGAACAAAGGGCCACAGTTTAAGAATAAGGGGTAGGCCATTTAGAACGGAGATGAGGAAAAACGTTTTCAGTCAGAGAGTTGTGAATCTGTGGAATTCTCTGCCTCAGAAGGCAGTGGAGGCCAATTCTCTGAATGCATTCAAGAGAGAGTTAGATAGAGCTTTTAAGGATAGCGGAGTCCGTGGGTATGGGGAGAAGGCAGGAACGGGGTACTGATTGAGAATGATCAGCCATGATCACATTGAATGGCGGTGCTGGCTCGAAGGGCCGAATGGCCTCCTCCTGCACCTATTGTCTATTGTCTATAATAGAGTCCCAGCCTGCTCAACCTCTCCCGATAGCTCAGGCCCTCGAGTCCTGGCAACATCGTCGGAAATCTTCTCTACACTCTTTCCAGCTTGACATCATCTTCCTGGAGCAGGGTGACCAGGATGATCTTCTGCTAATTGTTCCCAGTGTGTAGAATTGCAGACAATTCACTTATTTTTGCTTCGGAATGCAATCAGGCATCCATGTTTAACCCACGATCCATCAAGTACATTTAAAGTCAATAGCAGGTTGCTCTGTCCATTGAAAAGATTGTGAAATGACCTGACCTCCTGGTCTATTTCTGTAGTACTGGCTAAAAATAGTTAAAAGGTAATAGTTTCATCCTTAAAATATGCTGCATTTGGCAATAGGTTATTCCAAGGGTTCCTTGGTTACATGTATAGAGTTACAAGCAGTTATCAGTATACATGTCCTGCCCTTTGTGCTAAATGTGAATTAAAATTCATAGAGGCCATTTGGTTTAAGTGGTCTTCATGAATCCATGTGGAATTCATCCAACTTGGGGCGGTCACGGTGGCGCAGCGGTAGAGATGCTGCCTTACAGCGAATGCAGCGCCGGAGACCCGGGTTCCATCCTGACTACGGGCGCCGTCTGCACGGAGTTTGTACGTTCTCCCCGTGACCTGCGTGGGTTTTCTCCGAGATCTTCGGTTTCCTCCCACACTCCAAAGACGTGCGGGTTTGCCATCGGAACACCGCTACCAGCCTTGGAGGGCATCTACAACACACGATGCCTCAGAAAAGCCGCCAGCATCCACAAAGACTCTTCACACCCCTGCAACAGTCTGTTCGAACTTCTACCATCGGGCAGACGATACAAGACCTTCTACGCCCGCACCTCCAGACTCAGGAACAGCTTCATCCCCAGGGCCATAGCTGCTATGAACCGGTCCTGCTGAGCCGGATGGTCACATCGCACAGTGAACCGGCACAGACCTACTTGCACTTTATTCTGTTTTAAAACTGTTACAATTTATTTCGTTGGGTTGTTGTTGTTTAAATTAATCAATTTATTGCATCGTATGGGAGGCGCATTCCCAATCTCGTTGTACCCCTGTACAATGACAATAAAGATATATTGTATTGTATTGTATTGTTTGTAGGTTAATTGGCTTGGTAAGCTCCGTCTCATCCTCTCCGTTTTCACAGCGTGACAGTGGAGGCGTTTGCCTGACCGTAGCATCTGGAACAGTCCGTTACTGGGGTGGCAGGGGTCCCTCATGATCTTGCTTGCTCTGGATCTGCACCTCCCGATGTATAGGTCCTGCAGGGGGACGAGTGTAGTTCCCATGGTGCGTTCTGCCGAACACACTACTCTGCGCCCTCCTTCCTCGCAACATGGACCCACTACAGTTCGCATACCGTCCGAACAGGTCCACGGATGATGCGGTCTCCCAGGTTCTACACACCGCTCTCTCTCATCTGGACAGCCAGGGGGGCTATGTGAGGATGCTGTTCATTGACTTTAGTTCAGCATTCAACACAATAGTCCCCAGCAGACTGGTTGAGAAGCTGCTGGAACTGGGGCTTAGCACCCCTCTGTGTGCCTGGGTCCTGGACTTTCTCACTGCCAGGCCCCAAGTGGTCAGGATGGGGGAACACACATCTAGCTCCCTCACCCTGAACATAGGATCCCCCCAGGGCTGCGTCCTTAGCCCCCTACTGTACTCCCTGTACACACATGACTGTGGGGCCAGGTTCAGCTCAAACTCCATCATCAAGTTTGCTGATGACACTGTGGTGGTGGGCCGGATCTCCAACAACGATGAGAAGGCCTACCGGGAGGAGGTGGCTGATCTGGCACTCTGGTGTCAGGACAATAGCCTCCTCTTGAATGTCACTAAAACAAAGGAGCTGATTGTGGACTTCAGAAGGGCTAAACATCCAAGGACGTACACGCCACTGGAGATAAATGAGTCTATTGTGGATAGGGTGAGCAGTTTTAAATACTTGGGAGTCCGCATCGCAGAGGATCTGACGTGGGCAACGCACATTGCCGCACTGGTGGGTAAGGCTAAGCAGCGCCTTTACCACCTTAGACAACTGAGGAAATTCAGTGTCTCTGAGGATCCTTCATTGCTTCTACTCTGGGGCTGTAGAGAACATCCTGTCCGGCAACATTACAGTCTGGTTTGGGAACAGCTCTGCCCAGGACAGGATGGCCCTGCAGAGAGTAGTGCGTTCGGCAGAACGCACCATGGGAACTACACTCGTCCCCCTGCAGGACCTATACATCAGGAGGTGCAATTCCAGAGCAAGCAAGATCATGAGGGACCCCTGCCACCCCAGTAACGGACTGTTCCAGATGCTACGATCAGGCAAACGCCTCCGCTGTCACGCTGTGAAAACAGAGAGGATGAGACGGAGTTTCTTCCCACAGGCCATCAGGACTGTCAACTTTTATAACCCCAGAGACTAAATTTTTGTCGACACTAATAGTAACTTATTAACTTTATTTATATGCTGTAACTGTAATTCTTTTTGTGCACAACCCGCAGGCATTGCCACTTTCATTTCACTGCACATCGTGTATGTGTATGTGACAAATAAATTTGACTTGACTTGACTTGACTTGAAATGTAAACATTGTCCCTTGTGGGTGTAGGATGGAGTAAATGTGCGGGGATCACTGGGCGGCGCGGACCCGGTGGTCCGAAGGGCCTGTTTCCGCGCTGTATCTCTAAACTTGATGCGGCGCAAAAGTGAACTTTGTACGCTGATATGAAAGTTGTTCTGCTGGCAAGGATGGGAGTCGTTGACAGTGGGACGCGTCATTTTGCTGCTCTCTATGGCACCATGTCTCCCAGTAGGTTTCGTGCACTGTAGCTTGTGATTGTGCTATTTTTACTGGAACTGCTTGCACAGCAATGACGCACTAGGAAATTGTAGAAGAAATGCAAAGTTTGCTTAAAACAAAAACACAAAGTGCCGGAGGAACTCAAGAAGTCAGGCTGAAACATCTCTGGAGGGAAGAGACAAGGTGATTTTTGGTTTGGCACTCCAAGAAGGGTCTTCCAATGTTGCCAATGTTGGGGGAGTCCAGAACAAGGGGCCACAGTTTAAGAATAAGGGGTAGGCCATTTAGAACTGAGATGAGGAAAAACTTTTTCAGTCAGAGAGTTGTGAATCTGTGGAATTCTCTGCCTCAGAAGGCAGTGGAGGCCAATTCTCTGAATGCATTCACGAGAGAGCTAGATAGAGCTCTTAAGGATAGCGGAGTCAGGGGGTATGGGGAGAAGGCAGGAACGGGGTACTGATTGAGAATGATCAGCCATGATCACATTGAATGGCGGTGCGTACAGGCTTGAAGGGCCGAATGGCCTCCTCCTGCACCTATTGTCTATTGTCACCAATGAGGGGGATGGTAGTTCAGGACTACTCTCTGGTTGTGGTAAGGATGATTCAGTTGGCGCAGATTCAGTGGGCCGAAAAGCCTGTTTCCCCGCACTACCTCTAAACTAAATTAAATGTAGTGTTCAGATAGAAGACCTCCGTTAATGGTTTCATAGTAACGTATTACCCAGCAAGTGACTGAATTGCGATGAAGATATGCTGGAAAAAAATCAAAGAAGTTGCAAAAATAAAAACCAAAATGAAAGCAAACGTGCTGTAATCACTCGGGATGTCAAGAAGCATTTGTGGAAAGGTAGGTGGAAGGGCCTGTTTCCACGCTGTATCTCTAAACTAAACTAAACTCCATTCTCCTGCCTTTGCCCCATAACCCCCGACACCCCAGTGTGTAATCTCTGTTTAATCCGTCCCTTCATTCACATTCATGGATCCAGGTTCACCTCTTCTCTCTGATCCTGAAAGGGGTTTGTAACCTGAAATGGTAACTTCCTTCTCACTCTTGGATGCCGTCTGACCTGCCAAGTGCTTCCAACGTTTCCCGTTTTTACTTTGGATTCTATGCCAGTGGTTTTGGCAATAAAATAACTCGCTTACCTTCCAAAATTTGCTGGCAAAAACTCCAAAAAGGCATCATTTAGGTACAGCTGAGTCAGACTCAGTAACTGTGTGAACCCATCAGGAAGCCTAAAGATGGAGAAAATGGAAGCCTTTAATTTTCAGGGGAAACTCTCAGTACAAAAGGCATGCGTAAGAACAATATTCAACAAAAGATTTTCAAACAATGAGCGCAAAGAGAAATCTCGGCCTCTATGAAGTTTCAGCGACCTTTTCACCAGATCAGATGGGGGGTGTACACACAAACATATAGACACACACACATCTCTGTGTCTGCGTGCGTGTGCCTGTGTATGTGACTCTCCGTGTGTGTGTTCGTGTGTGTATGCACACAGGCACATACACACAGACACACACACACATATGGACACCCCCTCACACACATATATACACACACACACATACATATCTACACATACATAGAACCTCATGCACACACACACACACATATATATACACACACACTCGTATACACACACACACACCCTCACACACACACACACACATATACACGCACACAGCCCCCCCACACACATACACACACACACAGCCCCCACACACACATATACTCACACACTCGTATACACACACACACACCCTCTCACACATATACACACACACAGCCCCCCCACACACATATACACACACACACTCATATACACACACACCCCCTCGCACACACACATATGCATGCACACAGCTCCACACGCACATATCCTCTACATATACACACACTCCTATACACACACACACCCTCACACACACACACATATACATGCACACAGCCCCCCCCCCACATACATATACTCACACATATACACATACACACATATATATATACACTCTCATATACACACACCCTCACACACACACACATACACACACACAGCCCCCCCACACATACACACACTCGTATACACACACACCCTCACACGCACATATACACGCACACAGCCCCCCCACACACATATACTCACACATATACACACACTCATATACACACACACCCCCTCGCACACACACATATGCATGCACACAGCATATATACTCACACATATACACACACACACACATATATATACACACACTCTCGTATACACACACACCCTCACACATATACACACACAGCCCCCCCACACATATACACACACTCGTATACACACACACACCCTCACACACACACACGCACACAGCTCCACACACACATATACTCACACATATCGTACACACCCTCACACATACACATGCACGCATATAGTCCCACACACACACACACACATATACTCACACATATACATATACTCACACATATACATACACACATGCTCTCACACACAGACACCCTCTCACACACGCACACAAACACACGCTTATACATAAACATATACGTATTCCATTTCAACGCATGAAATCCCAATTTATAATGATGCAAAGCAGTACTTGTGGAACGTGTAATGACTTGAAGCAGGAAGTTTTCACTTCAGTTGCAAGAGTGATGAAAACAAGTGAATGAATGCTGGGCGGGAGGAAAGGCAACAGGGTTTCGGGCAGGGTTGGCAAGGGCAATCACGTATTGCACCAGTGAACAATGAAGTTAGATTGTTAAGAGAAATCTGTCGGCAGTCTTCCAATATTTTGTTGAAGAGAACAAGATGCTTCAAGCCAAACTCCTTAGTGCAAGATGCCCTGAGACAGATACGGCCGTCTCCCCCAAGCTTGGAGAGTGGCCAGTTCCTCCCACATGCTGTGAGCTGTTTTATCCCGAGGGATCTCAAGAACTGAACAGTAACCAAGAACATATCCTGGGCCTCCTCCATTGTCAGAGTGAGGCCCAAGCCAAATTGGAGGAACACCACCTCATATTTCGCTTGGGCAGCTTACACCCCAGCGGTATGATTATTGATAGACACAAAATGCTGGAGTAACTCAGCGGGACAGGCAGCATCTCTGGAGAGAAGGAATGGGCGACGTTTCGGGTTGAGACCCTTCTAATGATCCAGCATTTTGTGCCTATCTTTGGTTTAAACCAGCATCTGCAGTTCCTTCATAAACACGGTATGACTGTTCCTTTTCTACAGAGAAGCTGCCTGTCCTGCTGAGTTATTCCAGCATTTTGTGTCTATCTTCGGTGTGACTATTGACTTCTCTAACTTCAAGTAACCCTTGCTTTCTTTCTCTCTCTCTCTCTCTCTCCCCCCCATCCCACTTCTCTGACCAGTCCGACTGTCCTGCTGATTAAATTTTACATTGTAAGCTTCGTTGTCACCTTCCCCTTGCTGACAATGATCTATTCTACACCATCGAAGGTATTTATTCACAAAATGCTGGAGTAACTCAGCAGGTCAGGCAGCATCTCGGGAGAGAAGGAATGGGTGACGTTTCGGGTCGAGACCCTTCTTCAGACTGATGTCAGGGGGGGGCGGGACAAAGGAAGGATATAGGTGGAGACAGGAAGATAGACACTCTTACACTCTTATTCTACACCTTCCTTGAGCTTCGTCCCCTTTGATCTCTCGTTTTCACACCTCACCCTTCCATATCTCTATTCCTCCCTCTCCCCTGACTCTCCGTCTGAAGAAGGGTCTCGACCCGAAACATCACCCATTCCTTCTCTCCAGAGATGCCACGGGTGCCGTCTGTAGGGAGTTTGTACATTCTCCCCATGACCTGCGTGGGTTTTCTCCGAGATCTTCCGTTTCCTCCCACACTCCAAAGAGTTACTCCCGCTGAGTTACTCCGGCATTTTGTGTCTATCTCCTTTACACATACTTCACCAGAGACTTGGCTTTCTTTATGCAGCCGCTAAATCTTCCCATTCTCCTTCAGGTCCTTCATTGATTGTGGTGCTCACACCCAATTATTTCGTTTAACCTACACGTAAAAAGCTATTCTCCATTAAAATATTAATAATGTATCACAGGTTCAAACTTAATAATGAAACACTGCTTTCCTTCCTTTTAAAGTAAGTACTTGAAAATACATAGAAAATAGCTGCAGGAGGAGGCCATTCGGCCCTTCGAGCCAGCACTGCCATTCATTGTGATCATGGCTGATTGTCCACAATCAGTAACCCGTGCCTAGCCCCCAGAGCTCTATCTAACTCTCTCTTAAATCCATCCAGTGATTTGGCTTCCACTGCCCTCTGTGGCAGAGAATTCCACAAATTCACAACTCTCTGGGTGAAAGAAGTTCCTTCTCACCTCAGTTTTAAATGGCCTCCCCTATATTCTAAGACTGTGGCCCCTGGTTCTGGACTCCCCCAACATTGGGAACATTTTTCCTGCATCGAGCTTGTCCAGTCCTTTTATAATTTTATACGTCTCTATAAGATCCCCTCTCATCCTTCTAAAATACCCTCATTCACTTACCTTTCCATATATTATGCCCACAAATTCACTTTCTAGTGGCCACAGTCTAAGAATAAAGGGGAGGCCATTTAAAACTGAGGTGCGAAGAAACTTTTTCACCCAGAGTTGTGAATTTGTGGAATTCTCTTCCACAGAGGGCAGTGGAGGTCAATTCACTGGATGGATTTAAAAGAGTGTTAGATAGAGCTCTAGGGGCTAGAGGAATCAAGGGATATGAGGAGAAGGCAGGCACAGGTTACTGATTGTGGATGATCAGCCATGATCACAATGAATGGCGGTGCTGGCTCGAAGGGCCAAATGGCCTCCTCCTGCACCTATTTTCTATGTTTCTATGTTTCTAAACCCCATTCTCCTGCCTTCTCCCAATATCCTCCTTTACTAATATGGGTGTTACTATAACGCCCACACTAATCAGGAATCTATCTCTGACTTAAATATATCCACTGACTTGGCCACCACAGTCTCCTGTGGCAAAGAATTCCACAAACCCGGGTCTCTGGCGCTGTATGGCAACAACTGTATCGCTGCTCCACCGTCCCACCCCAAACGATGCAAACACCATGGTTTACACATAAATGGAAAGAGATCATCTCTTTATTTTCACGTCACATCACAGATTTCAACATTGTGCCAAGGATGGAAGAGGATTGAAGAGGTGATAAATCAATGGAGCAGAGTGCAAGAAACTAAAATAGCTGCAAAGCAAATCAGCCAGCTTCGCCAAAATTCCGTGCCAGCATCAAATAAAATGGCAATGCTAATAGAGATCAAAACAGGGAGAGAAACCCAAGGGGGGACTTACTTTGAAATCGGATTTACACTGGCCTCAACCACAGAAAGGAATTTGCAGTTTTTGATATTTTCTGGAAATTCTTGAATTCCTGAAAGAGAGGGAAGATTTGTTAATTATGTGCGATTATTATTCAAGAGTCAAGAGTGTTTTATTGTCACATGTCCCAGATAGAACAATGACATTCTTACTTGCAGCAGCACAACAGAATATGTAAACATAGTACACTATAAACAATATAATAAATGAGAAATGTTAAGTGCCACATTTACCCGCACATATTTGTGAGTGTGTGTGTGTGTCTGTGTGGACACACACATATATATATATGTGTATATATATATATATATATTTCCACACATATACATGTATATACATGTGTGTACATGTATATATATGTATATGAATACATATGTATATGAAAATATATGTGTATAGGGGGTATGGGGAGAAGGCAGGAACAGGGTACCGATTGAGAATGATCAGCCATGATCACATTGAATGGCGGTGCTGGCTCGAAGGGCCGAATGGCCTCCACCTGCACCTATTGTCTATTGACAACACAAACATACAGTTAACAATTAAGAATAAAGCATAAACACATCAAAACAATAAGGATACAACATTACGGTCTAAACATGTGGGTGAAAATAAACCAGAGCAAAAAAGAGACTACAGACTTTGGTTATTGAACAGAACTATCACTCGTGGAAAAAAGCTGTTTTTATGTCTGGCTGTGGCTGCTTTGACAGTCCGTGCTTCAGAGTTTGTGGAAGTGCTTCAAAGAGGGTGAGAGGGGTCAGAGATGATCTTGCCCGCTCGCTTCCTGGCCCTTGCAGTGTACAGCTCGTCAATGGGGGTTTATTTTATTGGGGAGTTTAGTTTATTGTTACGTGGACCTGTATCGAGTGAAAAACCTTTGTTGCGTATTAATCCAGTTAGTGGAAAGACTACACATGATTCTGCCAGGTGTCCCCTCAGCCTCATCCAGAGAAAACAATCTAAGTTTGTCCAATCTCTCCGATACCCAATACCCGCAAAACCAGAGACAGACACAAAATGCTGGAGTAACTCAGCGGGTCAGGCAGCATCTCTGGAGAGAAGGAATGGGTGACGTTTCGGGTCGAGACCCTTCTTCAGACAGAGCCTAGAGGAGTCTGAAGGTCTCACAGAAACATAGAAACAGAGAAAATAATTGCAGGAGGAGGCCATTTGGCCCTTCGAGTCAGCACTGCCATTCATTGTGATCACGGCTGATCATCCACAATCAGTAACCCGTGGCTGCCTTCTCCCCATATCCCCTGATTCCACTCGGCCCTAGAGCTCTATCTAATTCTCTCTTAAATTCATCCAGTGATTTGGGTTCCACTGCCCTCTGTGGCAGAGAATTCCACAAATTCACAACTCTCCGGTTGAAAAAGTTTCTTCTCACCTGTTTTAAATGGCCTCCCCTTTATTCTCGACCCGAAACGTCACCCATTCCTTCTCTCCAGAGATGCTGCCTGTCCCGCTGAGTTACTCCAGCATTTTGTGTCTACCGTTGGTGTAAACCAGCATCTGTAGTTCCTTCCTACACACACCCTCTAAACCAGGCAACATTCTGGTAAACCTCTTCTGTGCATCAATAACTGTGATACAAAAGGCAAATTCAATTATTGCCTGTGGAAATTTGCTCCATTGTTAAAAAATAGGGCAACCTTTCAGAATTCTATCTGGTACATTTGGGTCTTATCTGAAATATGTTGTTTCAGCTCTACAAATAATAGTCATGTCTACGTTTTACTCTATATTCGAAAGTTTAATTTTCAGGTACATCTTATTAAACTGTTGTCACATTGATCTTATTATCATGGCCACTACGGAAAGTTAATTCGTTTGGCAAACAGTATAAAAGGCTGCACGTTATTCTTTTTTTTTTAAACGTCAATAAAATAGTGAAACTCAATGTGCAGAGTAAAATCCCTGCATGGTTGGTACTTTGATGAAGCAGGAAAGTCTTACTCTGGTAGGTTCTACGTAAATCTGGACCACTGAGTAAAGTTGTATTAACTTTGTTCAGACTAAATGCCAGACCAAATATCAACACATCGCCCATACATATCCATGTACTGATTTATCATAAGTGCTGGAATAACTCAACAGGTCAGGCAGCATCTCTGGAGAACACTCTCTCCAGCTACTCTGCCAACTCTCTTACCCCTTCCAACAACTCCCCCCCACCCCCGCCCAAATCAGTCTGAAGAAAGGTCCTGATCCAAATCTTTGCCTCTCCCATGGTCTCCAGAGATTCAGGCAGACCGACTGATCTACTCCAGAAACTTATGGGTTTTTAAAAATAGAAACTAGCACCTGCAGCTCCTTGTATCTACTGATTTATCATCCATGGTTCAACAACTAGAAACATAGAAAATAGGTGCAGGAGAAGGCCATTCGGCCCTTCGAGCCAGCACCGCCATTCATTGTGATCATGGCTGATCGTCCACAATCAATAACCGTGCCTGCCTTCTCCCCATATCCTTTGATTCCACTAGCCCCTCGAGCTCTATCTAACTCTCTCTTACATCCATCCAGTGATTTGGCTTCCACTGCCCTCTGTGGCAGAGAATTCCACAAATTCACAACTCTCTAGGTGAAAAAGTACCTTCTCACCTCAGTTTTAAATGGCCTCCCCTTTATTCTAAGACTGTGGCCCCTGGTTCTGGACTCGCCCAACATTGGGAACATTTTTCCTGCATCTAGCTTGTCCAGTCCATTTATAATTTTATATGTTCCTATAAGATCCCCTCTCATCCTTCTAAACTCCAGTGAATACAAGCCTAGTCTTTTCAATCTTTCCTCATATGACAGTCCCGCCATCCCAGGGATCAATCTCATGAACCTACGCTGCACTGCCTCAATTACAAGGATGTCCTTCCTCAAATTAGGAGACCAAAACTGTACACAATACTCCAGATGTGGTCTTATCAGGGCCCTATACAATGTAGTATACCTAGGGTTGCCAACTGTCCCGTATTAGCCGGGGCATCCCGTATTTTGGGCTAAATTGGTTTGTCCTGTACGGGACCGCCATTGTCCCATATGAGGCCCGGAGGGCGCTGTAGGCCCGGACAGTGTACGTCTGGACAGTGTAGGCCCGGACACTGTAGGCCCGGACACTGTAGGTCCGGACACTGTAGGTCTGGAAGCCTGGGCGCCGCCTAACGGAGGTTACATAGCAACCCGCCTCCCGGCCCGGGTGGCAGCCATTGGTGGAGCGGGAGCACGTGGCCGCTGGCTGGGTGAAGTCACGTGGGGCGCGGGGCGGTGACGTCACCTTGTCCCTTATTTGGGAGTGAGATAGTTGGCAACCCTAAGTATACCTGTTACTCAGCTTGTTTGGTAGTAAGGAAACCAAATCAAAAACACAATACTTTCATAATCTAATACGTAAGAAAAATTTGATTTAACTAAGGGAGGTTGACATCCAAACATTTAAATATATGATATTGTGAATACTTATAGAGTCAAAGAGTGATACCGCATGGAAACAGCCTCTTTGGCACAATTAGCCCACACTGACCTACATGCCCCATCTACACTAGTCTCACCTGCCTGTATTTGGCACCTAACACTCAAAACATATCCTAGGCATTTACCTGACCTATGTCTATTAAATGTCATGGTAGTATCTCAACTGCCTCCTCTGGCAATTCATTCCATTCACCCGTCACATTTTAAGTCTTAGGTAGACCAAAATGCTGGAGTAACTCAGCAGGTCAGGCAGCATCTCAGGAGAGAACGGTGGCGCAGCGGTAGAGTTGCTGCCTTGCAGCGCCAGAGACCCCGGTTCGATCCTGACGACAGGCGCCGTCTGTACGGAGTTTGTACGTTCTCCCCGTGACCGCGTGGGTTTACTCCGAGATCTTCGGTTTCCTCCCACACTCCAAAGACGTAAAGGTTTATAGATAAATCGGCTTGGTGTATGGGTAAATTGTCCCGAGTGTGCGTAGGATAGTGTTAGTGTGCGGGGATCGCTGGTGGGCGCGGACTTGGGGGGGGCCGAAGGGCCTGTTTCCGCGCTGTATCTCTAAATTAAATGTTTTTAAAAAAATTAAATTAAAAGAATGAGTGACGTTTCGGGTCAAGACCCTTCTTCAGACTGATGTCAGGGGAGGGTGCGGGACAAAGATAGGATGTAGATGGAGACAGGAACACTAGTAGGAGAACTGGGAAGGGGAGGAGATAGAGAGGGAAAGCAGGGACTACATGAAGTGGGGGAAGTCAATGTTCAAACTGCTGGGGTGTAAACTGCCCAAACGAAATACGAGGTGCTGTTCCTCCAATTTGCACATTTTAAGTCTTTCTCCCCTCACCTTAAACCTCTGACCTCTGATCCTAGATTCCCCTACTCTGGGCAAAAGACTCTGTGCCTTTACCCAATCTATTCCTCTCATGATTTTGTACACCTCTATAAGATCACCCCCTCATCCTCCTGCGATCCAATGAATAAAGTCTAGCCTGCTTAACTAGCTCAGGTAGCCCAATAGCTCAGGCCCTCGAGTCCTGGCAACATCCTCGTAAATCCTTTCTGCACCCTTTCCATCTTTCCTGTAGCACAGTGACCAAACCTGAACACAATACTCTAAATGCAGCCTCACCAACATCTTATTCAACTGCAACATGAAAAACGTAAAGGATTCCACTTCAAACAATGGAAAAAATGGGCAAGGAAGACAGGTATTTTACCCAAGGCATCCTCATTTCACAGCCAACTCACAAATCATTTAGATTCTCTTTTCATTAATTCCGATTAAAAAATCGTAATCATAAATAAATTGGAACACAAGATGACTCAGTGGAGCATCTCATATCATTACCATAGCTGATTTTAAACCTTGTTGAACCTTGATCAACACCGCAGCGGTAGAGTTGCTGCCTCACAGTGCCAGAGACCCGGGTTCCATCCCGACTACGGGTGCTGTCTGTACAGAGTTTGTACGTTCTCCCCGTGACCTGCGTGGGTTTTCTCCAGGAGCTTCGGTTTCCTCCCACACTCCAAAGACGTGCAGGTTGGTAGGTGAAGAGGCTTGGTATAATTGTAAATTGTTGCTAATGTGGTTAGTGTGCAGGAATCGCTGGTCGTAGTCATGGAAACAGGATCTTTAGCCCAACTTGCCCACACTGGCTAAAATGTCCCAGCTACATTAGTCCAACCTGCCTGTGTTTGGCCCATATCCCTCCAAATCCGTCCTATCCATGTACCTTTCCAACTGTTTAATAAATATTGCGATAGTCCCTGCCTCAACTACCTCCTATGGAGGGAGTTAGATGTGGCCCTGATGGCTAAAGGGATCAGGGGGTATGGAGAGAAGGCAGGTACAGGTTACTGAGCTGGATGATCAGCCATGATCATATCGAATGGCGGTGCAGGCTCGAAGGGCCGAATGGCCTACTCCTGCACCTATTTTCTATGTTTCTATGTTTCTATGTCTGAAGAAGGTTCTTGACCCGAAACGTCACCCATTACTTTTCTCCTGAGATGCTGTCTGACCCGCTGAGTTACTCCAGCATTTTGTGATACCTACCACCTCTGGCAGCTCGTTCCATACACCCACAACCCCTTGTATGAAAAAGTTACCCCTCAGATTCTTATTAAATCTCCTCCCCCTTCACCTTAAACCTGTCTTCTGGCTCTCAATTCCCCTACTTCGGGCAAGAGACTCTGCACATCTTCCCCATCTATTCCTCTCTCGATAATATATACACCTCGAAAAGTCCACCCTCATGCACTCCAAGTCCCAGCCTGCTCTACCTCTCCCTATACCTCAGACCCTCGTGTCGAGGCAACACCATCGCTGCAAGGATTTGGTGGGCCGAAGGGCCTGTTTCCGCGCTGTATATATCTAAACTAAAACTAAGCACCGTTCTAAATGCTGGTCTTGCTAGAATAACACTGTGGCGAAGGAACCTCAAGTCATGGGTATGACACCATGTTCTCTCAGTTCCACCCAACAAACCTCCATGGTATGGAATCTGAAGATCTCCAAACTCGCACTGTCTCTTTAAACTTGAAAAACTAACCACGTGTATAAAAGCAACTGGGCTAACCAGTGTAATGGCTTAGGTGAAAGTTAATCCACGCTGATTCATCAGTTGGTTAAATGGACTGAGCAATAATGGCAGATGGAGTTTAATTCTGGTAAGTGAGAGGTAATGCACTTTGGGAGGATTAAAAAGGGCAGGATGAAGTGGAATGAAGAGGAATTTCTTTAGCCAGAGGGTGGTGAATCTGTGGAATTCATTGCCACACGTGACTGGAGAGGCTAAGACATTTGGCATTTTTTAAAGCGGAGATTGACAATGCATTCAAGAGAGAGCTAGATAGAGCTCTTAAGGATAGCGGAGTCAGGGGGTATGGGGAGAAGGCAGGAACGGGGTACTGATTGAGAATGATCAGCCATGATCACATTGAATGGTGATGCTGGCTCGAATGGCCTACTCCTGCACCTATTGTCTATTGTGTAAGTTCTAGATTAGTACGGATGTCAGGGGTTATGGAGAGAAGGCAGGAGAATGGGGTTGAGAGGGAAAGAGATCAGCCCACGATCAGATTCGGTTTCAGTTTAGTTTATTGTCACGTGTACCGAGGTACAGTGAAAAGCTTTAGTTGCGTGCTAACCAGTCAGCAGAAAGACAATACATGATTACAATCGATTCATTCACAGTGTACAGATACATGATAAGGGAATAACGTTTGGTGCAAGGTAAAGCCAGCAAAGATAGGATAGGATGAGGATAGTCCAAGGGTCACCATTGAGGTAGATAGTAGTTTAGGAATGCCAGAGCGGAATCGATGGGCTGAATGGCCTAAATCTTCTCCTGTGCCTTAAACGTGGAATATACTGTGAATGGAAGGGCCCAAAGGAATATTGAGAAGCAGAGGAATCTTGGTGTACAAGGCCAGGGAATCCTGGAGGGGCAGCACAGGTATGGCGGTAACTTCACAATGGATAGATTTCTGTCAGCTGGGCCACTTAAGATAAAAGCATGGGAGTTACCATAAAATATTGGTTAGGCCTATGCTGCATTTGGTATGCCACTCTGGCCACCACAAAAAGCAGGTTTGTGATGGCACTGGAGAAGATGCACAGATGATTGCCTGAGATGGAACACTGCTATTAAGACCTTAGTTTAGTTTAGCTTAGAGATCCAGCACGGAAACAGGCCTTTTGGCTCACCGAGTCCACGCCGACCAGCGATCCCCGCACACTAACACTATCCGACACACAAGGGACAATTTACAATTTTTACAGAAGCCAATTGACCTACAAACCCGCACGTCTTTGGAAACCGGAGCACCCGGAGAAAACCCACGCAGGTCGCGGGGAGAGCGTACAAACTCCGTACAGGCAGCGCCCGCAGTCAGGATCGAACACGGGTCTCTGGCGCTGGAAGGCAGCAACTCTACCGCTGCGCCACCGTGGCGCCCTGTGGCCACGGTCTCATTGCCGCCATATAACCATATAACAACTACAGCACGGAAACAGGCCCGTTCGGCCCTTCCAGTCCACGCCGACCATTCTCCCTGACCTAGTCTCATCTACCTGCACTCAGACCATAACCCTCCAATCCCCTCTTAAATAATAAAATCGAGCCAGCCTCCACCACTTCCACCGGAAGCCCATTCCATACAGCCACCACCCTCTGAGTAAAGAAGTTACCCCTCATGTTACCCCTAAACTTTTGTCCCTCAATTCTGAAGCTATGCCCCCTTGTTGGAATCTTCCCCACTCTCAAAGGGAAAAGCCTACCCACGTCAACTCTGTCCGTCCCTCTCAAAATTTTTAAAACCTCTATCAAGTCCCCCCTCAACCTTCTACGCGCCATTAGGAAAGTGGGGCAGGAGCCCGAGAACCATTACCTCCAGGTTTAAGAACAGCTTCTCCCCACCATCCATCAGACGGTCCAACCACACCATGTAATGCCAACTGCAACCCTACCTCATCACCAAACCGCTCTGGATTAGGGTTTCACCGCGTGCTTCGGCTGGCACTTGGACGCGGTCGGTCACGGGAAGAAAGTGCGAACTGCGTACAGATGACACCTGTAGTCAGGATTGAACCCGGGTCTCTGGCGCAGTTGGGCAACAACTCTACCGCTGTGCCACCGTGCCATCCTATGTGGACGCATCATGGGCACATGTAACAAGCAAATACATGGGCACTTGAGTTGCCAGGTCATTGAAGGCTGCAGACCAAATGGAGGAGGCATTTTGTGATTAGCTTAGTTTTTTTTAGTTTAGAGATACCGTGCGGAAACAAGCCCTTCGGCCCACCGAGTCCGCAACAACCGGCGATCCCTGCACATTAACACTATCCTACACACACATACACACACACACTAGTGACAATTTTTACATTTACCAAGACAATTTACCTATATACCTGTACATCTTTGGAGTGTGGGTGGAAACCAAAGATAGACAATAGACAATAGGTGCAGGAGGAGGCCATTCAGCCCTTCGAGCCAGCACCACCATTCGATGTGATCATTCTCAATCAGTACACCGTTCCTGCCTTCTCCCCATACCCCCTGACTCCGCTATCCTTAAGAGCTCTATCTAGCTCTCTCTTGAATACATTCAGAGACTTGGCCTCCACTGCCGTCTGAGGCAGAGAATTCCACAGATTCACAACTCTCTGAGTGAAAAAGTTCCCTCTCACCTCTGTTTTAAATGGCCTCCCCTTTATTCTAAGACTGTGGCCCCTGGTTCTGGACTCGCCCAACATTGGGAACATTTTTCCAGCATCTAGCTTGTCTAGTCCTTTTATGATTTTATATGTCTCTATTGGGCGGCACGGTAGCGCAGCGGTAGAGTTGCTGCTTTACAGCGAATGCAGCGCCGGAGACTCAGGTTCGATCCTGACTACGGATGCTGCACTGTAAGGAGTTTGTACATTCTCCCCGTGACCTGCGTGGGTTTGCTCCGAGATCTTCGGTTTCCTCCCACACTCCAAAGACGTACAGGTATGTAGGTTAATTGGCTGGGTAAATGTAAAAATTGTCCCTAGTGGGTGTAGGATAGTGTTAATATGCGGGGATCGCTGGGCGGCACGGACTTGGAGGGCCGAAAAGGCCTGTTTTCGGCTGTATATATATGATATGATATGATATGATAAGATCCCCTCACATCCTTCTAAACTCCAGATCTCGGAGAAAACCCACGCAGGTCACGGGGAGAACGTACAAACTCCGTAAAGACAGCACCCGCAGTCGGGATCGAACCCGGGTCTCCGGCGCTGCAAGCGCTGAAAGGCAGCAACTCTACCGCTGCGCCACCGTGAAGCATACTTAGTTTGGTACTTGTTGACCAGCGTAGACACAGTTGACCAAAGGGACAGTTTTCCTACTAATGACTCTATGACACTAAATCAAGGAGTTTAAAATATTCAAACCTGATTTTTTTTCCCATTGAAATTTCCAGCAAGAATGTGACTTTTGTACATTCCCCAACCTAGAATGTGACCCACCCAAAATTAATCAAAATATTAATGCCGGTTACAAATTCTGGTACAAATGAAGGGTCTTTAAACTGCATCTCCTGTATGGAGGTCTGTACTGTGGAGTGAAATGCAGAAAAGGGCCATTTGGTCCTTCAAGCTTGTACCAGAAACATGTTCACGTGAAGAACACATTTTTGCAAAGCAACCAATTCCTTGTTTCATGATTCGGATGAAGGAATTAGAAGCAACACTAGTAAGTTTATGGATGACACAAAGCTGGGTGGCAGTGTGATCTGCGAAGAGGATGTTAGGAGGTTGCAGGGTGACCTGGACAGGTTGAGTGAGTGGGCAGATGCGTGGGCAGATGCAGTATAATGTAGATAAATGTGAGGTTATCCACTTTTGCGGCAAAACCAAGGAGGCAGATTATTATCTCAATGGTGTCAGGTTAGGAAAGGGGGAAGTGCAACGAGACCTGGGTATCCTTGTACACCAGTCACTGAAAGTTGGCGTGCAGGTACAGCAGGCAGTGAAGAAAGCTAATGGCATGTTGGTCTTCATAACGAGAGGATTTCAGTGTAGGAGTAAAGAGGTTATTCTGCAGTTGTATAGGCGCTGGTAAGACCACATCTGGAGTATTGTGTACAGTTTTGGTCTCCTGATTTGAGGAAGGATATCCTTGTAATTGAGGCAGTGCAGCGTAGGTTCACGAGATTGATCCCTGGGATGGCGGGACTGACATATGAGGAAAGATTGAAGAGACTAGGTTGTATTCACTGGAGTTTAGAGGATGAGAGGGGATCTTATAGAGACATATAAAATTATAAAAGGACTGGACAAGCTAGATGCAGGAAAAATGTTCCCAATGTTGGGCGAGTCCAGAACCAGGTGCCACAGTCTAAGAATAAAGAGGAGGCCATTTAAAACTGAGGTGAGAAGAAACTTTTTCACCCAGAGAGTTGTGAATTTGTGGAATTCTCTGCTACAGAGGGCAGTGGAGGCCAAATCACTGGATGGATTTAACATAGAAACATAGAAAATAGGTGCAGGAGTAGGCCATTCGGCCCTTCGAGCCTGCACCGCCATTCAATATGATCATGGCTGATCATCCAACTCAGTATCCCGTACCTGCCTTCTCTCCATACCCCCTGATCCCTTTAGCCACAAGGGCCACATCTAACTCCCTCTTAAATATAGCCAATGAACTGGCCTCAACTACCTTCTGTGGCAGAGAATTCCACAGATTCACCACTCTCTGTGTGAAAAAAAACTTTCTCATCTCGGTCCTAAAAGACTTCCCCCTTATCCTTAGACTGTGACCCCTTGTTCTGGACTTCCCCATCATCGGGAACAATCTTCCTGCATCTAGCCTGTCCAACCCCTTAAGAATTTTGTAAGTTTCTATAAGATCCCCCCTCAATCTTCTAAATTCCAGCGAGTACAAGCTATGGCAAGAATGGCTTTCCTCAAATTAGGAGACCAAAACTGTACGCAATACTCCAGGTGTGGTCTCACCAATGCCCTGTACAACTGCAGCAGAACCTCCCTGCTCCTATACTCAAATCCCCTCGCTATGAATGCCAACATACCATTCGCTTTCTTCACTGCCTGCTGCATCTGCATCCCTACTTTCAATGACTGGTGCACCACGACACCCAGGTCTCGTTGCATCTCCCCTTCTCCTAATCGGCCACCATTCAGATAGTAGTCTGCTTTCCTGTTCTTGCCACCAAAGTGGATAACCTCACATTTATCCACATTATACTGCATCTGCCATGCATTTGCCTACTCACCTAACCTATCCAAGTCGCGTTGCAGCCTCCTAGCATCCTCCTCACAGCTAACACTGCCCCCCAGCTTCGTGTCATCTGCAAACTTGGAGATGTTGCATTCAATTCCCTCGTCCAAATCATTAATATATATTGTAAATAGCTGGGGTCCACTAGAACTAGCACTAGGGGCTAGTAGAATCAAGGGATATGGGGAGAAGGCAGGCACGGGTTACTGATTGTGGATGATCAGCCATGATCACAATAAATGGTGGTGCTGGCTCGAAGGGCTGAATGGCCTCCTCCTGCACCTATTTTCTATGTTTCTATGTTTCTATTGAGGCACAAATTGCAGAGTAGAGTTTAGAAGGATGAGGGGGGGAATCTCGTTGAAACCATACTGAATAATGAAAGGCCTGGATAGAGTGGATGTGGAGAGGATGTTCCAAGTAATGGAAGGGTCTTGGACCAGAGGGCACAGCCTCAGAATAAAAGGATATACCTTCAAAATGGATGTGTGCAGGTTTTTTTAGCCAGAGTGTGATGGTGGATCTGTGGAATTCATTGCCACAGATGGCAATGGAGGCCAAGACATTGGGTATTTTTAAGGCAGAAATTGGCCCCATAGCAGAAGCGTCCATGTGGTGGGGCTGGAAACTGGAAGTGTCCCGAGCTAATTCTGCTACCACCGTCATCTATTGTACAAGCGATGGCTCCCACTGATTGTCGCCGGAAGCTTCCGCCCTTTTCAGGACGGACGATGACAGTGATGTAACATTTGAAACATGGACGATGGACACGAAAGAAGAAGAAGAAGGCGGCAGAGATTGATATGTTCTTGATTCGAAAGGATGTCAAAGGTTCTAGGGAGAAGGCAGGAGAATGCGGTTGAGAGGAAAAATTATGGCAGAATAGACTCGATGGGCTGAATGGCCTACTTCTGCTCCTATGTCTTATGGTACAACTAAAATATGAACACAGTACTCCATTTTAAATTGCAAGTCTGATACATGTAGACAATAATCCCTGAAGTGTATTAATCATTCTGTTCCTTATAAGGGGACATTATTCTCTTATAATACCACAGCTTTAAAAATATAATCCCATTAAGAGCGCGAGACAAAGATGCTGAACTGTTGCTTCAGTCAGTCTGTGATGGAATAAAGATCATGGATATCATTTCCCTTTTTATGTATTGATGGAGTGCCCTTGGAAATGTGAATAGATGTTCCTAATAAAAGGACCTGCTTATTCATCTCAAGGCTTCAGTTCTTCAAACAAGTACCATTCAACAATGCTGCATTATTCAGAGATTCAATAGACAATAGACAATAGACAATAGGTGCAGGAGTAGGCCATTCAGCCCTTCGAGCCAGCACCGCCATTCAATGCGATCATGGCTGATCACTATCAATCAGTACCCCGTTCCTGCCTTCTCCCCATACCCCCTCACTCCGCTATCCTTAAGAGCTCTATCCAGCTCTCTCTTGAAAGCATCCAACGAACTGGCCTCCACTGCCTTCTGAGGCAGAGAATTCCACACCTTCACCACCCTCTGACTGAAAAAGTTCTTCCTCATCTCCGTTCTAAATGGCCTACCCCTTATTCTCAAACTGTGGCCCCTTGTTCTGGACTCCCCCAACGAACTGGAGGGTTGGCGCAGCAGTAGAGTTACTGCCTTACAGCGCGAGAGGCCTGGGTTCCATCCTGCCTACGGGTGCTGCCTGTACCTTCTCCGTGACTGCGTGGATTTTTCTCCAGTTGCTCCGTTGTGGTCTCACACCCCAAAGACGTACAGGTTTGTAGGTTGAATGAATGGAAGTTGTCCCGAGTGTGCAAGGCACGGGTTGATCGCTGGTTGACATGGACTCGATGGGTCGAAGGGCCTGATTCCATGGTGTATGGCTAAACTATGCTAAACTATAATTTTCCCCATTCTCTGGGTATTATTCCCTTTGGAAATTATGTTCAATAGATCAGTTTAGCTTGGCATCTTGTTCGGTACGAATATTGTGGGGTTTTTTTAAAATAAAGCAGATACAGCGTGGATCCATGAGGTTCCATGAGTCACCAAGTCCATGCCAGGGGCCACAGTTTAAGAATAAGGGGTAGGGTATTTTGAACGGAGATGAGGAAAAACCTTTTCACTCAGGGAGTTGTGAATCTGTGGAATTCTTGCCACAGAAGGCAGCGGAGGCCAATTCTCTGGATGTTTTCAAGAGGTAGATTTAGTTCTTCGGGCTAACGGAATCAAGGGATATGGGAAAAACGATGTTGTACCGAGGGCGGCAGGACCGGGTTGCACGAGGGCGGCAGGACCGGGTTGCACATTATCGTTTGACATCACTACGTGTGATGTCCGTCGAGGTCACCAATGTAGTGGCCTGGCGGAGGCCAGAGAAAAGGCAAGACGCCAGGCAGTGTTTAGTAAGATTCTTTTATTAGGCTGTGAGCTCCTGCCCACAGCGTAGTTCTCCTAGGGATAAGATACGCCTTCCCTTGGTCTGGCTTTTAACCCCTTTCGCCTGTCCGTCACGTAACGAGGGGGCTGACCCAAGGAGTGGCCTGATCCGCCACAATGTACTGATTTTGGATGGTCATCCATGATCATATTGAATGGCGGTGCTGGCTCGAAGGGTCGATTGGCCTACTCCTGCACCTATTGTCTATGTTTCTATCTTCGGTGTAAACTCTTCGGTGTGCGTGTTTTTATGACTGTTGGCAGATCAATTTCCCTCCTGGGCTAAATAAAGTTCCATCATATCGTATCTTATCTGCAGTTCCTTCCTACACCAACTATTTATACGTCAGAAGAGAGGTCCCAACCCAAATGTTGCTTATCCATGTTCCCCAGAGATGACGCCTGGCTTGTTGGGTTACTCCAGTACTTTAACCTTTCCTTTTGCTAACCAACAGCCTGGCGTGTACCCATTTCTCGCACTACCCTCTTGCTGCCCCCTCCTCCCCCCCCTCCACTTATATCCCTCCCTTTGACTTTGCATTTCACTCATCTTCTCGCCTTACCTGACATCCCTTTTGTCTCGTTTTCATCTCTAGCCATCTCGCCAATCCACTCTCCTCACCTGTATCCACCTATCACTTGCCAGGCTTTGGCCTGCCTGCCCCTACCTCTTTTCCAGCTCCCTTCCCCCTCCTCCGCCCCTTACTGCAATCAGAGTTAGGAAGGGTCGCTACCCTGAAACGTCACCTATCCATGTCCTCCAGAGATGCTGCCTGATCCAGAGTTAACCAAAGCTGTGTGTTCATAAGTTCTAGGAGCAGAATTCGGCCCATCAAGTCTACTCCGCCATTCAATCATGGCTGATCTATCTTTGCTTCTCCAGCCTATTCTCCTGCCTTCTCCCCATAACCATTGACACCCTAACTGTTGTTTTTATAAACAACACCTTCTCACCTGGAACTAAGGGTGCCAACTATCACACTCCCAAATACGGGACAATGTGATGTCACCGCCCCGCGTGACCTCACCCAGCCAGCGGCCACGTGCTCCCGCTCCACCAATGGCAGCCGCCCGGGCCGGGAGGCGGGTTGCTACGCAACCTCCGTCAGGCAGCGCCCGGGCCTACACTGGCCGGGCCTACAGCACCCCCTGGGTCTACAGTGTCCAGACCTACGCTGTCCGGGCCTACAGTGCCTGGGCCGACACTGTCCGGGCCTACAGCGTCCCCCCCGGGCCTAATACGGGACAGGGGCAATCCCGTACGGGACAAACCAATTTAGCCCAAAATACAGGATGTCCCGGCTAATATGGGACTATTTGGCAACCCTACCTGGAACTGTGCCTTTGTTTTTTGAACCAACAGCAAGGAAGAACAGCAAGCAATAACAAGCAAATCAAAGCATCGTTTTAAGTTAGTGCAGAGATGGTTGTTCAAGGTGGAGAAGATTTGAGGGCGGCACAGTGGCACAGAGGTAGAGTTGCTGCCTCACAGCAAGAGCCACAGGCTGGACTTAATCCTGACTACGGGTGCTGTCTGTATGAGTATGTACGTTCTCCCCCTGAGCTGCGTGGCTTTTCTCCAACACTCCAAAGACGCACAGGATTGTAGGTTAAATTGTAAATTGTCCCGTGTGTGTGTAGGATAGTGTTAGTGTGCGGGGATCGCTGGTCAGCATGGATTCGGTGGGCTGAGGGGCACGTTCCCGCACTGTCTCTAAACTAAACTAAACAATCCTCAATGGTCCTCCACATAAGGGACTGTAAACACCGGCAAGATCCCAGGTTCTGCCTGCTTTCTGGCATCAACAACAACCAAAGTGCACAGTTCACACAAGAATACACACAGGGTCGGGAGCAGGTTTAATACACTTACAGCCAAGCAGACTCGGAAAACACAGTCTAATTACACAGATTGCCAGCCAACGCTCTTCATGGAGGGAGTCCAGCGGAAAAAGGGGAAGAAAAAAAAAGAAAAACAGGTGCAGGAGTAGGCCATTCGGCCCTTCGAGCCAGCACCGCCATTCAATGTGATCGTGGATGATCATCTAAAATCAGTACCCTTTTTTCCCATATCCCTTGATTCCTTTAGCCCAAAGAGCTAAATCTAACTGTCTATTGAAAACATCCAGTGAATTGGCCTCCACTGCCTTCTGTGGCAGAGAATTCCACAGATTCACTACTCTCTGGGTGAAAGAGTTTTTCCTCATCTCAGTCCTAAATGGCCGACCCCTTATTCTTAAACTGTGACCCCTGGTTCTGGACTCCCCCAACATCGGGAACATGTTTTTCTGCTTCTGCTGTCTCTGTTTGTTGTCGTTCGCCTGACTGGGATCAGTTGACAGGGCGCACCACGAGGATGTGCTCTCAATAGACAATAGGTGCAGGAGGAGGCCATTCGGCCCTTCGAGCCAGCACCGCCATTCAATGTGATCATGGCTGATCATTCTCAATCAGTACCCCGTTCCTGCCTTCTCCCCATACCCCCTGACTCCGCTATCCTTAAGAGCTCTATCCAGCTCTCTCTTGAATGCATTCAGAGAATTGGCCTCCACTGCCTTCTGAGGCAGAGAATTCCACAGATTCACAACTCTCTGACTGAAAAGGTTTTTCCTCATCTCAGTTCTAAATGGCCTATCCCTTATTCTTAAACTGTGGCCCCTTGTTCTCGACTCCCCCAACATTGGGAATATGTTTCCTGCCTCTAACGTGTCTAACCCCTTAATAATCTTTTACGTTTCTATAAGATCCCCTCTCATCCTTCTAAATTCCAGTGTATGCAAGCCTAGTCAGTTCTCGGTGGATATGGAACTTGTCGCGGGCTACCTTAAGACCTGGAGACTAAAACTGAGTGTGGCAAAAACCACCACAACGGCCTTTCACCTGAACAACAAGGAAGCTCATCGCCAGCTAACCGCCACCCTCAATGGGTCACCCCTACCCTACAACCAATTTCCTACATACCTCGGGGTGAAACTAGATCGGCCGCTGACCTACAACACCTTGAAGCTCTCCGTGCTAAAGTCTCGGCACGGAACAACCTCCTGTGTTGCTTGGCCGGATCGTCATGGGGCGCCAGGACATCTACTCTCCGAACCAGCGCTCTTGCACTCGTGTACAGCGCCGCTGAGTACGCCACCCCAGCATGGTGCTGCAGCGCTCACACCAGCAAGCTAGACGCCTCAACGACACCATGCGGATCATCACTGGCTGCCTACTCCCTACTCCCACGGATCTCCTGCCGGTGCTCGCAGGTATCGCACCCGCCAAGCTTCGCAGAGAGTTCTTCACTCGTAGGCCGGTGTGCAAGGCCCCATCGGACGCCAAACATCCTCTGCACCACCTCGCCCAGGATTCACAGCAACTGGGACCTCAACGCCTGTCGTCTCGTCGCCCTTTCTCCCGTCATGCAGCGACCCTCTGTGGCTCCGGTTCCAACATACCAGGAGCATGGAGAACCAGCTGGGAACAGACATCGCCACCTCCTCGATTCACCGTCGCACCGAACACCACAGCCCCACCCGCCTCGGACACGCCCCACAAAGAGTGGCTCGCCCTGAACCGGCTCCGCACAGGGGTCGGCCGGTTCAACGCCAACGTGCATCGTTGGGGGTTGCGTCCATCAGCAGACTGCGTGTGTGGAGCCGACCAGCAAACAGCGCAGCACGGCATTATCGACTGCACTGTCCTCCGTCCCCCTGGTGGAGGGGTAGACCTCACGGCCCTCGACAACAGCACATTGCACTGGCTACAGCGCCTGGAGGGCGTTACATAACCTCCGCTGCCTCAAACGCAAGAAGAAGGGTACATGTTTCTTGCATCTAGCCTGTCCAATCCTTTAAGAATTTTATGTTTCTATAAGATCCCCTCTAATCCTTCTAAATTCCAGCGAATATAAGCCCAGTCGCTCCATTCTTTCGTCATATGTCAGTCCCGCCATCCCGGGTATTAACCTGGTGAACCTACGCTGCACTCCCTCAATAGCAACAGTGTCCTTCCTCAAATTAGGAGACCAAAATCCCACACTAAACTTCAGGTGCGGTCTCACCAGGGCCCTGTACAACTGCAGTAGGACCTCCTTGCTCCTAAACTCAGATCCTCTCGCAATGAAGGCAATGGAAGAAAATATGTCTTAACTATTTTTTTCCTCTTCACATACCTAAAGAAGCTTTAATTATCCTCCTTTATATTCTTGGCTAGCTTACCTTCATACTTCATCTTTTCCCCCCTAATATTGCCTTATTAGTTACCTTCTGTTGCTCTTTAAAGGTTTCCCAATCCTCTGGCTTCCCGCTCATCTTTGCATCTTTCCTATGTTATACTTCTCTTTTATTTTGATACTGGTTTCCCAATCCCCTTGACTTCCCTTGTCAGCCACAGTTGCCTCTCACTCCCCTTAAGAATCTTTCTTCCTCTTTGGAATGAACTGATCCTGCACCTTCTGTATTATAAGAAAATAACTGCAGATGCTGGTACAAATCGAAGGTATTTATTCACAAAATGCTGGAGTAACTCAGCAGGTCAGGCAGCATCTCAGGAGGGAAGGAATGGGCGACGTTTCGGGTCGAGACCCTTCTTCAGACTGATGTCAGGGGGCGGGACAAAGGAAGGATATAGGTGGAGACAGAAAGATAGAGGGAGATCTGGGAAGGGGGAAGGGAAGAGAGGGACAGAGGAACTATCTAAAGTTTCTTCTGTACCTTCTGTATTATTCCCAGAAATACCTGCCATTGTTGTTCCACCGTCATCCCTGCTAGGGTCTCTTTCCAGTCAACCTTGGCCAACACCTCCCTCATGCCAACATAGTCCCCTTTGCTCTATTGTAATACTGACACATCCGATTGACATTTTCTTGATTAGTACGGGTGTTAGGGGTTATGGGGAGATGGCAGGAGAATGGGGTTAGGAGGGAGAGATAGATCAGCCATGATTGAATGGCGGAGTAGACTTGATAGACGGTTTGGCCTAATCCCTTGCAACAAACTTACGAACTAGGAAAACAGTCTAATTGCACAGATTGTCAACAAATGCTCTTCACGGAGGGAGTCCAGTTGAAAACAGCGAGAGAAAAAAAAAGGAAATGAATAATATATTTTTTTATGGGGACATTTAGAGGGAACAAATAAGATTTAACTGCAGAGAGTATAAAACAGAGTGAAGCACATATTATTTGGTTGGTTGGTTAGGGAAGGAAAAACTAGAAATTATTTTTTGATAAAGTATTGCAGGAACAACTGCTGAATTGTAGACTAAACAACAATACATTAAAGTGCTGCAGGGTGCCAGAAACAGTGAAGGATGACATATTCTGGTGTGCGTCAACTTTCTTAAGGTCATCATCAGTAATTTCGGTCAGAACAAAGCCTTAAAGATAACGTGCCATAATGATCAGCCAAATCAAATAGGATACGTTAGACACAAACTTCTTAAAGGCATATTCTCCTTGGCAGACTTGAATCCTTTGCCTTGAATAAATACATTTGTTACTTATGTGGACGTGGCTAAGAGAGAGTTTGATAGAGCTCTAGGGGCTAGCGGAAGCAAGGGGTATGGGGAGAAGGCAGGCACGGGGTACTGATTGTGGATGATCAGCCATGATCACATTGAATTCAAGAGAGAACTAGATAGAGCTCTTAAGGATAGCGGAGTCAGGGGGTATGGGGAGAAGGCAGGCACGGGGTACTGATTGAGAATGATCAGCCATGATCACATTGAATGGCGGTGCTGGCTCGAAGGGCCAAACGGCCTCCTCCTGCTCCTATTGTCTGTTGTCTATTGTCTATTGAATGGTGGTGCTGGCTCGAAGGGCTGAATGGCCTCCTCCTGCACCTATTTTCAATGTTTCTAAATGGTTGTGCACCAGGGTGGGTATGGGGCGCACGGGAAAGAGAGAGGAATGGTGGGCGGCATATTACTTGAAGTTGGAGAATTCATCGTTGTCGCCAATGGGGCTGCAAGCTAGCTGGGCAGAATGGGTACCTGTCCCTCCAACTTGCATGTGGCCTCACTCTGCCAATGTAGGACGCCCGGCAAGCAAAGAGCCCTTGAATGTGTTTGCAGGTAATTTCACATCTGATTACGATCATGGTAAAAGAGTTTTGATACTCGCTGCTATTTAAAGACCAGCGTTTGAGTGCGTTTCCTTGAAAAACCACTCTTCCTGTTTAAAGAGCCCTTGTCGTCATTGTGGCCAGTGTTAGGTTGCTGCAAGATGTCGAGCAGAGGCAAAAGGGTGGAAAAAATAATTATTATTGTTATGCATTGTATAATCTTTAGTTTAGTTAAGTTTAGAGATACGGTGGTGGTTATGGCTGGGTGGAGCGTGTGTTCAGAAGATAACTAGATAGGTGGAATGCTGAAAATACCCAAGAATGGAAGGATAACACTTCATGACATGTGTGGAAGGCAATAACTTCAGTTTAGTTTAGAGATAAAGCAAGGAAATACACCACCAAGTCCGCGCCGACTAGCGATCCACACACATTAACACTATCCCACACTCACTAGGGACATAGAAACATAGCAAATAGGTGCAGTAGGAGGCCATTCGGCCCTTTGAGCCAGCACCGCCATTCATTGTGATCATGGCTGGTCATCCACAATCAGTAACCCGTGCCTGCCTTCTCCCCATATCCCTTGATTCCACCAGCCCACAGAGCTCTATCTAACTCTCTCTTAAATCCATCCAGTGATTTGACCTCTACTGCCCTCTGTGGAAGAGAATTCCACAAATTCACAACTCTCTGGGTGAAAAAGTTCCTTCACACCTCAGTTTTAAATGGCCTCCCCTTTATTTTTAGACTGTGGCCCCTGGTTCTGGACTCGCCCAACATTGGGAACATTTTTCCTGCATCTAGCTTGTCCAGTCCTTTTATAATTTTATCATCTCCAAAGACGTACAGGTTTGTAGGTTAATTGGCTGGGTAAATGTAAAAATTGTCCCTAGTGGGTGTAGGATAGTGTTAATGTATGGGGATCGCTGGGCGGCGCGGACTTGGTGGGCCGAAATGGCCTGTTTCCGCGCTGTATATATATATGATATGATGATATGATAGACAATAGACAATAGGTGCAGGAGTAGGCCATTCAGCCCTTCGAGCCAGCACCGCCATTCAATGCGATCATGGCTGTTCACTCCATAAGATCCCCCCTCATCCTTCCAAACTCCAGTGAATACAAGCCTAGTCTTTTCAATATTTCCTCATATGACAGTCCCGCCATCCCAGGGATCAATCTCGTGAAACTACGCTGCACTGCCTCAATTACAAGGATGTCCTTCCTCAAATTAGGAGACCGAAACTGTACACAATACTCCAGATGTGGTCTTACCAGGGTCCTATACAACTGCAGAAGAACCTCTTTACTCCTGTACTGAAATCCTCTCGTTATGAAGGCTAACTTGCCATTAGCTTTCTTCACTGCCTGCTGTACCTGCACGCCAACTTTAAAATTGTATTTACAATTTAACCAAAGCCAATTAGCCTACAAACCTGTAAACCTTTGGAGTGTGGATGGAAACCAGAACTCCTGGAGGAAGCCCACACAGGTCACGGGGAGAACGTGCAAATTCCGTACAGACAGCATCCGCAGTCTGGATTGAACCCGGGTCTCTGGCTCTGCGAGGCAGCGACTCTACCACTGTGCCGGCCCATAATGTATTGTGTACATTGGTCACAAAGCAGAGAGTCAGTGACATTTCTGGAGCAAATCCCAAGTGATTGCATGTGTAAATTCCCGAAAACGTTCACTTTTAGACAATAGACAATAGACAATTGTCTATTGTCTATTGTCTATTGTCTAAAAGTGAAAGTTTTCGGGAATTTAACACTTCTTCACGGTTGAGGCAGTGGTGCGAAGAAAGGTGAATTGTGATCTTTAAATACAAAATGCTCTGCATGAACTTGCAAGGGTGCACTAAAGGGAAGTCACACATTTGTTTGGCTGAAATTGCAATAAAATCCTGGATTGAATGACACTTTTCCAAACAAAATCCATCTTTTTTAGAGATACAGCGCGGAAACAAGGCTTTCTGCCCACCGGGTCCGCGCCGACCAGCGATCCCCGCACATTAACACTATCCTACACCCACTAGGATAGACAATTTTTACATTTACCAAGCCAATTATCCTACACCCCTGAACGTCTTTTGAGTGTGGGAGGAAACGCAGGTCACGGGGAGAACGTACAAACTCCGTACAGGCAGCACCTGCAGGATGGAACCCGGGTCTCCGGCGCTGCACTCGCTGTAGGGCAGCAACTCTACCGCTGCGCCACCGTGCCGCCTTTCTATCAAGTTGAAGGATTGTTCTGCAACGCCACACTTTCAAATGTAGCTCAATTCAAACTCTACAATTTTTTTTAAATAGCAGCGTAGGAAGGAACTGCAGATGCTGGTTTAAACTGAAGACGGACACAAAAGTTTGGAGTAACTCAGCGGCACAGGCAGCATCTCTGGAAACATAGAAACATAGAAAATGAATGGGTGACGTTTCGGGTCAAGACTCTTCTTGAGACTGAAAGTCAGGGGAAAGGGAAACAAGAAATAGAGACGATGGTGTGGAAAGATATAGAACAAATGAATGAAAGATATGCAAAAATGTGACCATGATAAAGGAAACAGGACATCCTTAGTTGTTTGCTGGGTGAGAACGGAAAGTTGGTGTGACTTGGGTGGGGGAGGGATGGAGGGAGAGGGAATGCACTTGGTTAGTTAGAAAAATCAATATTCAAACTCCTAGGCTGTAAGCTGCCAAGCAAAATATGAGATGATGTTTCTCTAATATGTGTTTAGCCTCACTCTGACAATGGAGGATGCCTCGAACAGAAAGTGCTGATGTTCAGATGTGTACGACTTGTACAAAGATGGACACAAGATGTTTTCCAATGTCATGTCAGTGGATTTCCAATCAATAGACAATACACAATAGGTGCAGGAGGAGGCCATTCGGTCCTTCGAGCCAGCACCGCCATTCCATGTGATCATGGCTGATCATTTTCAATCAGTACCCCGTTCCTGCCTTCTCCCCATACCCCCTGACTCCGCTATCCTTAAGAGCCCCAGCGAGCTCTCTCTTGAAAGCATCCAGAGAATTGGCCTCCACTGCCTTCTGAGGCAGAGAATTCCACAGATTCACAACTCTCTGACTGAAAAAAGTTTTTCCTCATCTCAGTTCTAAATGGCCTACCCCTTATTCTTAAACTGTGGCCCCTGGTTCTGGACTCCCCCAACATTGGGAACATGTTTCCTGCCTCTAACGTGTCCAACCCCTTAATAATCTTATACGTTTCGATAAGATCCCCTCTCATCCTTCTAAATTCCAGTGTATACAAGCCTAGTCACTTCAGTCTTTCAACATATGACAGTCCCGCCATTCCGGGAATCAACCTAGTAAACCTACGCTGCACGCCCTCAATCCAAACATCAAGTTGCCAATGAGCATTTCGTGTCTATCTTCGGTGGAAGCCAGCATCTGCAGTCCCCTTCCCACACGCTTCATTGCCACGTGTGCGAAATACAAATACGCAGTGAAATTCTTTTCTTCCAAACAGGTCTGCACCGTTTTCCAAGTCTATTTCATGCCCCTGGTGTTACGGGCGGTGCCCAGTGGGTTGATGTTAGGACCGAGACCCAAGATTGTCGTGGTAATGAGTTGAATGTCGCTGGAATTTAGAAGATTGAGGGGGGATCTTATAGAAACTTACGAAATTCTTAAGGGGTTGGACAGGCTAGATGCAGGAAGATTGTTCCCAATGTTGGGGAAGTCCAGAACAAGGGGTCACAGTTTAAGGATAAGGGGGAAGTCTTTTACGACCGAGATGAGAAAGTTTTTTTCACACAGAGAGTGGTGAGTCTGTGGAATTCTCTGCCACAGAAGGTAGTTGAGGCCAGTTCATTGGCTATATTTAAGAGGGAGTTAGATGTGGCCCTTGTGGCTAAAGGGATCAGGGGGTATGGAGGGTAGGCAGGTACGGGATACTGAGTTGGATGATCAGCCATGATCATATTGAATGGCGGTGCAGTCTCTGAAGGGCTGAATGGCCTACTCCTGCACCTATTTTCTATGTTTCTATGTTTCTATGAATTTAGGGAAAAGGCCACAATGAATGGAGAACGGAGGTTGAGGAAAGATGAAGATTTTTCTTTTTTTAACCGAAGATTAAACTGGTTGTCAAAACTTGCCGCCGGACCTTGATGGGTTGGCCAGGTGGGCTGAGGAACGCTTGACAGAATTTAACGACGCAGAGAAATGTGAGTTGGTGCATTTTGGGGGCAGTAATTGCAGAATCTATACAGTGGGCTCGGGGGAGCGTTGTAGAGCAGAGGGATCGAGGGGTACAGGTATACCATTCATTGAACGTGGCATCACAGGTTGATAGGGTGGTCAATAGTACTTTGACTTCATCAATAGACAATAGGAGCAGGAGTAGGCCATTCGGCCATTCGAGCCAGCACCACCATTCAACATGATCATGGCTGATCATTCTCAATCAGTACCCCGTTCCTGCCTTCTCCCCATACCCCCTGACTCCGCTATCCTTAAGAGCTCTATCCAGCTCTCTCTTGAATGCATTCAGAGAATTGGCCTCCACTGCCTTCTGAGGCAGATAATTCCACAGATTCACAACTCTCTGACTGAAAAGGTTTTTCCTCATCTCCGTTCTAAATGGCCTACTGTGGCCTGTGGCCCTTGGTTCTGGGCTCCCCCAACATTGGGAACATGTTTCCTGCCTCTAACGTGTCCAACCACTTAATAATCTTATATGTTTCGATAAGATCCCCTCTCATCCTTCTAAATTCAAGTGTATACAAGCCTAGCCGCTCCAGTCTTTCAACATACGCCAGTCCCGCCAGTCAGAGTACTGAGTTGGGAGGAGATCATGTTGCAGTTGTATAAGACATTGGTGAGGGCACATTTAGAGCATTGGGTTCAGTTCTGGGCACCATGTTATAGGAAGAATGTTGACCAGCTGAAAAAGATGCAGAGAAGGTTTACGAGGATGTTGCCAGGACTCGAGGTCCTGAACAGCGAGAGGTTGAGCAGGCTGAGACTCTATTCCTTGGAGCGCAGGAGGACGAGGGGGTGATTTTGTAGAGGTGTACAGAATCACGTGAGAAAGAAATCGGGTAAATGCACAGAGTCTCTTGTCCAGAGTGGGGCAATTGAGAACCAGAGGACATAGGTTTAAGATGAGGGGGGAAGGGGGGAGAAAGATTTAATAGGTACGCGAGGTGTAGCTTTGTTTTTACACAAAGGGTGGTGGGTGTATGGAACGAGCTGCCGTGGGAGGTAGTTAAAGCAGGGACCATCGCAACGTTAAAGAAACATTTGGACAGGTACATGGAAAGGACAGGTTCAGAGGGATATGGGCCAAACACAGGCAGGTGGGACTAGTGTAGATGGGGCATTTTGGTCAGTGAGGCCAAGTTGGGCCGAAGGGCCTGTGTCCACGATGTAGGATTCTAAACCCTGAGAGAGGCTGGAGGGTGGGAGTGTCAGGGAGGAGCGGGTGGACGTGAGACGAAGAATAAGTTACACCACGAAGCGAGGTCGCGGGATTGATGGAGATTGTACCTGCTGTCAGGATGGAGCCCGGGTCACTGGCACATCAAGGCAGCCACTCTGCCTCTGCCACAACATGCCGCCTTACGACACTGTGCCACCCTAATGTAGCAAGGCATCCCAAGCACTAAGTGGACCAGGCAAGAAGCCAAAAGAGATTTTACCAGGTCTGTTAAAAAGGCCAACATAGAAACATAGAAAATAGGTGCAGGAGTGGGCCATTCGGCCCTTCGAGCCTGCACCGCCATTCAATATGATCATGGCTGATCATCCAACTCAGTATCCCTTACCTGCCTTCTCTCCATACCCCCTGATCCCTTTAGCCACAAGGGCCACATCTAACTCCCTCTTAAATATAGCCAATGAACTGGCCTCAACTACCTTTCAGTGGCAGTGAATTCCACAGATTCACCACTCTCTGTGTGAAAAAAAACGTTCTCATCTCGGTCCTAAAAGACTTCCCCCTTATCCTTAAACTGTGACCCCTTGTTCTGGACTTCCCCAACATCGGGAACAATCTTCCTGCATCTAGCTTGTCCAACCCCTTAAGAAGAGGGAATATTTGGATGAATCTGAAAGTCGGCAGCAAATTGGTTGAGAGAATCCCTGGACCTGTTAAGAGTTCACATAACCCAGTGGAAAGTAACAGGGCAACGAGAGAGAGAGAGAGAGAGAGAGAGAGAGAGAGAGAGAGAGAGAGAGAGAGAGAGAGAGAGAGGCACCTATTCTGCCAAGTGCCGCCATGGACCCGATGGGCCAAATGGTGACCGTTGGACTATCCTTTCACAAAATGCTGGAGTAACTCAGCAGGTCAGGCAGCATCTCAGGAAGTGTCACCCATTCCTTCTCTCCTGAGATGCTGCCTGACCTGCTGAGTTACTCCAGCATTTTGTGAATAGATACCTTCGATTTGTACCAGCATTTTCTTGGACTATCCTTGATCAGACTTTGCTGATCGTTAAACGTTATTCCTTATCCTGTATCTGTAACTGTAAATGGCTAAGTAGATATTATCTTGTACCGTTATTCCCTTTATCCTGTGTCAGTACAGTGGACGTCTCGATTGTCATCATGTTTTGCCTTTTTGCTGACTGGATGGCACGCGATAAAAGCTTTTCACTGTACTTCAGTGTAGGAGCCATTTGTGTTTGTATTAGCTGTTTAGTGTATCATATTATTTTGTATCTTGCTGTATTATTTTGTGGACACTTGGGGATTGTCGTGAGATTAATACATATTATGGGCATAACGCTCTGGGCGGAGCCTGAACTCGGTACTATCTGGGAATGCAGAGACGGGAAGCGTCAGACGCGGAGAAGCTATCACGAGATACAGTTCTTCCCAGATCTGTGACGGGTGAAATGCAAATCTGTTTGTATTACGACTTCAATAAACGACTAATTGATCCGAAACGTCGTGAAGATCTCCCTGTTGTCGATTTGCGTCATGGTCGATCAGTCCAGCCTCCGTGAATTGGTGGTAAGCGGAGAGGACTTTATCGCTAGGACCGAAGTTGCCACTGCACTCGGTACACGTGACAATAAACTAAGCCGGGGGTTCCCAACCTTTCTCGTCCCGTTTACCCCTTTGCAACTTTTCGAAAGTAAATTTACTCCCACCCTGTTTTGTTCAGTAATTTGAGTCCACACTTCTACCGTAATAAAGCAACCGACAAAGGGGAAATTTTGAAGTACTGTTTTTAACATCATTATTTTAAGTTCAAATAACAATAATAATAGCACATAGCAAAGTTATTTCACTTATTTATGAACAACTAATGATGAACAGATACCAGAACCAAACACAGTCCGTCAATATGTACAAATCCAGAATCAACAAATTCTATCTTCCTGTCTCCACCTCTATCCTTCCTTTGTCCCGCCCCCCCCCCCCGACATCAGTCTGAAGAAGGGTCTCGACCCGAAACGTCACCCATTCCTTCTCTCCTGAGATGCTGCCTGACCTGCTGAGTTACTCCAGCAATTTTGTGAATAAACACCCTGGGCAAGTGAAATTTACCCTCTGGGGGTAAATTTACCCCAGGTTGGGAACCCTTGAGCTAAGCAGAACTGAAAATGACGTTCAACATCATATGGGTGATCAAGGTACTGGATTCTAATATGACCCGTGGCTATTGAGGGATGATAGTGCTGATTATGTTATTCTGCAGCCAAGGCACTGGGATCACAACTGTTTCTAATTTACTTAAGGACCAAATTCAAATACTCAGTGCAATATATTTGAAAGACTAATCTAAAAGAATCTGTTGCATCCTGGATTTCAGACTGTGACCCAGATCCGAAACAGATATTTTGTTGTGACTAACAACAAGATTTGGTTTCTAAACTGGAAGGTATTCGGCAGCGGTAGATAAATGCAGACGAATCAGAAATGGGAGGAAATGCCGGGTATAAACAAAGTAAAGCAAGCCAATCAAACTAGTTTTTTAAAAAAAGACAAAGTGCTGGAGTAACGCAGCAGGTCAGGCAGCATCTCTGGAGAACACACAGAGGTGACATTTCCGGTTGGGATTAGACAATAGACAATAGACAATAGGTGCAGGGGTAGGCCATTCAGCCCTTCGAGCCAGCACCGCCATTCAATGCGATCATGGCTGATCACTCTCAATCAGTACCCCGTTCCTGCATTCTCCCCATACCCCCTCACTCCGCTATCCTTAAGAGCTCTATCCAGCTCTCTCTTGAAAGCATCCAACGAACTGGCCTCCACTGCCTTCTGAGGCAGAGAATTCCACACCTTCACCACTCTCTGACTGAAAAAGTTCTTCCTCATCTCCGTTCTAAATGGCCTACCCCTTATTCTTAAACTATGGCCCCTTGTTCTGGACTCCCCCAACATTGGGAACATGTTTCCTGCCTCTAATGTGTCCAATCCCCTAATTATCTTATATGTTTCAATAAGATCCCCCCTCATCCTTCTAAATTCCAGTGTATACAAGCCTAATTGCTCCAGCCTTTCAACATACGACAGTCCCGCCATTCCGGGAATTAACCTAGTGAACCTACGCTGCACGCCCTCAATAGCAAGAATATCCCTCATCAAATTTGGAGACCAAAACTGCACACAGTACTCCAGGTGCGGTCTCACCAGGGCCCGGTACGGTCTCACCAGGGCCCGGTACAACTGTAGAAGGACCTCTTTGCTCCTATACTCAACTCCACTTGTTATGAAGGCCAACATTCCATTGGCTTTCTTCACTGCCTGCTGTACCTGCATGCTTCCTTTCAGTGACTGATGCACTAGGACACCCAGATCTCGTTGAACATCCCCTCTTCCTAACTTGACACCATTCAGATAATAATCTGCCTTTCTATTCTTACTTCCAAAGTGAATAACCTCACACTACTTGTGTCTTTTTTTTTTGTAAACCAGCATCTGCAGTTCCTTGTTAGAGTCATAGAGTGATACAGTGTGGAAACAGGCCCTTCGGCCCATCTCGCCCACGCCGGCCAACATGTCCCAGATTGAGAATGATCAGCCATGATCACATTGAATGGCAGTGCTGGCTCGAAGGGCCGTATGGGCTACTCCTGCACCTATTGTCTATTGTCTATACACTAGTCCCACTTGCCTGCTTCTGGTCCATAGCCGTCCAAACCTGTCCTGTCCATGAACCTGTCTAACTGTTTCTTGAACGATGGGATAGACCCGGCCTCAACTCCCTCCTCTGGCGGCTTGTTCCATACACCCACCACCCTCTGTGTGAAAATGTTACCGCTCAGATTCCGATTCAATCTTTTCCCCTTCACCTTGAAGGGGAACCTGTGTCCTCTGGTCCACGATTCCCCCTCTCTGGGCAAGAGACTCTGTGCATCTATCTGTGCCAAAATCAACCGAGTCTACATTTGTTGCATGACGGTAAAGGAAAAACATGTTTGAATTACACAATGTCAATGATTTAGTTTTTGCTTTAGTGATACAGTTAGCCCACGACAGCCAGCGATCATCCCGTACACTAGTACGACCGTACACTCTAGGGATAATTTACAGAAGAAAATTAACCAACAAGCCCGCATGAATCATAGATTCATAGTCATTCAGGTTCACGAGGTTAATCCCTGGGATGGAGGGACAGTCATATGAGGAAAGATTGGAAAGACTGGGCTTGTATTCACTGGAGTTTAGAAGGATGAGAGGGGATCTTATAGAGACGTATAAAATTATAAAAGGACTGGACAAGCTAGATGCAGGAAAAATGTTCTCTGGCCAGTTCTCTGAATGCATTCAAAAGAGAGCTAGATAGAGCTCTTAAGGATAGCGGAGTCAGGGGGAATGGGGTAAAGGCAGGAATGTGGTACTGATTGAGAATGATCAGCCATGATCACATTGAATGGCGGTGCTGGCTCGAAGGGCCGAATGGCCTACTCCTGCACCTATTGTCTATTGCCACTGTGCCGCCCTTCTGTTCTCCCAGTGTTTGACTTGCAGTTTAAGACTGGATGTCAAACAAATCTGAGCACAGATGGGAGATAGCTGGGAGATACAGCTGGATATTGTCAGCGCAAACACAGAACCTTGTCCTTAGATCACATCGCCAAGGCTCAGTATACAGAGGAGGAAACCAAAATAGACCCTTCCTGAAAATTCCCATTGGAACAGATCCATCGGCTGCTCTTTCCGAAAAAAAAAACCAAAACCCCTTTCTCTCCTGGGTTCAGAACGAATGGCTCGCAGTTGATCAGTCCAACAGAAGAACAGGAAAGAAAACTGCAGATGCTGGTTAAAATCGAAAGTAGACTCAAAATGCTGGAGTAACTCAGCGGGTCATCGGCGAGACCAAACGCAGGCTCGGCGATCGTTTCGCTGAACACCTCCGCTCAGTCCGCCTTAACCTACCTGATCTCCCGGTGGCTCAGCACTTCAACTCCCCCTCCCACTCCCAATCTGACCTTTCCGTCCTGGGCCTCCTCCATTGTCAGAGTGAGGCCCAGTGCAAATTGGAGAAACAGCACCTCATATTTCGCTTACACCCCAGCGGTATGGACATTAACTTCTCTAACTTCAGATCGTCCCAGCTTTCCCTCTCTCTCCATCCCCTCCCCCTTCCCAGTTCTCCCACTAGTCTTCCTGTCTCCGACTACATCCTATCTTTGTCCCGCCCCCTCCCCTGACATCAGTCTGAAGAAGGGTCTCGACCCGAAACGTCACCCATTCCTTCACTCCCGAGATGCTGCCTGACCCGCTGAGTTACTCCAGCGTTTTGTGTCTACATTCCCTTATCATGCATCTTTACACTGTAGATGGGTCGATTGTAGTCATGTATTGTCTTTCCACTGACAAAAACCTTTCATTGCACCTCGGTCCACGGGACAATAAACTGAACAGAATAGGTTTAGGTTTGTTATTGTCATGAGTAAGGAGGTACAGTGAAGGCGAGCAAGGACTTTAATCCTTGGAGTGCAGGGGGCTGAGAGGGGGAGGGAAGTTTTGTTATCCATGCGACCAAATCAGATAATATACACAAATACGACAATAGACAATAGGTGCAGGAGTAGGCCATTCGGCCCTTCATGCCAGCATCTCCATTCAATGTGATCATGGCTGATCATTCACAATCAGTACCCCGTTCCTGCCTTCTCCCCATACCCCCTGACTCCGCTATCCTTAAGAGCTCTATCTAGCTCTCTCTTGAATGCATTCAGAGAATCGGCCTCCAATGCCTTCTGAGGCAGAGAATTCCACAGATTCACAACTCTCTGACTGAAAACGTTTTTCCTCATCTCCGTTCTAAATGGCCTACCCCTTATTCTTAAACTGTGGCCCCTGGTTCTGGACTCCCCCAACATTGGGAACATGTTTCCTGCCTCTAACGTGTCCAACCCCTTAATAATCTTATATGTTTCGAAAAGATCCCCTCTCATCCTTCTAAATTCCAGCGTATACAAGCCTAGTCGCTCCAGTCTTTCAACATATGACAGTCCCGCCATTCCGGGAATTAACCTAGTGAACCTACGTTGCACTCCCTCAATAGCAAGAATGTCCTTCCTCAAATTTGGAGACCAAAACTGCACACAGTACTCCACAATACACTCAAGACAAACTCAACTGCAATAGAGCAAAGAGTCATACTCAATTACAAAAGATAGAGCAAAGAGTTAACATGAAACAAAGTCATTTGGTTTGAGTTCATAACAGCTCTAAGTAAATTCCAGTTAGGTCACCTCCCCACCCTCTTCCCCCTGGCCCTGCTTTCTATCCTGTCAGACTCTCAAGCAAAATTATCTATTTTGTTAAAGTGTTTTATGAGCTGTATAAAACAGGTGTTCCACAACAGGTACCAAAAATTACAGGTTTCAGATTGGTGTGCTTGTGAAGAATGCATTCCCATCCAACAGCATCTCTGAAGACACAAAAGTGCTGGAGTAACTTGGAGCAACTTGGGTCTGAAGAAGGGTCTCGACCCGAAACATAACTCATTCCTTCTCTCCAGAGATGCTGCCTGTCCCCGCTGAGTTACTCCAGCATTTTGTGTCTAACTTGGAAACAGTTTGTTCTGCATGATTAATGCATGTCGGAAACTCTTCTCACATGGAGAGTCACGCAGCATAGAAACAGGTCTTCCAGCCCAACTCATCCATGCCAACCATCATGTCCCATCTCAAGTCAGCCCCACTAACCTGCGTTTTACCCGTATCCCACTAAACATTTCTTATCGATGCACCTTTAGTTTAATTTAGTTTAGAGATACAGCACGAAAACAGACCGGTCGGCCCGCCGGGTCCACACCGACCAACAAACCCCGCACAGTAACACCATCCTACACACACTAGCGACACTTACACCAAGCCAATTAACCTACAAACCTGCACGTCTTTGGAATGCGGGAGGAAACCGAAGATCTCGGAGAAAACCCACGCGGGTCACAGGGAGAACGTACAAACTCCGTAGACAGAACCCGTAGTCGGGATCGAATCGGGTCTCTGGCGCATTAAGCCACCGTGTGACCTCCAAATGTCTTAAATGTTATTATACCTGCCACAACTACCGCTGGCAGCTCAGAGTTAGTCATGCGGCTCAGAATCTGGCCCTTCGGCCCATTTAATCCATGCGAACCATCAGCCAACCATCCATACAAATCTTTGATCTACTTGATCGGACTACTTTCATCGGGCTTTACTGGCTTTATCTTGCACTAAACGTTACTCACGTTATTCCCTTGTTGACACAAAATGCTGGAGTAACTCAGCGGGTCAGGCAGCATCTCAGGAGAGAAGGAATGGGTGATGTTTCGGGTCGAGACCCTTCTTCAGTCTGAGATGCTGCATGAACCTGCTGAGTTACTCCAGCATTTTAATAGACAATAGACAACAGGTGCAGGAGGAGGCCATTCGGCCCTTTGAGCCAGCACCGCCATTCAATGTGATCATGGCTGATCAATCAGTACCCCATTCCTGCCTTCTCCCCATACCCCCTGAATCTGCTATCCTTAAGAGCTCTATCTAGCTCTCTCTTGAATGCATTCAGAGAATTGGCCTCCACTGCCTTCTGAGGCACAGAATTCCACAGATTCACAACTCTCTGACAGAAAAAGTTTTTCCTCATCTCAGTTCTAAATGGCCTACCCCTTATTCTTAAACTGTGGCCCCTTGTTCTGGACTCCCCCAACTTTGGGAACTTGTTTCCTGCCTCTAACGTGTCCAACCCCTTAATAATCTTATATGTTTCGATAAGATCCCCTCTCATCCTTCTAAATTCCAGTGTATACAAGCCCAGTCGCTCCAGTTTTTCAACATACGACAGTCCCGCCATTCCGGGAATTAACCTCGTAAACCTACGCTGCACACCCTCAATAGCAAGAATATCCTTCTTCAAATTTGGAGACCAAAACTGCACACAGTACTCCAGGAGGGTGAGATCAGCCACGATTGAATGGCGGAGTGGACTCGATGGGCCGAATGGCCTAATTCTGCTCCTACAACTTGTGAGCCGTGTTGCCCACCAAATAACCAACGCAACATTTAGCAAAACTTGATTATACCAAAGAAACTGCACACACGAGCCGAGAATATATTGATGCGGCAGTACCATAACCTTGAACTTTCCGACATTAAAAACCTTTAACACAAGGAAAAAATCCTTACCATTTTTGCTGACGTCTAGTTCCCTGAGATTGATGAGGTTGGAAATGGATGCTGGCAAGATGGAGAGATCATTATCGGGCATACTCAACTTGTGTAGAGACTGGCAGTTGAACAGTTGCTGTTCAGTAGGGGGGAGGTGGGGAGAAGGGAAAACAAAAGAGGTCAATTGTAAAAAAATTAATTGAAACAAGTTTTTACAAAAATGAATCAAAAGCCATTTAAGAGAGAAGATTAAACATGTATTCAACAGGACTTTTAGTTTAGCTTAAAGATACAGCTCGGAAACACGCCCTTTGATCCATTTAGTTGATATCGACCAGCGGCCCATCCACACTAAAAAGGGACAGGTGTGTGTGTGTGTGTGTGTGTGTGTGTGTGTGTGTGTGTGTGTGTGTGTGTGTGTGTGTGTGTGCGTGCGTGCGTGCGTGCGTGCGTGCGTGCGTGCGTGCGTGCGTGCGTGCGTGCGTGCGTGCGTGTGTGTGAGAGAGAGAGAGAGAGAGAGAGAGAAAACTGGAGAAAACCCACGCAGGTCACGGGGAGAATGAGCAAACTCCATAAAGAAACAGGATCGAACAGGGCGGCCACGGTGGCGCAGCGGTAGAGTTGCTGCCTTACAGCGAATGCAGCGCCGGAGACTCAGGTTCGATCCTGACTACGGGCGCCGTCTGTACGTTCTCCCCGTGACCAGCGTGGGTTTTCTCCGAGTTCTTCGGTTTCCTCCCACACTCCAAAGACGTACAGGTCTGTAGGTTAATTGACTGGGTAATATGTAAAAATTGTCCCTAGTGGGTGTAGGATAGTGTTAGTGTGCGGGGATCGCTGGGCGGCGCGGACTCGGTGGGCCGAAGGGCCTGTTTCCGCGCTGTATCTCTAAATCTAAAATCTAAAAAAATCCCAACCACGGATTCTGTGGGTACGGGTTTTCTCCGGAGATCTTCGGTTTCCTCCCACACTCCAAAGACGCACAGGTGTGTAGGTTAATTGGCTTGGCGTATGCATACATTTTCCCTAGGGATCATGTTAATAAGTTAGATAGAGCTCTAGGGGCTAGTGGAATCAGGGGATATGGGGAGAAGGCAGGCACGGGTTACTGATTGTGGATGATCAGCCATGATCACAATGAATGGCGGTGCTGGCTCGAAGGGCCAAATGGCCTCCTCCTGCACCTATTGTCTATTATTGTTATTTGAACTTAAAATAATAATGTTAAAAACAGTATATTTCCCCTTTGTCTGTTCCTTTAATTACGGTAGAAGTGTAAACTCAAATTACAGAACAAAACAGGGCGGGGGTAAATTTACTTTCGAAAGGTTGCCAGGGGTAGACAATAGACAATAGGTGCAGGAGGAGGCCATTCGGCCCTTCGAGCCAGCACCACCATTCAATGTGATCGTGGCTGATCATTCTCAATCAGTACCCCGTTCCTGCCTTCTCCCCATACCCCCTGACTCCGCTATCCTTAAGAGCTCTATCTAGCTCTCTCTTGAATGTATTCAGAGAATTGGCCTCCACTGCCTTCTGAGGCAGAGAATTCCACAGATTCACAATTCTCTGGGTGAAAACGTTTCTTCTCACCTCAGTTTTAAATGGCCTCCCCTTTATTCTTCGACTGTGTGGCCCCTGGTTCTGGTCTCCCCCAGCACTGGGAACATATTTCCTGCATCTACCTTGTCAAGTCCTTTTTATATCAGTTTATACCCAGTTTATACGTCTCTATAAGATCCCCTCTCATCCTTCTAAACTCCAGTGAATACAAGCCTAGTCTTTCCAATTACAAGCCTAGTCTTGCCAGCGAAGGTGACGTTTTGGGTCGAGACCCTTCCTCAGACTGAAGAAGACTTTGGGCGGTGCAGCGGTAGAGTTGCTGCCTTACAGAGTTGCTGCCTTTCAGCGAATGACAATAGACAATAGGTGCAGGAGTAGGCCATTCGGCCCTTCGAGCCAGCACCGCCATTCAATGTGATCATGGCTGATCATTCTCAATCAGTACCCCGTTCCTGCCTTCTCCCCGTACCCCCTGACTCCGCTATCCTTAAGAGCTCTATCTAGCTCTCTCTTGAATGCATTCAGAGAATTGGCCTCCACTGCCTTCTGAGGCAGAGAATTCCACAGATTCACAACTCTCCGACTGAAAAAGTTTTTCATCATCTCCGTTCTAAATGGCCTACCCCTTATTCTTAAACTGTGGCCCCTTGTTCTGGACTCCCCCAACATTGGGAACATGTTTCCTGCCTCTAACGTGTCCAACCCCTTAATAATCTTATACGTTTCGATAAGATCTCCTCTCATCCTTCTAAATTCCAGTGTATACAAGCCTAGTCTCTCCAGTCTTTCAACATATGGTAGTCCCGCCATTCCGGGAATTAACCTAGTAAACCTACGCTGCACGCCCTCAATAACAAGAATATCCTTCCTCAAATTTGGAGACCAAAACTGCACACAGTACTCCAGGTGCGGTCTCACGGGACGGAAAAGGTTGGGAACCCGCGCCGCACGACGACAGCTCTACCGCTGCGCCACCATGCCCATTTACCCCGCGCAAGATGGCGCCTCACCTTCGGAAGCTCTTCAATCTGGTTGGCATCTAAGTAAAGTTCTTCCAAAGTCTTGTCGAAAGGGAAGATCTCCTTGGGCACTTGCTCCAGACTGCAGTGGGAATAGTCCAACACGGTGACAGCTTCCTCCTCGCCTCGGAGACACCGGCACGGCACCAGGCGGCCAAACAGATTACGTTTCGTCGTCATGATCAAGCGCTGCAAGACAAAGACGATTCATTGAGATCTCTGGTGCCCCGAAAATTATTCATGTCCGTCCACTTCACTTCACAAAAAAAATACTTTTTCACGGGGAGAACGTACAAACTCCATAGCTTCCCCCAGAGCTCTATCTCGAGCTGAGAAGGCAGTGGAGGCCAATTCTCTGAATGCATTCAAGAGAGAGCTAGATAGAGCTCTTAAGGATAGCGGAGTCAGGGGATACGGGGAGAAGGCAGGAACGGGGTACTGATTGAGAATGATCAGCCATGATCAGCCATGATCACATTGAATGGCGGTGCTGGCTCGATGGGCCGAATGGCCTACTCCTGCACCTATTGTCTATTGAGAAGGAACCTTTTCACCCAGAGAGTTGTGAATTTGTGGAATTCTCTGCCACAGAAGGCAGTGGAGGCCAAATCACTGGATGGATTGAAGAGAGAGTTCGATAGAGCTCTGGGGGCTAGTGGAACCAAGGGCCATCTTTAATCGGACTTTATAACCATATAACCATATAACAACTACAGCACGGAAACAGGCCCGTTCGGCCCTACCAGTCCATGCCGACCACTCTCTCTGACCTAGTCTCATCTACCTGCTCTCAGACCATAACCCTCCAATCCCCTCTCATCCATATACCTATCCAATTTACTCTTAAATAATAAAATCGAGCCTGCCTCCACCACTTCCACCGGAAGCCCTTTCCACACAGCCACCACCCTCTGAGTAAAGAAGTTACCCCTCATGTTACCCCTAAACTTTTGTCCCTCAATTCTGAAGTTATGTCCCCTTGTTGGAATCTTCCCCACTCTCAAGGGGAAAAGCCTACCCACGTCAACTCTGTCCGTCCCTCTTAAAATTTTAAAAACCTCTATCAAGTCCCCCCTCAACCTTCTACGCTCCAAAGAATAAAGACCCAACCTGTTCAACCTCTCTCTGTAGCTTAAGTGCTGAAACCCAGGCAACATTCTAGTAAATCTCCTCTGTACCCTCTCCCACTAAACGTTATTCCCTTTATCCTGTATCTGTACAAGGTGGACAGCTCAATTGTAATCGTGTATTGTCCTTCTGCTGACTGGTCAGTTCGCAACGAAAAAGCTTTTAACTTTAGTTTAGATTAGTTTATTGTCATGTGCACCAAGGTACCGTGGAAAGCCTTTGCCGTCCAGTCAGCAGAAAGACGACATGTGATTAAACTCGAGCCATTTACAGTGAATAGATACATAAGGGAATAATATTTAGCGCAAGGTAAAGCCGGCAAAGTCCGATCAAGGAAAGTCCGAGGGTCACCAAAGAGGTAGGTCGTAGTTCGGGACTGCTCTCTGGTTACAGAAACATAGGTGCAGGAGGAGGCCATTCGGCCCTTCGAGCCAGCACCGCCATTCATTGTGATTATGGCTGATCGTGCACAATCAGTAATCCATCAGGTTGTGGTAGGATGATTCAGTTGCCTGATAACAGCTGCGAAGAAACTGTCCCTGCACCTCGATACACGTGATAATACTAAACTAAAAATATAGCTCCAACACACCCAGTTTTAGTAAAGTTTGTTTTAATGCTATGACAATTCCACCTGTTATTGAAAACAAGTAAATTTGGTTCAAGTCAATACCGAAAGACAATTATGAACTCAAAACGGCATTTGAACAAGCACACTTTTGATGCAGCACTCTTTAAGGTTTGGTTTTGCTGGGGGATTAAAAAGTTATGCTCATGGGACAAGTCTGAGTAATTGGGAAAATATTTCACATTCCACCAGCACCACTCCACTGCATATCCGGCTCATCTCATGTGTGGGAACGGCAGATGCTGGTTTAAACACATGAAGATCGACACGACATGCTGGAGTAACTCAGCGGGGCAGGCAGCATCTCTGGAGAAAAGGAATAGGTGACGCTTCGGGTCTGAAGAAGGGTCTCGACCTGAAATGTCCACCTATTCCTTTTCACCAGAGATGCTGCCTGTCCCGCTGAGTTACTCCAGCATTTTGTGTTCATCTTAAATGTGACCCACATCACTTCACAGTTTTAATTACAATACTAGATCAAGTGGACCAGTTGGGTCCAAACCTCCCCTGCATTGGTGCGGCACCCTCTCCTTCCTCCCCTCCCTCCACCCTCCCCCCCTCCCTCCACCCTCCCCCCCTCCCTCCCTCCACCCTCCCCCCTCCCAATCCCTCCCCCCTCCCCTCCCCACTTTCTCATCTCTCCCCCTCCCTCCAGTCCCTCCCTCTCCTCCTCCCAATCCCTCCCCCTCCCACCTCCCCTCCCCACTTTCTCATCTCTCCCCCTCCCTCCAGTCCCTCCCTCTCCTCCTCCCAATTCCTCCCCCTCCCACCTCCCCTCCCCACTTTCCCATCTCTCCCCCTCCCTCCACCCCCTCCCTCCACTCCCTCCCTCCTCCCCGCCCTCCTCCCATACCTACCCCCTCCTCCTTCCCCCTTCCCCTCCCCCCACTCCATCCCCCTCAACCCCACTTATCCTCCCTCCTTACCCCCTCCCTCCCCCCTTCCTCCCGAGGAGATAGATTTAAACTTTAGAATGTGAATAACTTAAAAAATATAACACTGATTTCAATGAAACATCTTCCGTTAGCACCAAAGGGACGACGGTGAGTAAGGTGGGCCTAAAATTGTGTACTGTTTTAGCTGTTTTAGCTGTAGTTCAGGAACAAACAAACAAACAAACAAGAGTTTTAGTATATAGATGTATTTTGGAAACCCTTAACCTTTAATCTTAAGTTAAATGTATTTATATTTGCGTGTAAGTTAGAAGGCATTAAAGGGGATGCTGTCAGACCCCCTGAGTTACTCCAACTTTTCACATCGACACCAATCCTCTCAACTGGATTCTTACCCTTCCAAAATGTTATGTTTTTTTAAGCCACTGTGTTATTACATTTTATTTATATCGTTTCAAATGATTACATACCCAGGACACCAGTGGGTTGAAAATGAAATGGAGACATTTCCTCTTTGCAATCTCTCCAAGAACAACATTTTTTCCTTTAAGATTTTTCTGAAGAGGAACACATCTCACACTCATCTTCCAATGGCTTGCCTGCTTCAAATATTCCCTCACTCATGCCAGCTCTGTTGAACTCCGAGTTGGAGAGCTTACGTACAAATAGCACAATGGCGCAGTGGTAGAGTTGCTGCCTTACAGCGCCAGAGACCCGGGTTCCATCCTGACCTATGGCTGCCGTCTGTAAGTAGCTTGTACGTTCTCCCCGAGACCGCGTGGGTTTTCTCCGGGTGCTTTCCTCTCGCACGCCAAAGACGTACGGGTTTGTTGGGTAATTGGCTACGGTAAACTGTCCCGAGTGTGTGTAGGATAGTGCTGGTGTACGGGGTGATCGCTGGTCGGCACGGACTCGGTGGGCCAAAGACGGCTGTTTCCACAATGCATCGCTAATGGCTAGAGTTTAGCGTGAATAGTGAAAGGCTTCGATAACACTGCTGCGCTGGTCAAGAAGGCACAGCAACGACTGTTCTACCTAAGAACACTGAAAAAGTCTGGTCTACCCCAACAGCTGCTGACGACCTTCTACCGCTGCACCATAGAGAGCATCCTAACACATGGCATCCCTGTGTGGTACCTCAGCTGCACGGAGGCAGAAAGGAAAGATCTACAGCGGGTAGTCCATAGAGCTCAGAGGGCCATCGGAACACAGCTACCAGACTTGGAGGGCATCTACAACACACGATGCCTCAGAAAAGCCACCAGCATCCACAAAGACTCTTCACAGTCTGTTCGAACTCCTTCCATCGGGCAGACGATACAAGGCCTTCTACGCCCGCACCTCCAGACTCAGGAACAGCTTCATCCCCAGGGCCATAGCTGCTATGAACCGGTCCTGCTGAGCCGGATGGTCACAACGCATAGATCAACTTGCACTTTACCCTGTCTAAAACTGTTACAATTGTTTCGTTGGGTTGCTGTTGTCTAAATTAATTAATTTATTGCATCATATGGGAGGCGCATTCCCAATCTCGTTGTACCCCTGGGTACAATGACAATAAAGATATATTGTATTGTATTGTATTGTATTGCAGAGTGGATGTTTCCAACGTGGGAGAGTCTCCAACCAGAGGTCACAGTCTCAGAATAAAGGGGCGCATCTTTAGAAAGGAGATGTGGAGGAATTTATTTAGTCAGAGGGTGGTGAATCTGTGGAATTCATTGCCACAGAGGACTGCGGAGGCCAAGTCAATAGATATTTTTAAGGTAGAGGTAGATAGATTCTTGATTCGTACGGGAGTTAGGGGTTATGGGGAGAAGGCGGGAGAATGGGGTTGAGAGGGAGAGACAGATCAGCCACGATTGAACGGCGGAGTAGCATAGCTAATTCGTGGAACATTGCCACAGTGGGCTGGGGAGGCCAAGTCAGTGGATATTTTTAAGGCAGAGAGAGTTGCTGCTTTACAGCGAATGCAGCGCCGGAGACTCAGGTTCGATCCTGACTACGGGTGCTGCACTGTAAGGAGTTTGTACGTTCTCCCCGTGACCTGCGTGAGTTTTCTCCGAGATCTTCGGTTTCCTCCCACACTCCAAAGACGTACAGGTATGTAGGTTAATTGGCTGGGTAAATGTAAAAATTGTCCCTAGTGGGTGTAGGATAGTGTTAATGTACGGGGATCGCTGGGCGGCACGGACTTGGAGGGCCGAAAAGGCCTGTTTCCGGCTGTATATATATGATATGATGATATGATGATAGACAAATTCGTGATTAGAATGGGTTATGGGGAGAAGGGAGGAGAATGGGATCAGGAGGCAGAGATCAGTCATGGTTGAATGGTGGAGCGGACTCGACGGGCCGAATTCTACTCCTATAACTTGTGAACTTGAGAATTACCACAAAATATTGGTCCAACTGTATAAGACCACGACAGGAATAGATAGGGTAAATACACAGTCGTTTACCCAGAGGACAGAGATAGGAGACAGTGATACGAGAGATACACCGATCAGCCAAAACATTACGACCTGATGAGCCAAAACATTATGACCACCTGCCTAATATGCTGTTGGTCCTCCGTGTGCAGCCCCATACGCAGCAGGGTGCGATGCACTGTGTATTGTGACACATTCCTCCCGTGACCACCATTAACATTTTCTGTGACTTGTGCCACAGCCGACCTTCTGTTGGATTCGGACCAGACGGGACAGCCTTCGTTGCCCTCGCGCATCGATGAGCCTTGGGCGCCCAACACCCTGTCTGTCGCCGGTTTGTGGTTTGTCCCTCCTCGGACCACTGTCGGTCGGTACTCACCACTGCTGACCGGGAGCACCCCACATGCCTTGCCGTTTCAGAGATGCTCTGCCCCAGTCGTCTGGCCAGAACAATTTGGCCCTTGTCAAAGTCGCTCAGGTCTTTATTCCTGCCCATTTCTCCTGCATCCAACACATCCACTTTAAGAACTGACTGTTCACTTGCTGCCTAATATATCCCACCCCTTGAACAGGTGCCACTGTAACGAGATAGCCAATGTTATTCACTTCGCCTGTCAGTGGTCGTAATGTTTTGGCTGATCGGTGGTGGAGAGATATGGAACAAATGAGTGAAAGATGAGCAAAAAAAGTAACGATGATCAAGGAAAGGCGGGGCCCACAATGGTCCAACATTGGCCGTGAGGTAGATGATGATAGAGGACAGCTGTGCTAAAATGAACGACAGAAAAAACCCCCCATCATAAATTAAATGTTTGCTTATCTAAATTTAATTAAAACGGAACATTCTGTTGATAAAACTACACCATGACAACTCGGCCCAGGCTCAGATTTTGCAGCTAATCTATTAAGTGACATCTCAAATTGCAATTGAATGTATTTTCTTTGAAAGTAATTCCATTCAAGCTGGCTGGCCAGATTGCCACTTGGGTTTCAGTGATAAGAGGCTCATTGTTCTGCGCAAACATTCGATTGCAAACACTGAACGGTTTGGAGTCCTTAAAATTGCCATGGAAAATGTAGCCAACGCTCCAGAGCAACTTCAGTACATTGCAATAAAGCATCACAAACCAAACACCGACAGCACATTTCCCGTCAAATTATCATATCATATCATATATATACAGCCGGAAACAGGCCTTTTCGGCCCTCCAAGTCCGTGCCGCCCAGCGATCCCCGCACATTAACACTATCCTACACTCACTAGGGACAATTTTTTACATTTACCCAGCCAATTAGTGTGGGAGGAAACCGAAGATCTCGGAGAAAACCCACGCAGGTCACGGGGAGAACGTACAAACTCCTTACAGTGCAGCACCCGTAGTCAGGATCGAACCTGAGTCTCCGGCAGCGCGGTAACGTGTCCACACCGACCAACATGCCCCATCTGCACTAGTCCCACCTTGGCCCATATCCCTCTAAACCTGTCCTATCCATGTACCTGTCCAAATGCTTCTTAAACGTTGCAATAGTCCCTGCCTCAACTACCTCCTCCGGCAGCTCGTTCCATACACCCACCCCACTTTGTGTAAAATAGTTACCCCTCAAGTTCCTATTAAATCTTTCCCCCCTTCAACTTAAATCTATGCATTCTGGTTCACAATTCATCTACTCTGGGCAAAAAGACAGTACCTTTACCCAATCTGTTTTCTAGCCCCAGCCACAGGGATGGGCATAATTACACAAGGTTACTTCGATGGAAAGCACTCCTGCCAAACAAGACAGAGTAGGTGACTGGGCTACAGTAACTTCAGCTGTTGGCACACTATCGCGTTACACACTTCATTTTGTGCTGCTCAAACATTTATAATGGCAAGCAGGATTTTTCTAATCCTGCTTCCGTATTCCCGGCACGAACAGGTTAGAAAAATGCATGTTCGTGATTAATCCATCCAAAGCTTCTCCACGGGTCAGTGGAGATCTGTAGAACGCCTGTTCTAAAAAGCAACCTTCAGACGTAAAGTGTGTGGAGGAACTGCACATGCCAGTAACCACCAAAGATAGACACAAAATAGGAGGAGAGAAGGGACGGGTGACTTTTCAGGGCCCAGAACCTTTTTCAAACGCAGGCGATCATGCTCTTTAAGAGGCTTACAGGCACATCGAAGTGCAGGGAATATAGACATGTAGAGGCAGACAAGATCCGTTTAACACCACATTTGGCACAAACATCGGGCAACCAAGGGCCGTTGCTGTGTTGTCCTTTCCGGTCGGTGGCTTAATACGTAAAAAGGCACAAGGTGGCGGGGGGGGGGGGGGGGGGGGGGGGGAGGGGCGAGAACAATGTGGGACCCGCAGTGGGGGGAGCTGCAGAGAGAATTGGAAAGACTGGGCTTGTATTCACTGGAGTTTAGAAGGATGAGAGGGGATCTTATAGAGAGACCTATAAAATTATGAAAGGACTGGACAAGCTAGATGCAGGAAAAATGTTCCCAATGTTGGGGGAGTCCAGAACCAGGGGCCACACAGTCTAAGAATAAAGGGGAGGCCATTTAAAACTGAGGTGAGGGAAAGCTTTTTCACCCAGAGAGTTGTGAATTTGTGGAATTCTCTGCCACAGAGGGCAGTGGAGGCCAATTCACTGGATGAATGTAAGAGAGAGTTAGATAGAGCTCTAGAGGCTAGTCAGTGGAATCAAGGGATGTGGGGAGAAGGCAGGCACAGGTTACTGCTTGTGGTTGATCAGCCATGATCACAATGAATGGCGGTGCTGGCTCGAAGGGCCAAATGGCCTCCTCCTGAACCTATTTTCTACGTTTCTATGTGTGCATAAACAAATAATCTCACAGTGACGTGTCATGTGTGCTAACAAAGTATCAATCAATTCAGTCTGAAGAAGGGTCTCGACCCGAATCGTCACCCATTCCTTCTCTCCTGAAATGCTCCCTGACCTGCTGAGTTACTCCAGCATTTGGTGAAATAAATACCTTCGGTTTGTACCAGCATCTGCAGTTATTTTCTTACGCAAAGTATCAATCAATCAACTTCCTGTTGCACCAACACAAAGCAACTGGTGCAAGACCCAGGTCACTATCAATTTACGTACATTCATTCCGCAAAGTTTCATGTTCTTGGAGTTTCAGTCAAACCAGTTCTGCAGAACACAGCAAGTATTTGGGCAGTCACAGATGCACAGCGGTAGAGTTGCTGCCTTACAGTGAATGCAGCGCCAGAGACCCAGGTTCGATCCCGACCACGGGTGCCGTCTGTACGGAGTTTGTACGTTCTCCCCGTGACCTGCGTGGGTTTTCTCCGAGATCTTCGGTTTCCTCCCACACTCCAAAGACGTGCAGGTATGTAGGTTAATTGGCTTGGTAAATGTGTAAATTGTCACTAGTGGGTGTGGGATAGTGTTAGTGTGCGGGGATCGCTGGTCGGCGCGCACCCGGTGGGCCGAAGGCCCTGTTTCCGCGCTGTATCTCTAAACTAAACTAAGTTCTGCAGAACACAGCAAGTAGCTGTGAAATTTCGTTTTTTCATAACTTAAATACCCAAAATGCATATTAGCTTTGAACTCAAAGCAGAATGTCCAAGATAATTTCACTTTTCTCCAAATATTCTTTTTAAATCTCTACAACCCCTGAAGAAGGATCTCGACCAGAAACGTCACCCATTCCTTTTCTCCAGAGATGCTGCCTGACCCGCTGAGTTACTTCCCAACCTTTTGTGTCTTATCTTTGGAGAAATAGTACAATTTGTCAACGTCATCAAAAGGTCTCCACGATTAATGCAAATTGCTAGACATGTATGTAGGGTTGCCAACTGTCCTGTATTAGGAGGGACATCCTGTAGTTTGGGCTAAATTTGTTTGTCCCGTACGGAAACCGTCCTTGTCCCGTATTTGGCCAGGGGGGGCGCTGTAGGCACGGACACTGTAGGCCTGGACACTAGGCCCGGGGGGCCGCTGTAGGCCCGGACAGTGTAGGCTAACGGAGTGTGTTTGGGGAGCAGGGCCGAGCGTGTTCGCCGGATGGAGGTTGCGTAGCAACCCGCCTCCCAGCCCAAGCGGCCGCCATTGGTGGAACGGGAAGCACGTGGCTGCTGGCTGGGTGAGGTCACGTGGGGCGCGGGGCGTTGACATCACCTTTTGTCCCTTATTTGGGAGTGAGGAAGTTGGCAATCCTACATGTATGCCACATAATTAAGTTATTCGCATTGCAAAAATCCTACATTTCAATTTCTGACCATCGTGAACTCAAAACCAGTCAAATTTAACTGACTGGCGAAACACACAAAGTGTTGGAGGAACTCAATGGGTCAGACAGCACCTGTGGAGGGAGTGGACAGGTGACGTTTCAGGTCGGAAGCCTCTTCCAGACTGCCAGTTGAAGGGTGACAACCTGAAACTTTGCCCTCCATTCCCTAAACAGAAGCTGCCTGTCCCGTTGAGTTTCTCCAGCACTGTGTTTTGCCAAGATTCCACCGTCTACCGTTCTTTTCCATCAGCTCTACTCAGCTGATTTAGTGTAGTTTAGTTTAGAGATACAGCGCGGAAACAGGCCCTTCGGCCCACCAAGTCCGCGGCAGCCAGCGATCCCAGTGCACACACACTATCCTACACACACTAGGGACGATTTACAATTTTACCAAAGCCAATTAACCCTCAAACCTGTACGTCTTAGGAATGTGGGGGGAAACCGGAGCACCCGGAGAAAACCCACGCAGGTCACGGGGAGAACGTACAAACTCCGTACAGACAGCACCCGTAGTCAGGTTGGAACCCGGGTCTCTGGCGCCATGAGGCAGCAGCTCTACCGCTGCGCCACCGTGCCGCCCCACGTGACTTAATCCATGACGGTATCTCTAAACTGAACAAGTATTGATCCTACACAAGTACGGGACCCTAGACACGAAATTTAAACCAGCATCTGCAGTTTGTTTTTTTCCTACACAAGTATGGACCTTGTACACCTGAATAAAGGCCACTCCTCAGCCTCCTACGCTCCAGAGGGAAACAATCACAGTCTACCCAACCTCTCCCTGTCATTCGAACCCTGGTAACATCCTGGTACAGTGGCCAGTTTCACGATAAATCGTTGACCAGGATGCACTTTCATTCCGATGGTAAACAGCAGATATCAAGACGAGGCTCAGCCCACTATTGACAACAAAGAATCTTAGCCCGGAACAAAAAAGCAGAGCAACCCTGAGACTCGTCTGATAACGAACGGCAGATTTGCACTGTTACATTGGATGAGCAGTGACGGATTTACTGTTCAGGCAGCCAATGATTCGTAAAATATTCATAAACGTCGCAAAGAGCTCAGGGAAGGCAAAGGCGGCACGCTGGTGGTGCAGCGGTAGAGTTGCTGCCTCACAGCGCCAGAGACCCAGGTTCGATCCTGACCACGGGTGCTTTTTGTACGGGAGTTTGCGCATTCTCCCCATGACCTGCGTGGGTTTTCTCCGGTTTCCTCCCACTCTCCAAAGACGTGCAGGTTTGTAGGTTAATCATATTTCTGTAAACTGTCCCTAATGTGTGGGATACAACTAGTTGGCGAGCTCGGTGAGCTGAATAGCCTGCTTAAGAAACATTTAGACAGGTACATGGATCGGACAGGTTCAGAGGAATATTGACCAAATGCAGACAGGTGGGACTTGTGCAGATGGGACATGGTGGTCGGAGTGGGCAAGTTGTGTCGAAGGGCCACGCTGCATGACTCTAGGGCGGCACGGTGGCGCAGCGGTAGAGTTGCTGCCTTACAGCGAATGCAGCGCCGGAGACTCAGGTTCGATCCTGACTACGGGCGCCGTCTGTACGGAGTTTGTATGTTCTCCCCGTGACCTGCGTGGGTTTTCTCCCCGTGACCTGCGTGGGTTTTCTCCGAGATCTTCGGTTACCTCCCACACTCCAAAGACGTGCAGGTTTGTAGGTTAATTGGCTGGGCAAATGTTTAAAAAAATTGTCCCTAGTGTTTGTAGGATAGTGTTAGTGTGCGGGGATCGCTGGGCGGCGCGGACCCGGTGGGCCGAAGGGCCTGTTTCCATGCTGTATCTCTAAATCTAAAAATCTAAAAATGACCAGTAGTGTGACTAAAATATCTCCAAAGCGTATTATTGAACATGAAAATCAACTGCAGATGTTGGTTTATACCAAAGATAGACACAAAGTGCTGGATTAACTCAACGGGTCAAGCAGCATCTCCAGAAAAAAAGGTTAGGTTTAGTTTAGTTTAGTTTCGAGATGAAGGGGTGTAAACAGGCCCTTCAGCCCACTGAGTCTTTGCTGACCGGCAATCCCCGTACACTAACACTATCCTACACACACTAGGGACAATTTCCAATTATACCAAGCCAATTAAGCTACAAACCTGTATATCTTTGGAAGGTGGGAGGAAACCGGAGCATTTGGGGAAAAACCCACGCAGGTCACGGGGAGAACGGACCAACTCTGTACAGACGGCGCCCGGGGTCAGGATCGAACAATGGTCTCCAGCGCTGTAAGGCGGCAACTCGCTGTAAGGGCAGCACGGTGGCGCAGCGGTAGAGTTACTGCCTTACAGCGAATGCAGCGCTGGAGACTTAGGTTCGATCCTGACTACGGGCGCCGTCTGTACAGAGTTTGTACGTTCTCCCCGTGACCTACGTGGGTTTTCTCCGAGATCTTCGGTTTCCTCCCACACTCCAAAGACGTACAGGTTTGTAGGTTAATTGACTGGGTAAATGTAAAAATTGTCCCTAGCGTGTGTAGGATAGTGTTAGTGTGCGGGGATCGCTGGGCGGCGCGGACTCGGTGGGCCTGTTTCCGCGCTGTATCTCTAAATCTAAATCTAAAAATCTACTGCTGTGCTACTGGAATGCTTCTGGCCTTCCCTGACCCATCTTCTTTCTTCAGAGAAGCTGCCTGACCCCACTGAGTTGCTCCAGCAATTTGCATCTGCCAAAGAAAGCAGGCATGGATTTTGGAAACTCGACAAATGTCGTCGCCCTTGTCAGATTCAAAAGGAAATCATTAATAGCGTTGACGAACGATTAGCGGAGTTGGCCAACGCACGAGGAACCACCACGACCGCCCCCAGAGATTGGCAACGTTCCACAAGGGCTGCTTCCGAAGACAAGCTGGCAGACGTGGCGCGAGCGATCGCAGCCCGGTCCGTCACGCGGCCAGCTCCCCCACCGTCCACACCTACCTCACGCTGCCGCGGGACACCGGCCAACATCATCAAGGATCATTCATGCCCCATGTAGGAAGTAAGGGCGGTTACGGTGCCGCAGCGGTAGAGTTGCTGCCTTACAGCGAATGCAGCGCCGGAGACCCGGGTTCGATCCCGACTGCAGGCGCCGTCTGTACGGAGTTTGTACGTTCTCCCTGTACGTACGTGGGCCGAAGGGCCTGTTTCCGCGCTGTATTTCTGAACTAAACGAAACTTTTCCGTCTACCGACAGTCTGAAGAAGGCTCTCAACCCGAAACGTCGCCCATTCCTTCTCTCCCAAGATGCTGCCTGACCTGCTGAGTTACTCCAGCATTTTGTGAATAAATACCTTCGATATGTACCAGCGTCTGCAGTTAGTTTCTTATATTGGACAGAACGAAGGACTCAGACAAGTCGTGAAGAGGGGGAGTGTGCTTCATGGTTAACTCTTCGTGGGCCATGGATGTCTGCGTTTTAACTATACACTGCTCCCCGGTTCTGGAGCTGTTGACCATTAAAGCTAGACCTTTCTAGCTCCCCAGGGAGTTCAGTTCAGTCCTCCTTACTGCTGCTAACATCCCCCCACAGGCTGATAAATCTCTAACCCTGGACCAACTGTATGGGATTGTAAATGAGCTGGAGAACTCCCATCCTGAGGCTGGGAGACTTCAACAGAGCCAATATGAAGAAGGTTCTCCCAAAATACTTCCAGCACACCACTTTTCCCACTAGGAGATAGCAGGCCCTGGACCATTGTTACACCCCATTAATAGACAATAGACAATAGACAATAGGTGCAGGAGTAGGCCATTCAGCCCTTCGAGCCAGCACCGCCATTCAATGCGATCATGGCTGATCACTCTCAATCAGTACCCCGTTCCTGCCTTCTCCCCATACCCCCTCACTCCGCTATCCTTAAGAGCTCTATCCAGCTCTCTCTTGAAAGCATCCAACGAACTGGCCTCCACTGCCTTCTGAGGCAGAGAATTCCACACCTTCACCACTCTCTGACTGAAAAAGTTCTTCCTCATCTCCGTTCTAAATGGCCTACTGAGACTGTTATAAGCCCCTCCCCTGCTTTTGGTGAGGCAGATCTAATGTTGCCTGCATACAGGCAGAAACTAAAACAGGAAAAACCGGTTTCCAGGGTCATATATATATAAATATTTTTTTAATTTAGAGGAGCAGTGTATAGTTAAAACGCAGATATCCATGGCCCACGAAGAGTTAACCATGAAGCACACTCCCCCTCCTCTCGACTTGCCTGTCCTTCGTTCTGTCTTGTCGGTAGACGGAAAAGTTTAGTTTAGTTAGAGATACAGCGCAGAAACAGGCCCTTCGGCCCACCGGGTCCGTGCCGCCCAGCGATCCCCACACATTAACACTATCCTACGCACACTAGGGACAATTGTTACATTTGCCCAGCCAATTAACCTACAAACCTGTACATCTTTGGAGTGTGGGAGGAAACCGAAGATCTCGGAGAAAACCCACGCAGGTCATGGGGAGAACGTACAAACTCCGTACAGACGGCGCCCGTAGTCGGGATCGAACCTGAGTCTCCGGCACTGCATTCGCTGTAAGGCAGCAACTCTACCGCTGCGCCACCGTGCCACCCATATAAATGGAACAATGAGGCCTTACAGGACTGCTTTGACACAACTGACTGGCAGATGTTTGAAGACGCAGCAGAAGGCAATATCAACAAATACACCGACTCTGTCTTAGGCTACGTAAGTAAGTGCGTCGATGATGTGGTTCCAAAAGCCACCATCTGCACTTACCCAAATCAGAAACCCTGGGTCAGACAGGAAATCCGTGCTAAACTTAAAGCACGGTCTACTGCCTTCAACTCAGGCGACCTCAACGCCTACAAGGTAGCCCAGATATGACCTCCGGAAGTCCATCCGGAAAGGCCAAGAGAGACTACAGAAACAAAGTGGAATCTAACTACTACAGCTCGGACTCCAGATGCATGTGGAGTGGACTACGCTGCGTCACAGACTACAGGAGCAAGCACTGTTCAGCCGACCGCATCGCTCCCGGACACCTTTTAGAAACGTAGAAACATAGAAAATAGGTGCAGGAGGATGCCATTCGGCCCTTCGAGCCTGCACCGCCATTCAATATGATCATGGCTGATCATCCAACTCAGTATCCCGTACCTGCCTTCTCTCCATACCCCCTGATCCCTTTAGCCACAAGGGCCACATCTAACACCCTCTTAAATATAGCCAATGAACTGGCCTCAACTACCTTCTGTGGCAGAGAATTCCACAGATTCACCACTCTCTGTGTGAAAAGAAAGTTCTCATCTCAGTCCTAAAAGACTTCCCCCTTATCCTTAAACTGTGACCCCTTGTTCTGGACTTCCCCAACATCGGGAACAATCTTCCTGCATCTAGCCTGTCCAACCCCTTAAGAATTTTGTACGTTTCTGTAAGATCCGCCCTCAATCTTCTAAATTCCAGCGAGTACAAGCCGAGTCTATCCAGTCTTTCTTCATATGAAAGTCCTGCCATCCTAGGAATCAATCTGGTGAACCTTCTCTGTACTCCCTCTATGGCACGAATGTCTTTCCTCAGATTAGGAGACCAAAACTGTACGCAATACTCCAGGTATTGCGTACAGTTTATGTCCAGTTCGATGCAGACAACACAGTGCCCACCATGAGTCCACAGGTGTGCAGGGGGACTACCACACTGTCCTTACAAACAGCAGACGTGAGGCGGTCCTTCATAAAGGCCAACGACCGCAAAGCTCCAGGGCCGGACGGTATTCCAGGGCGGGCCCTCAGAGCGTGTGTTGATCAACTGGCAGAGGTGTTCACCAACATCTTCAACCTCTCTCCGAGTCAGTCTGTGGTCCCCACCTCCTTCAAAGCATCCATCATCATTCCTGTTCCTAAGAAACCAGTGACCTCCTGTTTAAATGGCTACTGTCCTGTCTCACTGACATCAGCCGTCATGAAGTGCTTCGAGCGACTAGTCAAAACTCACATCTGCTCCTCTCTCCCTGACACCTTGGACCCTCTTCAGTTTGCATAAAGACCAAACAGGGGATCACGGACGATGCCATCGCCATGGCAACACATACTGCGCTCACCCACTTGGACAAAGGAAATACATCTGTGAGAATGCTCTTTATTGACTACAGTTCGGCATTCAACACTATTATTCCCTCAAAACTCGTCCCCAAGCTCCTCGATCTTGGACTGGAGACCTCCATCTGCAGATGGATATTCGATTTCCTGACGGGCAGGCCCCAGGTGGTGAGAATTGGCAGCCACACCTCTTCCTCACTGATCCTCAACACAGGCACACCACAGGGCTGTGTGCTCAGTCCTCTCCTGTACTCCCTGTTCACGCACGACTGTACTGCTAAGCACAGCTCAAACAGCATCCTAAAGTTTGCTGACGACACGACCATCTTGGGCCTCATCACAGACAACAATGAGACGGCCTACAGAGAGGAGGTAAAGGCACTAAACAGCTGGTGCCAGGACAATAACCTCTCGCTCAATGTCAGCAAAACTAAAGAGATGATGGTGGACTACAGGAGACAGCAGGGGAGTGGACACCTCCCCATCCACATCGGTGATGCTGAGGTTGAAAGGGTCAGCAGCTTTAAGTTCCTCGGTGTGCACATCACTGAGGACCTTTCCTGGACACTGCACACGGACACAATAACAAAGAAGGCCCCACCTGCGGCTCTTTTTTCCTGAGAAGACTGAGGAAGTTTGACATGGACGCCAGCATCCTCACAAACTTCTACAGATGCACCATCGAGAGCCTGCTGACGGGTTGCATTACAGTCTGGTACGGGAACTGTTCTGCCCACGGCCACAAATCACTACAGAGAGTGGGGAAGACGGCACAGCACACCACTGGCAACTGTCTCCCGGCCATTCAGGACATCTTCTACCGGCGGTGCCTGCGGAAAGCACGCAGCATCATCAAGGACCACAGCCACCCAGCACGCAGGCTGTTCTCCTTGTTACCGTCAGGCAGACGATACAGGAGTATAAGAAAATAACTGCAGATGCTGGTACAAATTGATTTATTCACAAAATGCTGGAGTAACTCAGCAGGTCAGGCAGCATCTCGGGAGAGAAGGAATGGGTGACGTTTCGGGTCGAGACCCTTCTTCAGTCTGAAGAAGGGTCTCGACCCGAAACGTCACCCATTAATTCTCTCCCGAGATGCTGCCTGACCTGCTGAGTTACTCCAGCATTTTGTGAATAAGACGATACAGGAGTATGGCAGCACGTACCACCAGACTTAAGAACAGTTTCTACCATCAGGCTTCTGAACTCATAAACACATTTCACATCATATATGTTGATTATTTTTTAATATTGTCTTTTAACCTATTTTTAATATTGTCTTTTTACCTTACTAATGTCATTTTTAAAATCTTATTTATCCTTGGAATATTACTGCTGAGGTGACCCGTTGTCTTGTCAAATACATTTTATTGTACAGTTGACCCAGTGCCAACCTACATATGACAAATAACATTTATTATTATTATTATTATTATTATTACTTAACTGCAGATGCTGGGTTAAATCGAAAATACACACTAAATGCTGGAGTAACTCAGTGGTACAGGCAGCATCCCTGGAGAGAAGGAATGGGCGACGTTTCGGGTCGAGACCCTTCTTCAGACCTGAAACGTCACCCATTCCATCTCTCCAGAGATGCTGCCTGTCCTGCTGAGTTACTCCGGCATTTTGCGTCTGTCATTCAAACCCTGGTCATTCCCATTTCTCTCCTCTCTTGTCAAGCAGAGGATACTGCATTCGCTGTAAGGCAGCAACTCTACCGCTGCGCCACCGTGACCGCCCCACCGCCACAACACTAAATTCTACACTCTATTAACTTTCTCCTGCACTTCCTAACCTCCTCATGCTTGGTATGATTTTCCTGGACAGCGTGCAAGAGAGTTTCCCACTGCATGTGGTATATGTGACGATAACAATGCAAAATCAAATAAAAGCACAATAATCGGTGCCAATCTGTCCTAACCCTAGCTTTCGTTGAGTGATATATTGTGGAAACAGGCCCTTCGGCCCACCATGTCCACGCCGACCAGCGATCATCCACTCACACTATGTGTTGGAAAGAACTGCAGATGCTGGTTTAAATCGAAGGTAGACACAAAATGCTGGAGTAACTCAGCGGGTCAGGCAGCATCTCTGGAGAGAAGGAATGGGTCACTCTGAGTATGAAGAAGAGTCTCGGCCCGATACATCACCCATTCCTTCTCTCCAGAGATGCTGCCCGGCACGCTGAGTTACTCCAGCATTTTGTGTCATCCATTCACACTAGATCGTTCTCATCCACAACCAACGCACAAGGGGCTTACAGCGTCGAAACGGGCCCTGCAGCCCAACTTTCTCACGCCGACCAACATGTCCCATTTACACTAGTCCCACCTGCCTGCATTTGCCCCATATCCCTCGAAACCTGTCCTATCCATCCAACCTTTAAAGCAGTAAGAGTCAATAGTGTTTTGTTGTCATGTGTCCCAGATGGAACAATGAAATTCTTACTTGCAGCAGCACAATAGCAAATGTCAAAGATAGTACATTGTAAATATATATATATATATATATATATATACACACACACATACACACATATATACACACACGCACGCGTACACACACGTACACACATATATACACACACACACACAGGCACACACATATATACACGTACACACACGTACACACATATATACGCACACACACGCACATACATATATACGTACACACACGTACACACATATATACACACACACGCGCACACACGTACACACATATATACACACACACGTACACATATATACACACACACACATACACACACATACACACATATATACACACACACGTACACACATATATACACACACACACACACGCACACACATATATACACGTACACACACGTACACACATATATACACACACACACGTACACACGTACACATATATACACGCACACACACGTACACACATATATACACACAAACACGCACACACACGTACACACAAAAACCCAAGTTTCAACTGTTGAAGATTTAAACCCTGAAAGGTGCAAGACAATGCTTTGTTCAATCAAGTACACAGTTTGCAAAAGTAAAACAAGCTCATAATTGACCTTTTACTAAAAAGAAAATGAATGCTCGGAAATACTTTGTTAAGTCTATAGATGCGTGCACAGTGAAAGTATTTTTAAAACGTTCCCAGGCCCTTCACACATATCTAGCAGAGTACTCTACAAACCTTGTGGGTATTTAGTTGATAGATTGTTAGATCTAGTTGATAGATTTGCTGTGGACTTTTACCCACCTCATAAAGGGACTAGAACTTGATTTAAAGCTCACACTGTACACCCTTTCAAGCTGGAAAGGGTGCGGTGAAGATTTGTGAGGATGTTGCCAGGACTCGAGGGTCTGAGCTGTAGGGAGGGGTTGAGTAGGCTGGGACTCTATTCCCTGGAGCGCAGGAGGATGAGGGGTGATCATTTAGAGGTGTACACAATCATGAGAGGAATAGATTGGGGAGACACACAGTCTTTTGCCCAGAGTAGATGAATTGTGATCCAGAAGGCATAGATTTAAGTTGAGGAGGGGGGGGGGGGGGGGAGATTTAATAGGAATCTGGGGGGTAACTTTTTCACACAAAGAGTGGTGGGTGTATGGAACGAGTTGCCAGAGGAAGTGGCTGAGGCAGGACTTCAATCTGTGGAAGGGTCTCGACCCGAAACGTCACCCATTCCTTCTCTCCGTATAAGATTACTCGAATATCTCGAAACGTATAAGATTATTAAGGGGTTGGACACATTAGAGGCAGGAAACATGTTCCCAATGTTGGGGGAGTCCAGAACAAGGTGCCACAGTTTAAGAATAAGGGGTAGGCCATTTAGAACTGAGATGAGGAAAAACTTTTTCAGTCAGAGAGTTGTGAATCTGTGGAATTCTCTGCCTCAGAAGGCAGTGGAGGCCAATTCTCTGAATGCATTCAAGAGAGAGCTAGATAGAACTCTTAAGGATAGCGGAGTCAGGGGGTATGGGGAGAAGGCAGGAACGGGGTACTGATTGAGAATGATCAGCCATGATCACATTGAATGGCGGTGCTGGCTCGAAGGGCCGAATGGCCTCCTCCTGCACCTATTGTCTATTGTCTATTGTCCAGAGATGCTGCCTGACCCGCTGAGTTATTCAAGCATTTTGTGTCTACCTTCGATTTAAACCAGCATCTGCAGTTATTTTTCCTACGCAGGGACTATTGCACCGTTTAGACAGGTACATGGATAGGACAAGTTTAGAGGGATATGGGCCAAATGCAGGCAGGTGGACTAGTGTAGATGAGACATGTTGCCACAACTATCTCCTCTGACAGCTCGTTCCACACACCCACCACCCTCTGTGTGACAAAGTTACCCCTCGGATTCCTATTCAATCTTTTCCCCTTCACCTTGAACCTATGTACTCTGGTCCTCGATTCCCCTACTCTGGGCAAGAGATTATAGACAATATACAGCACCGCCATTCAATGTGATCATGGCTGATCATTCTCAATCAGTACCCTGTTCCTGCTTTCTCCCCATACCCCCTGACATGCAGTGTTAGTGTGCGGGGATCGCTGGTCGGTGCGGACTCGGTAGGCCCAGGGGGCCTGTTTCCACGCTATATCTCTCAACTAAAAAACCATGGCTGGAAGCAAAGGCACAACAGGATGCCATGGTTTGCGGTAGAGTGCTTACAAGGTAGACAGGCTTGAGCTGCAACGTGAACTGTGCAGTCCAAACCATTTATTCGCAAGAAAACGATATTCAAATGGTTACCACTAGAATAAAATATATATATATTTTTTTTTTTATAAATAAATTTAAAATGCCCTTTAAAATGTGTCTCTAAACTAAACTAAAATATACATCAGGAGATGCAAAAGGACAAAAGTTCAGTATCACCTGGTGTGTTTATTGCCAAACTAACATATGGTGTTAAATTGACAGAGAGTTAAACAGTCTTTGGGGAAAATGCAGCACATTCACAAAGATTCAGTCTCACTCCATAAAAACCAGTGAATGAAACGCCAGGCACTTTCGTGAAGCCACACATCCAAATATTTACTTCGTTTTATTTTTATAAAAAAATAAACTGGAAGCAGAATTACGAAGACAGTTGCAACGTTTACCCACAAGTGCTGCTGGAACGAGTCATTAAATTCACAAGGTTAAAATGACCGTGCATATCTTTCGAGGGAGGTGACTGGAAGTGGTGCAACAGTTGTGAAAACACATCTCCAGATTGCACCTCGTCCGACCTCCACATACCGGATCCGCTGCTACAGGTGCCGACTGACAAGAATGATCCCAGGAATGAGTAGGTTAACCTCTGACTAAAGAAATGACTCCCCATCTCCTTCCTAAAAGAGTGCACCAGGTCTTACGTGGTTTCGATCGCAGCAGATCAAAAGGCACTTCACTGCAGTTTAGAAGGATGAGAGGGGATCTTATAGAAACATATAAAATTATAAAAAGGACTCGACAAGCTAGATGCAGGAAACAATGTTCCCAATGTTGGGCGAGTCCAGAACCAGGGGCCACACAGTCTTAGAATAAAGGGGAGGCCATTTAAAACTGAAGTGAGAAGGAACTTTTTCACCCAGAGAGTTGTGAATCTGTGGAATTCTCTGCCACAGAGGGCAGTGGAGGCCAAATCACTGGATGGATTTAAGAGAGAGTTAGATAGAGCTCTAGGGGCTAGTGGAATCAAGGGATATGGGGAGAAGGCAGGCACGGGTTATTGAATGTGGAGGATCAGCCATGATCACAATGAATGGCGGTGCGGGCTCAAAGGGCCAAATGGCCTCCTCCTGCACCTATTTTCTATGTTTCTACGAAGTCTGAAGGGTCTCGACCCGAAACATCACCCATTCCTTATATCCAGAGATGCAGCCCGTCCCACTGAGTCACTCCAGCATTTTGTATCTCTCTTTGCCATTACCACCTTTCCAGAGACAGCCAGGGCGCGGATTAATAGCACTTACAATTTCCAGTAATGTCCTTGCCCAAGGAACAATTAAAAACCGTTGTACTCGCTGGAGTTTAGAAGAATGAGGGGGACCTCATTGAAACATACAGAATAGTGACAGGCTTGGATAGAGTGGATGTGGAGAGGATGTTTCCACTAGTGGGAGAGTCCATGACTAGAGTAAAATATGGGGTGCTGTTCCTCCAATTTTCCTTGGGCCTCCTCCACTGTCAGAGTGAGGCCCAATGCAAATGGTTATAGACAATAGACAATAGGTGCTGGAGGAGGCCATTCGGCCCTTCGAGCCAGCACCGCCATTCAATGTGATCATGGCTGATCATTCTCAATCAGTACCCCGTTCCTGCCCTCTCCCCTGACTCCTCCATCATTAAGAGCTCTTTCAAACTCTCTCTTGAAAGCATCCAGAGAATTGGCCTCCACTGCCTTCTGAGGCAGAAAATTCCACAGATTCACAACTCTCTGACTGAAAAAGTTTTTCCTCATCTCCGTTCTAAATGGCCGACCCCTTATTCTTAAACTGTGGCCCCTGGTTCTGGATATCAGGGTTAATTGGCTGGGTAAATGTAAAAATTGTCCCTAGTGGGTGTAGGATAGTGTTAATGTACGGGGATCGCTGGGCGGCACGGACTTGGAGGGCCGAAAAGGCCTGTTTCCGGCTGTATATATATGATGATGATGATGATCCAGCAAGTCATAGCTCATTTGCTGAGATGAAACTATATTTCAATTTAGAGATACAGCAGGGAGACGGGCCTTTCGACCCACTGAGTCCACACCGACCAGCGATCCCCGCACACTAACACCATCCTGTACACGCACTAAGGGCAATTTACAGTTTTTTTAACCAAGTCAATTAACCTACAAACCTGCACGTCTCCGGAGAGCGGGAGGAAACCAGAGCTCCCAGAGAAAACCCACACAGTTACGGGGAGAACGCACAAACTCCGTATGGACAGCACCCGTAGTCAGGGTCAAACCTGGGTCTCTGGCGCTGTAAGGCAGCAACTCTACCGCTGTGCCACCATGCCGCTCATGCCACTGTGATAGGCCCAAGATGTAACCAGACTATTGTACTGCACAGGTTGACAGCGACTATAATCCAATTTGAAAGGATTGTGCACAAGTTACCCGATTAGATATATACACAACTTCATTACATTTTCCGAAATGCTTGACTATATTTTGTTTACAATCAATTATTGAACTGGTGTAATTTTTCATGCAACGCACTTTACTAAAATGACGCCAAGCGCTGAGGCAAAACCTATTTAATTGGAATTATATTTTTAGATATTTGCTGCTCTTCAGCAAATTGACAATTGGCCACTTTCCAACAACATCGCCATCCGCTAATATAGAAACATAGAAAATAGGTGCAGGAGTAGGCCATTCGGCCCTTCGAGCCTGTACGCACCGCCATTCAATATGATCATGGCTGATCATCCAACTCAGTAACCTGTACCTGCCTTCTCTCCATACCCCCTGATCCCTTTAGCCACAAGGGCCACATCTAACTCCCTCTTAAATATAGCCAATGAACTGGCCTCAACTACCCTCTGTAGCAGATAATTCAACAGATTCACCACTCTCTGTGTGAAAAAAAACGTTCTCATCTCGGTCCTAAAAGACTTCCCCCTTATCCTTAAACTGTGACCCCTTGTTCTGGACTTCCCCAACATCGGGAACAATCTTCCTGCATCTACCCCGTAAGAATTTTGTAAGTTTCTATAAGATCCCCCCTCAATCTTCTAAATTCCAGCGAGTACAAGCCGAGTCTATCCAGTCTTTCTTCATATGAAAGTCCTGCGAGCCCAGGAATCAATCTGGTGAACCTTCTCTGTACTCCCTCTATGGCAAGAATGTCTTTCCTCAGATTAGGAGACCAAAACTGTATGCAATACTCAAGGTGTGGTCTCACCAATGCCCTGTACAACTGTGGCAGAACCTCCCTGCTCCTATGATTTTAGTGGTCAGCTGCAATTCAGGATTGGGGTGGAAAGACACAAAATGCTGGAGTAACTCAGCGGGTCAGGCAGCATCTCTGGAGGATGTTTAGAGCTGGCGTTTCAGGCGAGGTACAGAAGTGTGAAAATGCACAACTCCAGATTCAGGGACAGTTTCTTCCCAGCTGTTATCAGGTGACTGAACCATCCTACCAACAACGAAGGAACTATGAAGGTGGCAGTACAAGTACTTAAGAGACTGACTAAGAAATGCATTGAGGACATTTGCCTTCATTGTCTGCGGTGGTGAACATCAGGTCAGAAGGAATAGGAGCAGAAATAGGCCACTCGGCCCATCAAGTCTACTCCACCATTCAATCACTGCTGATCTATTCTCCTGCCTAACCTCGTTCTCCTGCCTTAGAAACATAGAAAATAGGTGCAGGAGTAGGCCATTCGGCCCTTCGAGCCTGCACCGTCATTCAATATGATCATGGCTGATCATCCAACTCAGTATCCCGTACCTGCCTTCTCTCCATACCCCCTGATCCCTTTAGCCACAAGGGCCACATCTAACTCCCTCTTAAATATAGCCAATGAACTGGCCTCAACTACCTTCTGTGGCAGAGAATTCCACAGATTCACCACTCTCTGTGTGAAAAAAAACTTTCTCATCTCGGTCCTAAAAGACTTCCCCCTTATCCTTAAACTGTGACCCCTTGTTCTGGACTTCCCCAACATCGGGAACAATCTTCCTGCATCTAGCCTGTCCAACCCCTTAAGAATTTTGTAAGTTTCTATAAGATCCCCCCTCAATCTTCTAAATTCCAGCGAGTACAAGCCGAGTCTATCCAGTCTTTCTTCATATGAAAGTCGGCCTCCACAGCCTTCTGCGGCAATGAATCCCATAGATTCACCGCCCTCTGACTAAAGACATTTCTGAAGAACTCAGTCTTCAGTCTGACCCGAAACGTCACCCATTCCTTCTCACCTGAGATGCTGCCTGACCTGCTGAGTTACTCCAGCATTTTGGGAAATAAATTTATCCTCATCTCCTTCCTAAAAGAACGCCCTTTCATTCTGAATGCAGGGAGGTCGAGGTCACTGTGCACCCTCTCCATCCTGGTCTGTAGCTTGGCGAAGACCTCTGCATGCAGTGTCCTAATGGACACCAGATCCGGTTCCCACACCTCCAGGTACGCACTGACCTACTTATGCTGGCTGGCACTTCAATAATGCTGCAACTTCAATAATGATCTGGCACTCTGGTGTCAGGACAGCAGCCTCCTCTTGAATGTCACAAAAACTAAGGAACTGATTGTGGACTTTAGAAGGGCTCAACATCCGAGGACGTACACGCCACTGGAGATAAATGGGATTACCGTGGTTAGGGTGAGCAGCTTTAGATACCTGGGAGTCCACATCACTGCGGCACGGTGGCGCAGCGGTAGAGTTGCTGCCTTACAGCGAATGCAGCGCCGGAGACTCAGGTTCGATCCTGACTACGGGCGCCGTCTGTACGGAGTTTGTACGTTCTCCCCGTGACCTGCGTGGGTTTTCTCCGAGATCTTCGGTTTCCTCCCACACTCCAAAGACGTACAGGTATGTAGGTTAATTGACTGGGTAAATGTAAAAATTGTCCCTAGTGTGTGTAGGATAGTGTTAATGTGCGGGGATCGCTGGGCGGCGCGGACTCGTTGATCCGAAGGGCCTGTTTCCGCGCTGTATCTCTAAAAAAAAAATCATGTGTATGTGACAAATAAAGTAGACCTGACTTGACTTCTACAATCACTCTTTAGATCCCATACACTCAACCCTGCCTCGATGCAATAGCATTGAGCTCCAGCCCTACGATCAGAGTTCCACTGACAGAGATCATGAAACAAATGCAACATTTATTGCAAAGTGCAACATGAGGGGACCTCATCGAAACGTATAAGATTATTACGGGATTGGACACGCTGGAGGCAGGAAACATGTTCCCAATGTTGGGGGAGTCCAGAACCAGGGGCCACAGTTTAAGAATAAGGGGTAGGCCATTTAGAACGGGGATGAGGAAAAACCTTTTCAGTCAGAGAGTTGTAAATCTGTGGAATTCTCTGCCTCAGAAGGCAGTGGAGGCCAATTCTCTGGATGCGTTCAAGAGTGAGAGCTAGAGAGAGCTCTTAATGATAGCGGAATCAGGGGGTATGGGGAGAGTGGGGCCTGGGGGGAGTGGGGGGAGAGTGGGGCCTGGGGTAGAGGGGGAGTGGGGGGAGAGTGGGGCCTGGGGTAGAGGGGGAGTGGGGGGGAGAGCGGGGCCTGGGGTCTAGGGGGAGTGGGGGGAGAGTGGGGCCTGGGGTAGAGGGGGAGTGGGGGGAGAGTGGGGCCTGGGGTCTAGGGGGAGTGGGGGGAGAGTGGGGCCTGGGGTAGAGGGGGAGTGGGGGGGAGAGCGGGGCCTGGAGTATAGGGGGAGAGTGGGGCCTGGGGTAGAGGGGGAGTGGGGGGGAGAGCGGGGCCTGGGGTATAGGGGGAGAGTGGGGCCTGGGGTAGAGGGGGAGTGGGGGGGAGAGCGGGGCCTGGGGTATAGGGGGAGAGTGGGGCCTGGGGTAGAGGGGGAGTGGGGGGAGAGTGGGGCCTGGGGTAGAGGGGGAGTGGGGGGAGAGCGGGGCCTGGGGTCTAGGGGGAGTGGGGGGAGAGTGGGGCCTGGGGTAGAGGGGGAGTGGGGGGAGAGTGGGGCCTGGGGTCTAGGGGGAGTGGGGGGAGAGTGGGGCCTGGGGTAGAGGGGGAGTGGGGGGGAGAGCGGGGCCTGGAGTATAGGGGGAGAGTGGGGCCTGGGGTAGAGGGGGAGTGGGGGGGAGAGTGGGGCCTGGGGTATAGGGGGAGAGTGGGGACTGGGGTCGGGGCATTGGACTGGAACAGTGGGCAAAGTCCTAAATGGGACTTGTACGGGAGTTGGACGACCCCCGCCCCCACGATGTCCCCACTGTCTTGTGTGTATGCCACAAGTACAGTCGGCAAGTCGTTGGTTCCTGCAGCTTTGGGCCTTGTTTACCTAGCAAGTGAAGCCTGGGTTTGGCGGATTGCGCGGAGGAAACCACCAGAAGGTTCAGAAAGACGCAAAAAGACGATCCCAGCAAAGCGTCGTGGAGCGCAAACAGGGCAGAGTGAGGGCACTTCTGACCATCCACTGCATCCTGACCTGTCCCCAGCTGTCCCGACTATGTCTTGCTGCTGGAACCCGATAGGCCGGGACGAGAGAGCGAGGCCGACCATCTGCGCAACTCCCCCCTCACTTAAATCCAAGTCAAGCGCAAGTCATGACTTCAACCTCGGCCAGCGTACCGTGCGAGGCTGGTGGCAATCCCAATCAGCAGTCGAAAAGTGAAGTCATGGTCATCTTCAAACCAGACGGAAGAACAACATAATCATGTATACAAAGGTTTTTCACTGCACTTCGGTACACGTGACAACAGACAATAGGTGCAGGAGGAAGCCATTCGGCCCTTCGAGCCAGCACCGCCATTCAATGTGATCATGGCTGATCATTCTCAATCAGTACCCCCTTCCTGCCTTCTCCCCATACCCCCTGACTCCACTATCCTTAAGAGCTCTATCTAGCTCTCTCTTGAATGCATTCAGAGAATTGGCCTCCACTGCCTTCTGAGGCAGAGAATTCCACAGATTCACAACTCTCTGACTGAAAAGGTTTTTCCTTATCTCAGTTCTAAATGGCCTCCCCCTTATTCTTAAACTGTGGCCCCTTGTTCTGGACTCCCCCAACATTGGGAACATGTTTCCTGCCTCTAACGTGTCCAAACCCTTAATAATCTTATACGTTTCGACAATAAACAAAACTGAACCTGATATAAACCGTACCTCACATTTCTACTTTAGACAATAGACAATAGGTGCAGGAGGAGGCCATTTGGCCCTTCGAGCCAGCACCGCTTTGGTTTAAACCAACTCGGGGTGGTCCAGCACATCCCTGCCGACCAGCGATCCTCACACACCAACACCATCCTACACACGAGGGACAATTTTACTGAAGCCAACTCACCGACAAACCCGTGTAGGAATGAACTGCAGATGCTGGTTTAAATCGAAGGAAGACACAAAATGCTGGAGTAACTCAGCAGGGCAAGCAGCATCTCCGGAGAGAAGGAAGAAGGGTCTCGGCCCGAAACGTCACCCATTCCTTCTCTATATACTAAAACTCTCGTTTGTTATCTTGTTTGTGACTGAACGTCAGCCAAAACGGTACACGGTAGCGCAACAATTTTAGGCCCACCTTACTCACCATTGTCACTTTAGTCAAAATGACAATTTATGTATCTTTTATTTATAATGAATGATGTCTTGCCCTCTTGCTATCCACTTTGCTGCTGTCACGCTGTAAATTTCCCCGGTGTGGGACGAATAAAGGAATATATTATTTTAGTGTTCTATGCACATTGGTTATCTCTGAACATTGACTTCTCTAACTTCAGATAGTTCCTCTGTCCCTCTCTTTCCCCTCCCCCTTCCCAGTTCTCCCACCAGTCTTCCTGTCTCCTCCTACATCCTATCTTTGCCCCCCCCCCCCCCCTCCCGACATCAGTCTGAAGAAGGGTCTCGACCCGAAACGTCACCCATTCCTTCTCACCTGATATGCTGCCTGACCCGCTGAGTTACTCCAGCATTTTGTGCCTCCCTTCGGTTATCACGATCTCATTTGCTTCGACTGATTAATAATTAATTTACAGGTATTCACGTCGCTTCTGTTGCGTGTGAAGTTGCCTGTAACGCAGTAAGGCTTCTCATTTTCCGGTTCACATCGGCTTGCAATCGACAAATGAACCACTCCTGCGCTCGTTGAAAATGTCTTACGCTTAAGCAAATTCTCAAATAATTACTTCCTGCTTGTGCAAAACTGTGACTGAACGGCTGGTTGTAACAAGGCCACATCATGGCAACCCAGTGGCAGGGAGTCCTGACAGCAACAATAAGAGCACTGATCCCAGCAGAAGTAGCTCCAACTAGGTTAATTCCTGGAATGGCGGGACTGTCATACGTTAATAGACAATAGACAATAGGTGCAGGAGTAGGCCATTCAGCCCTTCGAGCCAGCACCGCCATTCAATGCGATCATGGCTGATCACTATCAATCAGTACCCCGTTCCTGCCTTCTCCCCATACCCCCTCACTCCGCTATCCTTAAGAGCTCTATGAAAGACTGGAGCGACTAGGCTTGCACACACTGCAATTTAGAAGGATGAGAGGAGATCTTATCGAAACGTATAAGATTATTAAGGGGTTGGACACGTTAGAGGCAGGAAACATGTTTCCAATGTTGGGGGAGTCCAGAACAAGGGGCCACAGTTTACGAATAAGGGGTAGGCCACTTAGAACTGAGATGAGGAAAAACTTTTTCAGTCAGAGAGTTGTGTGAATCTGTGGAGTTCTCTGCCTCAGAAGGCAGTGGAGGCCAATTCTCTGAATGCATTCAAGAGAGAGCTAGATAGAGCTCTTAAGGATAGCGGAGTCAGGGGGTATGGGGAGAAGGCAGGAACGGGGTACTGATTGAGAATGATCATCCATGATCACAATGAATGGCGGTGCTGGCTCGAAGGGCCAAATGGCCTCCTCTTAGAATAAAGGGGAGGCCATTTAAAACTGAGGTGAGAAGGAACTTTTTCACCCAGAGTTGTGAATTTGTGGAATTCTCAGCCACAGAGGGCAGTGGAGGCCAAATCACTGGATCAATTTAAGAGAGAGTTGGATAGAGCTCGAGGGGCTAGCGGAATCAAGGGATATGGGGAAAAGACAGGCACGGGTTACTGAATGTGGATGATCAGCCATGATCACAATGAATGGCGGTGCTGGCTCGGAGGGCCAAATGGCCTCCTCCTGCACCTATTTTCTATGTTTCTATGTTTCAATGTTTCCGTCACCCGCCGAGACTTTTGTTCATGAGTTCAGAGTTCTCGAATTATGATTTATTGATCCGGTTGCAAATCAGAGGGTGGGGAGCGGGAGATTTAATCTGCATGATTGAGTTTTAAATAAGGAGCTAGTTTTCGAGCCAACACCGACTGCATTGGCTCAACAGAGCATTGACAGGAAGTATTTCCTTCAGTTGCAATATTTGCATGGAACATTAAATACTGAACAAATTGAGAGAGGAAATAAATGCCACCTGGCTGGTGTTTCCAATGGCTTGTTTTATTTCAAGGCAGCATTTTTAATTGCAAGTCTAAACAATTACCATTATAGCTTATTAAAACAAACTTGGACCACGTATCTCGGATATAGACAATAGGTGCAGGAGGAGGCCATTTGGCCCTTTGAGCCAGCACCGCCATTCAATGTGATCATGGCTGATCATTCTCAATCAGTACCCCGTTCCTGCCTTCTCCCCATACCCCCTGACTCCGCTATACTTAAGAGCTCTATCTAGCTCTCTCTTGAATGCGTCTTAGCTTTCAGAGCAACACAAAAGGTAGACTTCTAACTCTATCTGCGTTAGGTAGAGCTCTAGGGGCTAGTGGAATCAAGGGATATGGGGAGAAGGCAGGCACGGGTTACTGACTGTGGATGATCAGCCACGATCACAATGAATGGTGGTGCTGGCTCGAAGGGCCAAAACGTTTCCTCCTGCTCCTATATTCTATATGTAGCAGCAGAATTCGGCCCATTAAGTCTACCATTCAATTGCAGCTGATCCATCTTACCCTCTCAACCCCATTCCCCTGCCTACTCCACATAACCCGACACCCTAACTAATCTTGTTTAAACTATTTTTAAGGCAGAGGTAGATGGATTCTCGTGGGAGTGTCCAGGACCAGACACCATGGCCTTAGAATAAAAGGACGTAGACAATAGACAATAGAAGTACCTTTGGAAAGGAGATGAGGGGGAATTTCTTGAGTCAGAGGGTGGTGAATCTGTGGAATTTATTGCTACAGACGGCTGTGGAGGCCGTCAGTGGATATTTCTGAGACGGAGTTTGACAGATTCTTGATCAGTACGGGTGTCAGGGGTTATGGGGAGAAGGCAGGAGCACGGAGTTGGGAGGGAGAGATAGATCAGCCATGTTTGAATGGAGGAGTAGACTTGATGGGCCGAATGGCCTAATTCTACTGCAATCACTAATGAACATGAACTATAATCAAGAATCTATCAATCTCCACTTTAAAAATATCCACTGACTTGGCCTACACAGCCGTCTGTGGCAATGAATTCCACAGATTCACCGCCCTCTGAATAAAGAATGGAGAGTGGTTGCAAATTCACGTTCCTTTGCTTCATGGTTGCCCGAGTCTCGCCCGTGTTATTGTGGAATGGGATTTTTGTGGGCGTCGACACGATGGAGACGGAATGAGACGGCGGTTATTAGAAGATAGAGCTTAGGGGGTAGAGCATGTCGAGGTTTATTGTCATGGGTCCCAGACAATAGACAATAGGTGCAGGAGGAGGCCATTTGGCCCTTCGAGCCAGCACCACCATTCAATGTGATCATGGCTGATCATTCTCAATCAGTACCCCGTTCCTGCCTTCTCCCCATACCCCCTGACTCCGCTATCCTTCAGAGCTCTATCCAGCTCTCTCTTGAATGCTTTCAGAGAATTGGCCTCCACTGCCTTCTGAGGCAGAGAATTCCACAGATTAACAACTCTCTGACTGAAAAGGTTTTTCCTCATCTCAGTTCTAAATGGCCTACCCCTTATTCTTAAACTGTGGCCCCTTGTTCTGGACTCCCCCAACATTGGGAACATGTTTCCTGCCTCTAACGTGTCCAACCCCTTAATAATCTTATACATTTCAATAAGATCCCCTCTCATCCTTCTAAATTCCAGTGTATACAAGCCTAATCGCTCCAGTCTTTCAACATATGATAGTCCCGCCATTCCGGGAATTAACCTAGTAAACCTACGTTGCACGCCCTCCATAGCAAGAATATCCTTCCTCAAATTTGGAGACCAAAACTGCACACAGTACTCCAGGTGCGGTCTCACTAGGGCCCTGTACAACTGCAGAAGGACCTCTTTGCTCCTATACTCAACTCCTCTTGTTATGAAGGCCAACATTCCATTGGCTTTCTTCACTGCCTGCTGTACCTGCATGCTTCCTTTCGGTGACTGATGCACTAGGACACCCAGATCTCGTTGTACGTCCCCTTTTCCTAACTTGACACCACTCGGATAATACTCTGCCTTCCTATTCTTACCACCAAAGTGAATAACCTCACACTTATCCACGTTAAACTGCATCTCCCATGCATTCGCTGTAAGGCATCAACTCTACCGCTGCGCCACCGTGACTGCCCATTGTGGCGTCCATCTCAAATTGAACTTGCAGGTTACAAGTTACTGAGGCCCAGTTATCTGGGAATCTCATGATCAAAGATACTAGAGGAACAAGGTAGACCACTCGACCCTAAAAAACTGTAGTATGTCAAGGCGCCATTTTAGTAGGCAGAAACTTGCAGAAACATTTTTAAAGAAAAATGACAAAAATCTGTGAATTGAAAATCTATGTTTTTCTATGTTTCTATGAGAGATATTCTGCATTTTAATGGTATAATCACACATACTGTTCCCCCATAACACTGATTAGACAGCGAGAGGCCTAGCGAACGGCGGGTTTTGCCTACTAAAATGGCTCCTTTGCGTACTACACTTCAGTACAGGCGATTTCAACGGAGTGGTCCGTCTTGTTCCTCTGGTATCTTTGCTCGTGATCGTGTCGACCTTTGGAATGTCCTTAAACGTCACTTCTCGAGTCTCATCAGCAGAGTCCAACTTCCTCTCCCTGAGTCGCACATTGTCAGCCATAACTATGTGTATCCTAGGGTTGGGTGCACTGACTCAGTTATAAAAACTGCAATGTCAAATAAATGTTCCATTGCAGTGTCAGGCAACGTAATAATTCAAAGGTAGACACAAAAAGGTGGAGTAACTCAGTGGGACAGGCAGCATCTCTGGAGAGAAGAAATGGGTGAGGTTTCGGGTCGAGACCCTTCCGAAACGTCACCCATTACTTCTCTCCAGAAATGCTGCCTGTCCCGCTGAGTTACTCCAGCATTTTGTTTCCACCTTCGATTTAAACCAGCATCTGCAGTTCTTTCCTACACAATGTAATAAATCAATTTCTTCAAATGCATTGGTGATCATTTTTCCAATGTTCTATAAATTCCGGATCAGTTCCTGGGGGATTGGAGGGTGACTAATGTTATCCCACTTTTTACAAAAGGAGGGAGAGAGAAAGCAGGGAATTATAGGCCAGTTAGCCTGACATCGGAGGTGGGGAAGATGCTGGAGTCGATTATTGAAGATGTTATAGCAGCGCATCTGGAAAGCAGTAACAGGATCGGTCCAAGTCAGCATGGATTTACGAAAGGGAAATCATGCTTGACAAATCTTCTGGAATTTGAGGATGTAACTAGAAAAATGGACAAGGGAGAGCCAGTGGATGTAGTGTACCTGGACTTTCAGAAAGCCTTTGATAAGGTCCCACATAGGAGATTAGTGGGCAAAATTAGAGCACATGACATTGGGGGTAGGGTACTGACATGGATAGAAAATTGGTTGGCAGACAGGAAACAAAGAGTAGGGATTAACGGGTCCCTTTCAGAATGGCAGGCAGTGACTAGTGGGGTACCGCAAGGCTCGGTGCTGGGACCGCAGCTATTTACATATATACATCAATGATTTAGATGAAGGAATTAAAATTAACATTAGCAAATTTGCAGATGACACAAAGCTGGGTGGCAGGGTGAACTGTGAAGAGGAGGCTATGCGGATGCAGAGTGACTTGGACAGGTTGTGTGAGTGGGCAGGTGAATGGCAGATGCAGTTTAATGTGGATAAATGTGAGGTTATCCACTTTTCGGGCAAGAACAAGAAGGCAGATGATTACCTGAATGGTGTCAGGTTAGGAAAAGGGGAAGTGCAACGAGACCTGGGTGACCTTGTACATCAGTCACTGAAAGTAAGCGTGCAGGTACAGCAGGCAGTGAAGAAAGCTAATGGCCTGTTGGCCTTCATAACGAGTTGAGTATAGCAGCAAAGAGTCCTGGTGAGACCGCACCTGGAGTATTGGGTGCTGTTATCGTCTCCTAATTTGAGGAAGGACATTCTTGCTATTGAGGGAGTGCAGCGTAGGTTCACAAAGTTAATTCCCGGGATGGCGGGACTGACATATGATAAAAGAATGGAATTACTGGGCTTGTATTCACTGCAATTTAGACGGGTGAGAGGAGATCTTACGGAAACGTATAAGATTATTAAGGGATTGGACACACACGATGCAGGAAACATGTTCCCAATGTTGGGGGAGTCCAGAACCAGGGGCCACAGTCTAAGAATAAGGGGTAGGCCATTTACAACTGAGATGAGGAAAAACTTTTTCAGTCAGAGAGTTGTGTGAATCTGTGGAGTTCTCTGCCTCAGAAGGGAGTGGAGGCCAATTCTCTGAATGCATTCAAGAGAGAGCTAGATAGAGCTCTTAAGGATAGCGGAGTCAGGGGGTATGAGGAGAAGGCAGGAACGGGGTACTGATTGAGAATGATCATCCATGATCACAATGAATGGCGGTGCTGGCTCGAAGGGCCAAATGGCCTCCTCTTAGAATAAAGGGGAGGCCATTTAAAACTGAGGTGAGAAGGAACTTTTTCACCCAGAATCTAGGGGTCTGGGGAGAAGGCAGGAACGGGGTACTGATTGTGGATGATCAGCCATGATCATGTTGAATAGCGGTGCTGGCTCGAAGGGCCGAATAGCCTCCTCCTGCATCTAGAGTCTATGTATCTATGTAAATAGCACAGTGGCGCAGCGATAGAGTTGCTGCCTTGCAGCACTAGAGCCCGGGTTCGATCCTGACTACGGGTGACAATAGACAATAATTGCAGGAGGAGGCCATTCGGCCCTTCGAGCCAGCATCGCCATTCAATGTGATCATGGCTGATCATTCTCAATCAGTACCCCGTTCCTGCCTTCTCCCCTTACCCCCTGACTCCACTATCCTCAAGAGCTCTATCTAGCTCTCTCTCTGTCTGTAGGGAGTTTGCACGTTTCTCCCTTGACCTGCGTGGGTTTTCTCCGGGTGCTCCGGTTTCCTCCCACACTACGAAGACGTAAAAGTTTATAGGTTAATTGACTTTGGTAAAAGATTGTAAGTGCCTTACATAAGTATCTCAGTGCTGAAGTACAGTGATACTTGTCCTGAACTGTTTTCAAAAATGAATTTCACTGTACCTCGGCACATGTGGCAAACAAAGTACCATGGCATAACTTGTCCCTGGTGTGTAAGATAGTGTTAGACTGGATGGCGTGGGCACTGTGGGCCGAAGGGACTGTTTCCCCACAGTATCTCTAAACTAAACGGTGGCGTGGTGGTGGAGATACTGCCTTACAGCGCCCGAGGCACTAGTTCGATCCTGACTGCGGGTGCTGTCTGTACGGAGTTTGTACGTTCTCCCCGTGACCTGCGTGGGTTTTCTCCGAGATCTTCGGTTTCCTCCCACACTCCAAAGACGTACAGGTTTGTAGGTTAATTGGCTGGTATAAGATGGCGGTAAATTGTCCCCAGAGTGTAGGATAATGTTAATGCGCAGGGATCGCTGGTCGGCGCGGGTTTGTAGATTATTTCGCTTGGTTTAAATATTTATTAAAAACTGTCCCTGGAGTGTGAGCAGTAGTCTAAGTATGCGGGGATCGCTGGACGGGGCGTGCACGGTGGGCCGAAGGGCCTGTTTCCGCGCTGTATCTCTGAACCAAAACAAGCAAAAAGTGACGCAGCAGGTCATTGCAGTTTGGACCATCGTACTTGCGCTGTTCTGCATGGAAAAAGATATCTGGTTAGACTTTGTTCCCGGTAATCTTTGCGATTCTTTTTCTTGGTTTCTCGTTCCGCTTGGAAACGCGGATAAACAGGGCGACAGCTGGCGTGGAGATGTTCAAAGGCCGACTGCTTAATTACGGTAAACAAAAGCACAGAAGGAACACTCTGCGTTTAACTCCTTCACATTCCAGGCAGGTGTGGCAATGAGTCAGCTCAACAACAAGCTCGTCTTACCCGCCCACACCAGGCCCACTGTCCTTCAAACCTTTCCCACCCGTGTGTATTTGCAAGTGCCTTCAGAGTACCACGTGTGTTTGTACCCAACAAGGTGCTCATTGTACCACCTCGACCACTTCTTCCGGCAGCTCGCTCCAAATGGGGGCGGTCACGGTGGCACAGCGGTAGAGTTGCCGCCTTACAGCGAATGCAGCCCCGGTGACCCGAGTTCGATCCCGACTACGGGTGCTGTCTGTACGGAGTTTGTAAGTTTGTATATTTAAGAGGGAGTTGGACGTGGCCCTTGTGGCTAAAGGGATCAGGGGGTATGGAGAGAAGGCAGGTACAGGATACTGAGTTGGATGATCAGCCACAATCATATTGAATGGCAGTGCAGGCTCGAAGGGCCAAATGGCCTACTCCTGCACCTATTTTCTATGTTTCTATGTTCTCCCCGTGACCTGCGTGGGTTTTCAGCGAGATCTTCGGTTTCCTCCCACACTCCAAAGACGCACAGGTTTGCAGATTAATTGGCTTGGCAAATGTAAAAATTGTCCCTGATGGGTGTAGGATAATGTTAATGTGCGGGGATCGCTGGGCGGTGCGGACCCGGTGGGCCGAAAGGGCCCGTTTCCGCGCTGTATCTCTAAATCTAAACTAAGAAATACACACTGCAATCCGTGCGAACACAGGGAGAGAAAAACTCCAGATGCCCTTCATCGACCCGAAACGTCACCCATTACTTCTCTCCAGAGATGCTGCCTGTCCTCCTGAGTTACTCCAGCATTTGGTGTTTAAACCAGCAACTGCAGTTCCTTCATACACTAAACATCAAGCAATGTTTCCTCAGAACGCATCTCGTATGCATTTCAGGATTTTATTCCATACATCGTTAGCAATAATATTTGATTTTCCCCATGAAGATTGAACACCCCCCCCAGATAATAAATTTCTCCTATTCCAAGCAACTCTCATTTACTCATTCATTCGCAAAATTAAAACAGAACCTTGCGGTTTGTGGAGGAGAACACTGTCATTTTAGTAAATGTTTAGGGCAGCACATTGACACAGCGGTAGAGTTGCAGCCTGATCGCGCCAGAGACCCGGGTTCGATCCTGACTACGGGTGCTGTCTGTACGGAGTTTGTACGTTCTCCCTGTAACCTGTGTGGGTTTTCTCTAAAATCTAAAAAAAAATCTCTGGCGCTGTGAGGCAGCAGCTTTACCGCTGCGCCACCGTGCCGACCGCTATGTTCAAACGCATGTATGCGAACATGTCTTTAAAGAGGCCACTGTAATAAAGATGTTTAGTTTAGAGATACAGAAACAGCGCCGAAACAGGCCACTAGGGACAATGTTTACCATTTACCAAGCCAATTAACCACCAAACTTTGTACGTCTTTAGAGTGTGGAAGTTCTCGGGAAAAAACGCACGCAGGCCACGGGGAGAACATGCAAACTCCGTACAGACAGCGCCCATAGTCGGGATGGAACCCGGGTCCCTGGCGCTGTGAGGCAGCAACTCTACCGCTGCACCAATGGCAAGTTTAAATTAATACACGTTAATGAGGGAAGGTGGTGACAAAATTCAATGCGAGTCTGCCTTTTGTATTGCTCTGAAAACCGAGACCATATCGGAGATAGGAAAAAAAACCTGCAGATGCTGGTAAAAATCGAAGGTAGACACAAAATGCTGGAGTAACTCAGCGGGTCAGGCAGCATCTCTGGAGAGAGAAGGAATGGGTGACGTTTCGGGTTAAGGCCCTTCTTGGTGTCCACCCGAAACTTCACCCATTCCTTCTCTCCAGAGTTACTGCCTGACCCGCTGAGTTACTCCAGCATTTTGTGTCCACCATAATCCAAGATACGCGGGCCAAGTTTGTTTTAATAAGCTATAATGGTAATAGTTTAAACTTGCAATTAAAAATGCTGCCTTGAAATAAAACAGGTCATTGGAAACACGAGCCAGATTGCGTTTATTTCCTCCATCAATTTGTTCGGTATTTAATGTTCCATAAAAATATTGCAACGAAAAGAAATACTTCCTGTCATTACAATGCTGTGTTGGCCCAGAAACAAGCTCCTTACCCAAATCTCAATGGTGCAGATTAAATCTCCAGCCCTCCTTCCTCTGATTTGCAACAGAGTTAATAATCATAATCTTTAGATAGCCTTCCCCTGTTTAGTTTAGAGATACAGCGCGGAAACTTCGGCCTTCGGCCCACCGAGTCCGCGCCGACCAGCGACCCCCGTATATAGATGCTCCCCGACTTACCATGCATAGAGGCAGGAAACATGTTCCCAATGTTGGGGGAGTCCAGAACCAGGGGCCACAGTTTAAGAATAAGGGGTAGGCCATTTAGAATGGAGGAGAAAAAACTTTTTCAGTCAGAGGGTTGTAAATCTGTGGAATTCTCTGCCTCAGAAGGCAGTGGAGGCCAATTCTCTGGATGCTGTCAAGAGAGAGTTAGATGGAGCTCTTAATGATAGCGGAGTCAGGGGGTATGGGGAGAGGGCAGGAACGGGGTACTGATTGTGAATGATCAGCCATGATGACATTGAATGGCGGTGCTGGCTCGAAGGGCCGAATGGCCTACTCCTGCACCTATTGTCTATTGACTTCTGATATTTCGATTTTACATTCGTGCAAAAGCTGACCAGGTGTATCAAATGCATTTCGACTTACGCTATTTTCGGTTAACAATGGGTTTCTCGGAACTTAACCCCATCAGAGGTTGAGGAACACCTGTACTAACACTCTCGTACAGACACACGCTGGGGACGATTTACATGTCGACAAAACCAATTAACCTACAAACCTGTCGGACTTTGGAATGCGGGAAGAAACCGGAGATCCTGGGGGAAACCCACGCAGGTCACGGGGAGAACGTACAAACTCTGTGTAGACAAGCACCCGCAGTCAGGATGGAACCCGGGTCTCGGTTTGCGGCACGGTGGCGCAGCGGTAGAGTTGCTGCCTTACAGCGAATGCAGCGCCGGAGACTCAGGTTCGATCCTGACTACGGGCGCCGTCTGTACGGAGTTTGTACGTTCTCCCCGTGACCTGCGTGGGTTTTCTCCGAGATCTTCGGTTTCCTCCCACACTCCAAAGACGTACAGGTATGTAGGTTAATTGGCTGGGCAAATGTAAAAATTGTCCCTAGTGGGGTGTAGGAATAGTGTTAGTGTGCGGGGATCGCTGGGCGGCGCGGACCCGGTGGGCCGAAGGGCCTGTTTCTGCGCTGTATCTCTAAATCTAAAATCTAAAAAAAAATCTCTGGCGCTGTGAGGCAGCAGCTTTACCGCTGCGCCACCGTGCCAACCGCTATGTTCAAACGCATGTACGCGAACATGTCTTTAAAGAGGCCACTGTAATAAACACTATTGGGAATTCTGTGGCCCATCAAAACATTCATTTCTTCAGCATCAAAAGAACTCAAGTGGAAAGTATAAACAACAGTGACAACATCTGTGCATTGCTTCCCTCCAACTTTTAAAAGATGCTTGAATCCCGGAGCTTAAGCAGTAATTTATTACAAGCAAAACGTGCAACTGGATACAATCAAAACCCCGGGATTGTTTCGTTTAAAGTTTGCTGGTAGCAGTATTTCCATTAATCTGGTTTTCCTTTTAAACAACTTCACAAGAAACCAGAGACTATCGAGCGAATAACATTCAGAGGTCTGCAACATTCTTTACCCACATTTCGTATTTTATACTTTTGGCAGCACACTTAAAAAGAAATAGTCATTTTTAAATAAACTCCTGCACAGGTTCTCTTCATCAGAATAACTTGAACATCGGCTCGTTCAAAATCCAGTTATTAGTCCGGAAAACAAAGTTGATCGCCTTTCAGAAACAGCAGGAGGACAAATGAGTGCAGTTAACACAAGGATTCCTTAAAAAAAAGGCTACAACTTTTCTTTTACACAGAGGGTGGTGGGTGTAAGGAATTTAGAAGGATGAGAGGAGATCTCATCGAAACGTATAAGATTATTAAGGGGTTGGACACGTTAGAGGCAGGAAACATGTTCCCGATGTTGGGGGAGTCCAGAACAAGGGGCCACAGTTTAAGAATAAGGGGTAGGCCATTTAGAACTGAGATGAGGAAAAACTTTTTCAGTCAGAGAGTTGTGAATCTGTGGAATTCTCTGCCTCAGAAGGCAGTGGAGGCCAATTCTCTGAATGCATTCAAGAGAGAGCTGGATTAAGGATAGCGGAGTCAGGGGGTATGGGGAGAAGGCAAGAACGGGGTACTGATTGAGAATGATCAGCCATGATCACATTGAATGGTGGTGCTGGCTCGAAGGGCTGAATGGCCTCCTCCTGCACCTATTGTCTATTGTAAGGAACAAAAGCTGCCAGAGGAGGTACTTGAGGCAGGTACTATCGCAACGTTTAAGAAACATGTACTTGGATAGGACCAGTTTAGAGGGAGACTAGACCAAGTGGACCCGTTGGGCCCAAACCTCTCCTGCATTGGTGCAGCACCCTCTCCACCCCCCTCCCTTCCCCTTCCCCCCACTCCAACCCCCCCCCCCCCCTATTCTTTGTCCCTCCCCTCCCTCCTTCCCCTTCCTCCTCCCCCTCCCTCCCTAGGAGATAGATTTAGACTTTAGAATGTGAATAACTTAAAAAATATAACACAGATTTCAATGAAACTTCTTCCTTTGGCACCAAAGGGACGACGGTGAGTAAAGTGGGCCTAAAATTGCCGCGCTGTCGTGTACCGTTTTGGCTGTAGTTCAGGAACAAACAAACAAACAAACAAACGAGGGTTTTAGTGGACAGATGGGACAAACGTGGGCAGGTGGGACTAGTGTAGATGGGACATGTTGGTTGGTGTGAGCAAGTTGGTACCCATGTTTAAAATGGCAGACAGATAGAGATGTGGCTAAAACAACACAAATAGACTTTTACACTTCAGACTTGAGATACAGCGTGGAAACAGGCCCTTCGGCCCACCCTATCGTTGCTGACCAGCAATCACCCTGTACACCAACACTATCCTACACACACCGGGGACAGTTTACAATTTTAATTAGCCAATTAACCTACAAACCCACACGTGTTGGAGTGTGGGAGGAAACCTGGGGATAGAGCTCTTTAAGTTAGTGGAGTCAGGGGGTATGGGGAGAGGGCAGGAACGGGGTACTGATTGTGAATGATCAGCCATGATCACATTAGTATAAGAAAATAACTGCAGATGCTGGTACAAATCGAAGGTATTTATTCACAAACTGCTGGAGTAACCTAGAAGGTCAGGCAGCATCTCGGGAGAGAAGGAATGGGCGACCTTTCGGGTCGAGACCCTTCTTCAGACTTCAGCCAAGATCACATTGAATGGTGGTGCTGGCTCGAAGGGCCGAATGGCCTCCTCCTGCACCTATTGGCTATTGTCTATTGTCTATTGAAAACCCATGCAGGTGACGGGGTGAACGTACAAACTCCACACAGACAGGATTTAACCCGGGTATCTAGCGCTGAAAGGCAGAAGCTTCACCGCTGTGCCACCGTGTCCCAGAGTCAGGGTTTGGTTGTGACATGCTGCACCTTCCACGCATGAATCTCTGGGGTGGAGGCAGCCAAGGAAAGGAGAGAGGATGGATGGAGTCAGAAGTATAATTACAGTTGAGACCGGGACAAGATAAGGACAGGTCAACATTAAGATAAGAGCATTCCTTTGACCTCGTTAGCACTCATATCATATATCATATCATATATATACAGCCGGAAACAGGCCTTTTCGGCCCTCCAAGTCCGTGCCGCCCAGTGATCCCCGTACATTAACACTATCCTACACCCACTAGGGACAATTTTTACATTTACCCAGCCAATTAACCTACATACCTGTACATCTTTGGAGTGTGGGAGGAAACCGAAGATCTCGGAGAAAACCCACGCAGGTCACGGGGAGAACGTACAAACTCCTTACAGTGCAGCACCCGTAGTCAGGATCGAACCTGAGTCTCCGGCGCTGCATTCGCTGTAAAGCAGCAACTCTACCGCTGCGCTACCGTGTCGCCTACATTATTCTACAATGGTGGAGTTGCTGCCTTACTGCGTTTAAACCGCCAGAGACCCGGGTTTGATACTGGCCACGAATGCTTGTCTGTAACTGTGTGTACCTTTCCCCCGTGACCTACGTGGGTTTTCTCCGAGATAGAGTTATAGAGTGATACAGTGTGGAAACAGGCCCTTCGGCCCAACTCGCCCACACCGACCAACAATGTCCCAGCTACACTAGTCCCACCTGCCTGCACTTGGTCCATATCCCTCCAAACCTGTCCTATCCATGTACCTGTCCAACAGTTTCTTAAACGATGGGATAGGCCCAGCCTCAACTACCTCCTCTGGCAGCTTGTTCCATACACCCACCACCCTCTGTGTGAAAAAGTTACCCCTCGGATTCCTATTTAAACTTTTCCCCTTCACCTTGAACCTATGTCCTCCATTCCCCTACTCTGGGCAAAATACTCTGTGCATCAACTCAATCTATTCCTCTCATGATGTTATAAACCTCTATAAGATCTCCCCTCATCCTCCTGTGCTCCAAGGAATAGAGACCCAGCCTACTCAACCACTCCCTGTAGCTCACACCCTCTAGTCCTGGCAACATCCTCATAAATCTTTTCTGAACCCTTTCAAGCTTGACAATATCTTTCCTATAACATGGTGCCCTGAACTGAACACAATATTCTAAATGTGGTCTCACCAACGTCTTGTACAACTGCAACACGACCTCCCAACTTCTATATTCAATACTCTGACTGATGACGGCCAAAGTGCCAAAAGCCTTTTTGACCACCTTACCAACCTGCGACTCGACCTTCAAGGAACCATGCACCTGTACTCCTAGATCCCTCTGCTCTACAACACTACCCAGAGGGCGACCATTTACTGTGTAGGTCCTGCCCTTGTTCGACGTCCCAAAATGCAACACCTCACACTTTTCTGTATTAAATTCCATCAACCATTCCTCCGCCCACCTGGCCAATCGATCCAGTCGTCCACAACCATCTTCACTCTCTGCAAAACCACTCACTTTTGTATCATCAGCAAACTTGCTAATCTTGCCCTGTGTGTTCTCATCCAAATCATTGATGTAGATGACAAACAGTAACGGGCCCAGCACCGAACCCTGAGGCCCACCACTAGTCACAGGCCTCCAGTCTGAGAAGCAACCTTCCACCATCACCCTCTGCTTCCTTCCATGGAGCCAATTTGCTATCCATTCAGCTATCTCTCCTTGGATCCCATGCGATCTAACTTTCCAGAGCAGCCTACCATGCGGAACCTTGTCGAACGCCTTACTGAAGCCCATGTACACAACATCTACAGCTCTGCCCTCATCGACCTTCTTGGTCACGTCTTCAAAAAACTCAATCAGATGTGTGAGACACGACCTCCCACGTACAAAACCATGCTGACTGCCCCCAATCAGCCCTTGCCCGTCCAAATGCCTGTACATCCAATCCCTCAGAATACTCTCCAGTAACTTACCAACTACAGATGTTCAGCTCACCGGCCTATAGTTCCCAGCATTTTCCCTGCAGCCCTTCTTGACAAGAGGCACAACATTTGCCCCCCTCCAGTCTTCCGGCACCTCTCCTGTATTTAAGGACGACTCGTAAATTTCAACCAGGGCTCCCACAATTTCCTCTCTAGTTTCCCACAATGTCCTCGGATATATCTGATCAGGCCCTGGAGATTTGTCTGCCTTTCGTACACGACAGTACCTTCAGTACTTCTTCCACAGTAATCCTGACTGCTCTCAAGACACTTCCAGTGACTGCCCCAAGTTCCTCCGCCCTACTGTCTTTCTCCTCGATAAACACAGAGGAGAAATACTCATTGAGGACCTTGCCCGTCTCCTGTGGTTCCACACTGTGGTGACCGCTTTGATCTTGGGTTTCCTCCCACACTCCAAAGACGTACAGGTTTGTAGGTTAATTGGCTTGGTATAAATGTAAAATTGTCCCTAATGTGTTGCGGACTCGGTGGGCCGAAGGGCCTGTATCTCTAAACTAAACCGTTCTCAGGAACTCGAGACAAGTAGCAAACTTTAAATAACACTATGTTTCTATAATAGGATTTCATTACGATTTCACATATAGGGGATGATGTCATTCAGGCAGTGGATGCAGAAGCCTCAAATCACGCACCATCAGATTCAGGATCAGCTTCTTCCCCTCTGTTTTCAGGCTCCTGAACGGTCCTTCCATAAGCTAGAGTACCGTCCGATTCACCTCTACCCCATTGCGGACATTGGACTTTGCCCCCAAATTATTACACGACAACACCGAGAACTATATTCTGCACTTTAACCTACGCTCCACCTAGTTTAGTTGAGTTTGGCTTGATTGTATTAATAGAGTTGAAGCCTCGGGCACAGCACAGACTTTAACGTCGCGGAGCTGCGATCCTTTGCAAGGATCGACTGTGGAGAGCTCCAACCGCGGGGCGTGTGGACTTTAACACCGTGAAGCCCGCGGTCTCTGGTGAGGAGAGGCCGACTCGGGAGCTCCACGCCGCGGAGAGTGTTTCAACCATCCCGATGCGGGGAGTTTCGATCATCCCGACGCGAGGGCCTCGGACAGTCGGCAGCGGCGACTGCGGACGGTTCAACAGCCCCGACCGCGGGTGAACAAAGAGGAAGATGTTTGAACTTTATTACCTTCCATCACAGTGAGGAATGTGGAATCCGCTGTGGTGGATGTTTATGTCCAATTGTATTTTATGTGGCTGTGTCTCTTGTTACTTTTCACTTCGTGTTGCTGTATTGGTAACTCCAATTTCACTGTACCTTAACTGGTACACGTGACAATAAATTGATCTTGAAATCTTGAGGCATGGAATCAGAGTGATACAGTGTGGAAACAGGCCCTTCGGCCCATCTTGCCCACACCGGCCAACATGTCGCAGCTACACTAGTCCCACCTGCCTGCACTTGGTCCATATCCCTCCAAACCTGTCCTATCCATGTACCTGTCCAACTGCTTCTTAAACGTTGGGATAGTCCCAGCTTCAACTACCTCCCCTGGCAGCTTGTTCATATACAGTATTATTTGATTTTGTTTATCATATCATATCATATATATACAGCCGGAAACAGGCCTTTTCGGCCCACCAAGTCCGTGCCGCCCAATGATCCCCGCACATTAACACTATCCTACACCCACTAGGGACAATTTTTACATTTTACCCAGCCAATTAACCTACATACCTGTACGTCTTTGGAGTGTGGGAGGAAATCGGAGATCCTGGAGAAAACCCACGCAGGTCACGGGGAGAACATACAAACTCCGTACAGACGGCACCCGGAGTCGAGATTGAACCCGGGTCTCTGGCGCTGTAAGGCAGCAACCCCATTGGATTTGATTGGATAGAATGCAAAACAAAGCTTTACACTGTACCTCGATACACACGACAATATTAAACTTAAACCTAAATTAATTTTGCCATGCGTTTCCTACAAGCAATTATGCCTTGGTCTGTCAGCTTTAATGCTCAGCCATGATCACAATAAATGGCGGTGCTGGCTCGAAGGGACAAATGGCCTCCTCCTGCATCTATATTCTATCTTTCTATGTTCAAAACAAGTTAAAGACCACGTGTGGCTGAGCCTAACGGCTGCGGCTCTCTGGCAGTCTGTTTGTCTTTTTTTCCTTTTTTGTTTGTTTATGTCGATGTTGGGATGGTTTTTGTTTCTGTTTTTGGCTGTATGTGTGGGGGTGGGGTGGGGGGGGGGGGGTGGGTGGGGGAAACCTTTCTTTTATTAGGTCTCTTCCCCGGGGCGCAGCTCAGCCGCGGGACCTTCCATCGCCCGGCGCGGCTCGGCCGCTGGACTTAACATCGCCGGCGCGGCTCGGCCACGGGACGTTTCAGTGCCCGGTGCAGCTCGGCCACGGGACTTAGCAGCAGCCGCGGGGCCTTCCATCGCCCGGCGCGGCTCGGCCGCTGGACTTAACATCACCGGCGCGGCTCGGCCGCGGGACGTTTCAGTGCCCGGTGCGGCTCGGCCACGGGGCCTTCCATCCCCTTGCGGGGGCTGTGCGTCGGTCGCCTCGGTAGGGGTCGAGCTGCCTGTCCGTGGGCGCGGGGGGGAAGAGAGTGGAAGTTTTGTTGCCTTCCTTCACAGTGAGGGGGTGTTTGGAGTCACTGTGATGGATGTTTGTGTTGGGGTCGGGTGTCCTGTGTTCTTTTCTTTTTTGCTGTGTCTTGTGACTGCTGAAATTTTGTTCGGTATTTATACCGAATGACAATAAAGTTCTGTTATGTTATGTTATGTTATGTTATGTTTGAAGGACCAAGATAAAAGGACCAAGGACCATTTGAAGGACCAAGGCTCGGTGCTGGGACCGTAGCTATTTACAATATACATCAATGACTTGGATGAAGGCAATGAAAGTATCATTTGCAAATTTGCAGATGATGCAAAGCTGGGTGGTAGTGTGAACTGTGAGGAAGATGCTATGAGGTTGCAGGGTGACTTGGACAGGTTGTGTGAGTGGGCGGATGCATGGCAGATGCTGTTTAATGTGGATAAGTGTGAGGTTATCCACTTTGGTGGTAAGAATAGGAAGGCAGAGTATTATCTGAATGGTGTCAAGTTAGCAAAAGGAGTGGACATACAACGAGATCTGGGTGTCCTAGTGCATCAGTCACTGAAAGGAAGCATGCAGGTACAGCAGGCAGTGAAGAAAGCCAATGGAATGTTGGCCTTCATAACAAGAGGAGTTGAGTATAGGAGCAAAGATGTCCTTCTGCAGTTGTACAGGGCCCTAGTGAGAGCGCACCTGGAGTACTGTGTGCAGTTTTGGTCTCCAAATTTGAAGAAGGATATTCTTGCTATTGAGGGCGTGCAGCGTAGGTTTACTAGGTTAATTCCCGGAATGGCGGGACTGTCATATGTTGAAAGACTGGAGCGACTAGGCTTGTATACACTGGAATTTAGAAGGATGAGAGAGGATCTTATCGAAACATATAAGATTATTAAGGGGTTGGACACATTAGAGGCAGGAAACATGTTCCCAATGTTGGGGGAGTCCAGAACCAGGGGCAACAGTTTAAGAATAAGGGGTAGGCCATTTAGAACGGAGATGAGGAAAAACCTTTTCAGTCAGAGAGTTGTGAATTTGTGGAATTCTCTGCCACAGAAGGCAGTGGAGGCCAATTCACTGGATGAATTTAAAAGAGGGTTAGATAGAGCTCTAGGGGCTAGTGGAATCAAGGGATATGGGGAGAAGGCAGGCACGGGTTACTGATTGTGGATGATCAGCCATGATCACAATGAATGGCGGTGTTGGCTCGAAGGGCCAAATAGCCTCCTCCTGCACCTATTTTCTATAAGAATAAAGAGAATGAAATGGGAACCCCCCCCCCCCCCGTGGGAATTTACTGATGAATAGCAGCTGTACACCAAGTTTCATCACAATCTGGCATTGAGATATCAATTTTGTGGATTTATCTCTGGTGCTATTTCTGTAACTGGAGTTGCAAGAATCGTGTCATAAGTTTTCAATGGCAGTTTTTGTGAACTCCCAAACCTCACTGTCTATACACACACTGAACTGTTTTTTAATCTCGTTTACGATATTTTTTTTGCAGTCCCACATAAGAGATTAGATTAGTATGCAAACTTAAAGCACACGGTATTGTGGGTTCAGTATTGATGTGGATAGAGAACTGGCTGGCAGACAGGAAGCAAAGAGTAGGAATAAACGGGTCCTTTTCAGAATGGCAGGCAGTGACTAGTGGGGTACCGCAAGGCTCAGTGCTGGGACCCCAGCAATTTACAATATATATTAATGATTTGGACGAGGGAATTGAATGCAACATCTCCAAGTTTGCGGATGACACGAAGCTGGGGGGCAGTGTTAGCTGCGAGGAGGATGCTAGGAGTCTGCAACGTGACTTGGATAGGTTAGGTGAGTGGGCAAATGCATGGCAGATGCAGTATAATGTGGATAAATGTGAGGTTATCCACTTTGGTGGCAAGAACAGGAAAGCAGACTATTATCTGAATGGTGGCCGATTAGGAGAAGGGGAGATGCAACGTGACCTGGGTGTCATGGTGCACCAGTCATTGAAAGTAGGCATGCAGGTGCAGCAGGCAGTGAAGAAAGCGAATGGTATGTTGCCATTCATAGCGAGGGGATTTGAGTATAGTGGGCGGCACGGTAGCACAGCGGTAGAGTTGCTGCTTTACAGCGAATGCAGCGCCGGAGACTCAGGTTCGATCCTGACTACGGGTGCTGCACTGTAAGGAGTTTGTACGTTCTCCCCGTGACCTGCGTGGGTTTACTCCGAGATCTTCGGTTTCCTCCCACACTCCAAAGACGTACAGGTATGTAGGTTAATTGGCTGGGTAAATGTAAAAATTGTCCCTAGTGGGTGTAGGATAATGTTAATGTACGGGGATCACTGGGCGGCACGGACTTGGAGGGCCGAAAAGGCCTGTTTCCGGCTGTATGTATATGATATGATATGATATGATATAGGAGCAGGGAGGTTCTGCTGCAGTTGTACAGGGCATTGGTGAGACCACACCTGGAGTATTGCGTACAGTTTTGGTCTCCTAATCTGAGGAAAGACATTCTTGCCATAGAGGGAGTACAGAGAAGGTTCACCAGATTGATTCCTGGGATGGCCGGACTTTCATATGAAGAAAGACTGGATAGACTCGGCTTGTACTCGCTGGAATTTAGAAGATTGAGGGGGGATCTTATAGAAACTTACAAAATTCTGAAGGGGTTGGACTGGCTAGATGCAGGAAGATTGTTCCCGATGTTGGGGAAGTCCAGAACAAGGGGTCACAGTTTAAGGATAAGGGGGAAGTCTTTTAGGACCGAGATGAGAAAGTTTTTTTTCACACAGAGTGTGGTGAATCTGTGGAATTCTCTGCCACAGAAGGTAGTTGAGGCCAGTTCATTGGCTATATTTAAGAGGGAGTTAGATGTGGTCCTTGTGGCTAAAGGGATCAGGGGGTATGGAGAGAAGGCAGGTACGGGATACTGAGTTGGATGATCAGCCATGATCATATTGAATGGCGGTGCAGGCTCGAAGGGCCGAATGGCCTACTCCTGCACCTATTTTCTATATTTCTATGTTTCTATGTAGTACGTTTACATATTCTGTCACGATGCTGCAATTAAGAATTTCATTGTTCTGTCTGAGAACGTATAAGATTATTAAGGGGTTGGACACGTTAGAGGCAGGAAACACGTTCCCAATGTTGGGGGAGCCCAGAACAAGGGGCCACAGTTTAAGAATAAGGTGTAGGCCATTTAGAACTGAGAAGAGGAAAAACTTTTTCAGTCAGAGAGTTGTGAATCTGTGGAATTCTCTGCCTCAGAAGGCAGTGGAGGCCAAGTCTCTGAATGCATTCAAGAGAGAGCTAGATAGAGCTCTTAATGATAGTGGAGTCAGGGGGTATGGGGAGAAGGCAGGAACGGGGTACTGATTGAGAATGATCAGCCGTGATCACATTGAATGGCGGTGCTGCCTCGAAGGGCCAAATGGCCTCCTCCTGCACCTATTGTCTGGGACCCATGACAATAAACCTCGACATGCTCTACCCCCTCCGCTCTTTCTTCTAATAACCGCCGTCTCATTCCGTCTCCATCGTGTCGAAGCCTACAAAAATCCCATTCCACAATAACACGGGCGAGACTCGGGCAACCATGAAGCAAGCGAACGTGAATTTGCAACCACTCTCCATTCTGTAACATCGGTCCCGCTAAGATATTTTTTTTCAGATTTAGAGATACAGCTCGGAAACAGGCCCTTCGGCCCACCTGGTCCGTGCCGCCCAGCGATCCCCACACACTAGCACTATCCTACACACACTAGGGACAATTTTTACATTTGCCCAGTCAATTAACCTACATACCTATGCGTCTTTGGAGTGTGGGAGGAAACCGAAGATCTCGGAGAAAACCCACGCAGGTCACGGGGAGAACGTACAAACTCCGTACAGACGGCCCCCGTAGTCAGAATCGAACCCGAGTCTCCGGCGCTGCATTCGCTATAAGGCAGCAACTCTACCGCTGCGCCACCGTGTCGCCCGGCTAAGCCACAATTAAATTCGCACCAGGCATTGATAAAATTACAAACTATAAAAGGTCTGGTCGATAAACAGCAGAGGATAGGTCAGGAGGAAAAGGAGCAGAATTAGGCCATTCGGCCCATCAAGTCTACTCCGCCATTCAATCATGGTTGATCTACCTCTCCCTCCCAACCCCATTCTCCTGCCATCTCCCCATCACCTCCGACACCCGTACTAATCAAGAAAGACAGGTTTAGAGGGAGAAACACAGGCAGGAGGGACTATAAGAAAATAACTGCAGATGCTGGTACAAATCGAAGGTATTTATTCATAAAATACTCGAAGGTATTTATTCATAAAATGTTGCAGCAGGTCAGGCAGCATCTCGGGAGAGAAGGAATGGGTGACGTTTTGGGTCGAGACCCTTCTTCAGACTGATGTCAGGGGGGGCGGGACAAAGGAAGGATATAGGTGGAGACAGGAAGATAGAGGGAGAACTGGGAAGGAGGAGGAGAAGAGAGGGACAGAGGAACTATCTAAAGTTGGAGAAGTCGATGTTCATACCACTGGGCTGCAAGCTGCCCAAGCGAAATATGAGGTGCTGTTCCTCCAATTTCCGGTGGGCCTCACTATGGCACTGGAGGAGGCCCATGACAGAAAGGTCAGACTGGGAATGGGAGGGGGAGTTGAAGCGCTCGGCCACCGGAAGATCAGTTTTGTCAATGCGGACCGAGCGCAGGTGTTCAGCGAAGCGATCGCCGAGCCTGCGCTTGGTTTCGCCGATGTAAATAAGTTGACATCTGGAGCAGCGGATGCAATAGATGAGGTTGGAGGAGGTGCAGGTGAACCTTTGTCTCACCTGGAAAGACTGTTTGGGTCCTTGGATGGAGTTGAGGGGGGAGGTAAAGGGACAGGTGTTGGTGGGACTAGTGTAGTTGGGATATCTTAGTCGGCGTGGGCAAGTTGGTCCGAAGGGCCTGTTTCCATGACTATGACCCATCACTCTGACTATAGTAAATAGAATCATAGAAAATAGGTGCAGGAAGAGGCCATTTGGCCCTTCGAGCCAGCACTGACATTCATTGTGATCATGTGCTGATCAGTACTGATGACATTGAACAGAGTTTTAAAATTAAACATGAAAACCGTTGTAGACACAAGGAACTGCAGAAGCTGGTTTAACGAAAGAGAAACAGAAAGTGCTGTAGTAACTCAGCGGATCATGCAGCATCTCTGGAGGACATAGATAGGTGACGTGTCAGGTTGGGACCCTTCTTCAGATTGACTGTAGTGGAGTGGGAAGAGAGGGGAAGAAAGCTCAAAATGTTAGCAGACAGGATAATGTGATACGTTGGCACACAAATTGCCATGGAATGTGCTGCAAACTGGGGTCCAAAAATTAGTTTACTTGCGCGAGTTAAACAGCGAATTTCACTCAAAAGTCTCGATTAGTTTAGAGATACAGCGCGGAAACAGGCCCTTCGGCCCACTGAGTCCACACCGACCAGCGACCCCCACACATTAACCCTATCCTACACACACGAGCGGCAATTTTTACATTTATACAAAGCCAATTAACCTACAAACCTGTAGGTCTTTGGAGTGCGGGAGGAAACCGAAGATCTCGGAGAAAACCCACGCAGGTCACGGGGAGAACGTACAAACTCCGCAAAGACAAGCCAGGATCGTATAGTCAGGATGGAACCCGGGTCTCCAGCGCTGTAAGGCGGCAACTCTACCGCCGTGCCACCGTTAAGCATTTACAAATTCAAATAATTGCAAATGATGAGTGAATGTGTCTTCAGCCATGGGCTTTTCACCAAATACCATTTGTGCCCATTCCTTCCCTCCCCCCCAACATTCAAAACATCGAAGGCAAATTACTACAAAAATGTTTTTGTTGGAACATTAAAACATACCAGCAGCTAAAACAAATTTACTAAGACCACACATACTCTGTTTGGCAGCGGCTTTCAGTATTTCAGTGAGGTTAGTTTAACGAGCTTATAGTGAGGTTGGTTTAACGAGCAGCGTCTCGACCCGAAACGTCAGCCATTCCTTCTCTCCTGAGATGCTGCCTGACCTGCTGAGTTACTCCAGCATTTTGTGAATAAACACCTTCGATTTGTACCAGCATCTGCAGTTATTTTCGTATACTACTTAGTTTAACGAGCTTATACTCAATTTGGGGACTGGCAGAAATTCATGGGCTAAATCATTCCTTAGTTTGTTGTATTCATAAATAAATCTCATTCCATTAAGATAACTGCATTGTCAGCAGATGATAAAAGTTCATATTGCAGAGAACAGAGGTTCTGAAAGTAAATGAAAGTAAATTCTGGATAGCATGCAACAAAAAAAGCTTTTTTCAGTGTACCTCTCTGAACACGGGACAAACTAAACTAACTTTGTTTGGTTTAGACTAGAGATGCAGCGTGGAATCAGTCGACCAGTGATCCCTGCATACTAATCTACGCACACAAGGGACAATTCGCAATTGTGCCAAGCCAATTAACCTACAGATATGTATGTCTTTGGAGTGAGGGAGGAAACCGGAGCACCTGGAGAAAACCCACGTGGTCACTGGGAGTTTATGCAAACTCCGTACAGACATCACCCGTGGTCAGGATCGAACCCGGGTCTCTGGTGCTGTGAGGCAGCAACTCTACCGCTGTGCCACTGTGCTGCCACCGCTGTTACAACAAAAGTTAAAAAATATACCATGTGCTGGAGTAACTCAGGATCAGGCAGACCCTTCTCAGGTTCACAACCCAAAAAGTCACCTATACATGTTCTCCAGAGAGACAATAGACAATAGGTGCAGGAGTAGGCCATTCGGCCCTTCGAGCCAGCACCACCATTCAACTTGATCATGGCTGATCATTCTCAATCAGTACCACGTTCCTGCCTTCTGCCCATACCCCCTGACTCCGCTATCATTAAGAGCTCTATCTAACTCTCTCTTGAAAGCATCCAGAGAACTGGCCTCCACTGTCTTCTGAGGCAGAGATTTCCACACACACGCACACACACACACACACACACACGCACACACAAAGACACACACACACACACACACACACACACACACACACACACACACACAAAGACACACACACACACACACACACACACACACACACACACACACACACACACACACACACACACACACACACAAAGACACACACACACACAAAGACACACACACCAATTTAGAATTATCCCAACCCAATTAGCCTACAATGTCTTTGGAGTGTGGGAGGAAACCGGAGATTCCAGAGAAAACCCACGCAGGTCACATGGAGAACGTACAAACTCCGTACAGACAGCACCCGTAGTCAGGATGGAACCCGGGTCTCTGGCGCTGTAAGGCAGCAACTCTACCGCTGCGCCACTGTGTCGCCCAGTATTTCAGGAACTCTAGACTTGCAGGAGAGTTATTGGCGTTAGAATCCATGAAACTACTGGGAAAGTTTAAAGTCTAATTCGGTCCTCTTTGTCCAAGAACATGATATCACCGCTTAAAGAATTAACAACAAAAAATATATATTTTTCTCTCCCGACGCTCAGTCTGAAGACGGATCTCGACCCAGTGCATCACCAAGTCCTTCTCTCCAGAGTTGCTGCCTGACCCGCTGAGTTACTCCAGCATTTTGCGTCCATCTTAAGAAAAGTACGAGTCTGATCCGATAAATCCCACAAGATAAATGAGACATTTGCGATAGAGAATCAACAACATTTCAACAGCCACGACAACGCTTGTTTATGATAAATGTTCAACTTTATACACGCAATCATCTCCCTCCAGCACAGATTTAGCCAAGCGCACACTGTTGACATCCGACTAAGAGTTTGCAGCTTTTATCTTTCAGTGAATGCAGAGAACAGGCTAAAGTTCCAGAGAGTTACACCCAAGGATTGGATTTTTTAATCTTTTGTGTTTGGCTTTCCATATTAACCTTCAAACTACAAGTCGGGAAGATTTAGAAACATAGAAACATAGAAACATAGGTGCAGGAGGAGACCATTCGACCCTTCGAGCCAGCACCGCCATTCAATGCGATCGTGGCTGATCATCTAAAATCAGTACCCCGTTCCTGCTTTCTCCCCATATCCCTTGATTCCGTTAGCTCCAAGAGCTAAATCCAGCTCTCTCTTGAAAAACATCATGAATTAGCCTCCACTGCCTTCTGTGGCAGAGAATTCCACAGATTCACAACCCTCTGGGTGAAAATGTTTTTCACCATCTCAGTCCTAAATGGCATGCATAAAGTGGTTTTCCCAAATTCTCAACAAATAAAAGGGCAAAGACTGTAGAGTACTGTCCTCCTGATTAAATATTACTGATTTATAGACAATAGGTGCAGGAGTAGGCCATTCGGCCCTTCGAGCCAGCACCGCCATTCAATGTGATCATGGCTGATGTCACCTTATCCTCAGCTAATAATGAACCATTCTAAAAGAAAGACACAAAAATACTAGAATAACTCAGCGGGACTGGCAGCATCTCAGTCTGAAGAAGGGTCTCGACCCGAAACGTCACCCATTCCTTCTATCCAGAGATGCTGCCTGACCCGCTGAGTTACTCTGGCATTCTGTGTCCATCTTCGGTGCAAACCAGCATCTGCAGTTCCTTCCTACAACAATGAACCAGCGTACTTTCCCTTTCCATTATCTGCTTTGATCTGACATTTTCACACCTTACCCTTCCGTTCAGAGATGCTGCCTGACCCGCTGAGTTACTCCAGCATTTTGCGTCCATCTTAAGAAAAGTACGAGCCTGATTCGATAAATCCCACAAGATAAATGAGACATTTGAGTTCTCTAGACTCCCTCTCCCCTTACCCTCAGTCTGAAGAAGGGTCTCGACCCGAAACGTCACCCATTCCTTCTCTCCAGAGATGCTGCCTGACCCGCTGAGTTACTCTGGCATTTTGTGTCCATATTCGGTATAAACCGCATCTGCGGTTCCTTCCTACACAGGCCATTTTAGAACCTTGATTACGCAGTTCATTCTACAAAAGTAGTTTAGTTCAGTTTAGAAACACAGCATGGAAACAGGTCATTCGGCCACCGAATCCACGCCAACTGTCGATCACCCATTCACACTACTTCCTACGTTATCCCACTTTCTCATCTCACTACACACCAGGGGCAATTCTACAGAGGCCAATCAAGCTACAAACCCGCATGTCTTTGGGATGTGGGCGGAACAAGAGCATCCTGAGGAAACCCCTGCAGTCACAGGGAGAACGTGCAAACTCCACACAGACAGCACCCGAGGCAAGAATCGAACCTGGGTCACAGGCGCTGTAAGGCAGTAACTCTATCAGCTGTGCCACCAAGCTTCTGAAGTGCTCGAGTATTTTAATATACTACTAAACCAAGTGGACCCGTTGGGCCCAAACCTTTCCTGCAATGGTGCAGCACCCTCTCCCCTCCCCCCTCCCTCCCCCCCACTCCATCCCCCTTATCCTCCCTCCCCACTCCCTTATTAAGGGGTTGGACGCGTTAGAGGCAGGAAACGGGTTCCCAATGTTGGGGGAGTCCAGAACAAGGGGCCACAGTTTAAGAATAAGGGGTAGGCCATTTAGAACGGAGATGATGAAAAACTTTTTCAGTCGGAGAGTTGTGAATCTGTGGAATTCTCTGCCTCAGAAGGCAGTGGAGGCCAATTCTCTGAATGCATTCAAGAGAGAGCTAGATAGAGCTCTTAAGGATAGCGGAGTCAGGGGGTACGGGGAGAAGGCAGGAACGGGGTACTGATTGAGAATGATCAGCCATGATCACATTGAATGGCGGTGCTGGCTCGAAGGGCCGAATGGCCTACTCCTGCACCTATTGTCTATTGTCATTCGCTGTAAGGCAGCAACTCTACCGCTGCACCGCCCAAAGTCTTCTTCAGTCTGAGGAAGGGTCTCGACCCAAAATGTCACCTATTCCTTTTACTCCAGAAATGCTGCCTGACCCGCTGTGTTACTCCAGCATTTTGTGTCTCTCACCAATAACTCCATGCTCCAAATTGTATTTGAGGTTTTTGAAAAAGAACAAGATGCAATGACCTTCAGGTCAAATTTTTTTTTTCATCGCAGGATGTGGCACAATTACTTCTGCGGCAATCTCATGGGCATTCCTCTGCCATGCGCAATTTAGTCTGCAAATATTAACGTAGTTAGATACCGGGGGACTTTAGGCCAAACTGCAAGTAGTTAGAACAACCACTGGTAACAGCTGGCAAACATCACCCATTCCTTCGCTGGCAAGACTAGGCTTGTAATTGGAAAGACTAGGCTTGTATTCACTGGAGTTTAGAAGGATGAGAGGGGATCTTATAGAGACGTATAAACTGGGTATAAACTGATATAAAAAGGACTTGACAAGGTAGATGCAGGAAATATGTTCCCAGTGTTGGGGGAGACCAGAACCAGGGGCCACACAGTCGAAGAATAAAGGGGAGGCCATTTAAAACTGAGGTGAGAAGAAACGTTTTCACCCAGAGAATTGTGAATTTGTGGAATTCTCTGCCACAGAGGGCAGTGGAGGCCATTTCACTGGATGAATTTAAAAGAGAGTTAGATAGAGCTCTAGGGGCTAGTGGAATCAAGGGATATGGGGAGAAGGCAGGCCAGGGTTACTGATTGTGGATTATCAGCCATGATCACAATGAATGGCGGTGCTGGATCGAAAGGCCAAATGGCCTCCTCCTGCACCTATTTTCCATGTTTCTATGCTCCAGAGATGTGGCCTGTCCCGCTGAGTTACTCCATCACTTAGTGTCTATTTACACTACATCAGACATTCACGAGTTCATCATTTCATAAGTGAAAGAAGCAGAATTAGGCCATTCGGCCCATCAAGACTACTCTTCTCCACCATTCAATCGTGGCTGATTTATCTCTCCCCCCTAACCTCATTCTCCTGCCTTTTCCCCACAACGCCTGATATATTTAAGGCAGAGATTGATAGATTCTTGATTAAGTCAATTTTTATTTATTTGTACAGCACATTTAAAAACAACCCACGTTGATTCGTACGGGTGTCAGGGGTTATGGGGGGAAGTCAGGAGAACGGGGTTAGGAGGGAGAGATAGATCAGCCGTGATCGAATGGCGGAGTAGACTTGATGGGCCAAATGGCCTAATTCTGCTCCAATCACTTATGACACCCTCACCAATCAAGAATCTATCAATCTCTGCCTTCAAACTATCCATTGACTTGGCCTCCACAGCCGTCAGTGGCAATGAATTGGCACAGATTCATCACCCTCCGACTAAAGAAATTCCTCCTCATGTCCTCTCTGAATGCACGTCCTTTTATTCTGAGGCCGTGGCCTCTGGTCCCAGACTCTCCCACGAGTGGAAACATCCATTCCCACATCCACTCTACCCAGTCCATTTTGTTAGGGTTAAGTCACTGGCTGATGCTTTTATTGTTGTCAAGAGTGTTTTATTGTCACATGTCCCAGACGGAACAAAGACATTCTTACTTGCAGCAGCACAACAGAATATGTAAACATAATGCACTGTAAACAATATAATAAACGAGAGAAAAAATTCAGTGTCTGCACACACACGACCTCAAGTCTATGTAGTTCAGAGTTTAGTTTAGTTTAGAGATACAGCGCGGAAACAGGCCCTTCGGCCCACCGGGACAGTGCCGACCAGCGGTCCCCGACATTAACACTATCCTACGCACACCAGGGACAATTTTTACATTTACCAAACCAATTAACCTACAAACCTGTACGTCTTTGGAGTGTGGGAGGAAACCGAAGATCTCGGAGAAAACCCATGCAGGTCACGGGGAGAACGTACAAACTCCGTACAGACAGCGCCCGTAGTCGGGATCGAACCTGGGTCTCAGGTGCTGCGTTCGCTGTAAGGCAGCAACTCTACCGCTGCGCCACCGTGACGCCCTTTCTAGAGGTAACATCCTCTCCACATCCACTCTATCCAGGCCTTTCACTTATTCGAGCTACTCGATAGTTAAAAGCACACTCAGAACATCAGCATGCAATTAGAGTCCAATGACTGCAGTGGTTTGAAAACTATTCTTAACACTTCAAGTCTGTTTTTAGATTACAGTTGCAGAATCCCATCAATTACAAAATTAGTCATCATTTAAAACAATTTTTAAAATTTAGTTTAGAGATACGGCTCGGAAACAAGCCCTTCGGCCCATTGAGCCCGCACCGACCAGTGATCCCCGCACATTAACACTTTCTAACAACAGAGCCAATTTCGTGTTGTTACTGAGTCTGAAGAAGGGTCTCGACCCGAAACGTCACCCATTCCTTCTCTCCAGAGATGCTGCCTGACCTGCTGAGTTACTCCGGCATAAATACCTTTGATTTGTACCAGCATCTGCAGTTATTTTCTTATACTTCCTTGGATGTGTACATACTTGGCCATTAAACTTATTCATTCATTCATTTAACCAAGCCAATTAACCTACAAACCTGCACGTCCTTGGAGTGTGGGAGGAAACCGAAGATCTCAGAGGAAACCCACACAGGTCACGGGGAGAACGTACAAACTCCGTACTGACAGCACCCGTAGTCGGGATCGAACCCGGGTCTCTGGCGCTGTAAGGCAGCAACTCTGCCGCTGCGCCACCACTCTGCGGTTCCCTCATTCACGTCGTCAGCCACCTCAGAACCAAGGGGAAGCAAGATCCCGAGGGACTGCCCGAAACAACAAACACCGAGACTTCTTACTCAGCGAATAATTCAGCCTTGACCGTCAACTGCACTTGGTCAAAATTAGCCTCCAACTGTCTTGTGACCCACTTCAAAATACCAGAACATCATAGGTTGAATATAGCATTTTCTCACATCTATATAAATAAAAATCAATGAGCAGTAAAGGAAACCAGCAATATTAGCAGAGAACAGAAGTAGAACATGTTGAAAGTGCATAAAATCAACGAAAAGGACTATGTAGCTTTCCACAGCTATCGAAAAGATCAATTTCAAACCTTTGCAAAACGAAAATGGGCCTTCCAGCGCCAGAGACCCAGGGTCGATCCCGACTACGGGTGCTGTCTGTACGGAGTTTGTGCATTCTCCACGTGATTACGTGGGTTTTCTCCGGGTGCTCCGGTTTCCTCCCACTCTCCAAAGACGTGTGTACAGGTTTGTAGGCCAACTGGCTTTAGTGACATTGTAAATTCTCCCTAGTGTATAGGATAGTGCTAGTGTGATCATTGCACTGGGTGGAACATTTGGTATAGAATGACGGCAATCGTTTCCAAATGGGGGCAGGTGGGACTAGTGTAGGTGGAACATGCTGGCCGGGTGTGGACAAGTTGGGCCAAAGGGCCTGTTTCCACACTGTATCACTCCAAGTTCATGGCTCCAATTGACTTGAGTTTTTTTGTGGTTGGATGACATCAAAGTGTTGAGGTTCAGTCAAGGGTTTGCCAATAAAAAGAGACAATGCTGGAAATAATGAGAGTCAAAGTGCTGGAGTAACTCAACGGGTCAGGCAGCATTAGGGTTGCCATCTTTCGAGCTCCCAAATAAGGGACAAGGTGACGTCACCGCCCCGCGCCTCGCGCCCCGTGCCCCGCGCCCCATGTGACCTCGTCCAGCCAGCGATCACGGTAAAATGAGGTCCATGGAGAAAGTTAACATTTCAGGTACATAATACCACACCAAACTCAAGAGTCTTTCCTCACAGACTCTGCTTAACCTGCACATTATTTCCAGAAACAAGAAACTGCTGCCTTCAAAAACAAAAGTACTGGAGTAACTGCGCAGGTCAGGCAGCATTTCTGCAGAACATGTATAGGTGACTTTGAGTCGCTATCTGAAGGGTCCTGACCCAAGACTTCACTTATGCATGTTCTCCACAGATGCTGCCTAGGGTTGCCAACTGTCCCGTATTAGCCGTGACAACCCGTATATTGCACTAAATTTGTTTGTCACATACGGGACCGTCCTTGTCCCGTTTTAGGCCCAGGGGGTGCTGAGGCCCAGACTCTGTAGGCCCTTGGGCCGCTGTAGGCCCGGACACTGTAGGTCTGTGGGCCGCTGTAGGCCCGGACAGTGTAGGCTAACGGAGTGTGTTGGGGGAGCGGGGTCGAGTGCGTTCGCCTGACTGAGGTTGCGTAGCGACCCGCCTCCCGGCCCTGGCGGTCGCCATTGGTGGAGCGGGAGCACCTTGTCCCTTATTTGGGAGTTCGAAAGATGGCAACCCTGACCCATTGAGTTACTCCAGCACTTTGCATCTGGAGAAACTCAACAGGTCAGGATCGCTGGTCAGCACAGTCGGTGGGCCGAAGGGCCTGTTTCTGCGCTGTATGTCTAAACTAAACTAAGCAGATAGTTACCCTTCATCAGACACTGATATAGAAGGGTCTCGACCCGAAACGTCACCCATTTCTTCTCTCCCGAGATGCTGCCTGACCCGCTGAGTTACTCCAGAATTTTGTGTCTACCTTCGATTTAAACCAGCATCTGCAGTTTTAGTTAATTGATTGACTGTGATTACCAGTTTCTTTTTTTTGAAATTAGTCTTTGTTCCATGAGTGACACTCGAGCTAATTGTAAATATACGTGGCACACATGCAAAATGCAGCATTTCCAGATATTTTTTGTTTAAATACGCGAAGGAAAGAAAAGCCGACAACTACAGCTTTTGACATCGCCCGTGCATACGGCAAGTTATTTTGGAGACTTGGGCTGCAAAACAGAGGTCGTCATTCCCGCTTCTGGACTCCCGACAGGAAGGCAATCGACAGTCAAATGATACCTTGCCTGCCAAGTCACCATGTTAGAAACATTGCTTAGTAACGTGTGCAAACAGGGCAGCGCCCAGCCCAATATTACTCAGCGCAGTTTTGTTTTCATGTACAAGGAAGGAAGCACTTGCCTTGTCGGCAGCGTGGTGAACGTTCACAGGCCTGACCCCATGACCTTTTATGCTTCATCAGCCCAGCAAGGAAAAGCAGTCAGGAAACACACAGATTCAGATGCAGATTCAGCGAGACAAAGCAGACAACTGCACCACCCTACCACAACCAGAGAGCAGTGCTTAACATACCTTCTCCCTCATTTGGTGACAATAGACAATAGGCGCAGGAGGAGGCCATTCGGCCCTTCGAGCCAGCACCACCATTCAATGTGATCATGGCTGATCACTCTCAATCAGTACCCCGTTCCTGTCTTCTCCCCATACCCCCGGACTCCGCTATCCTTAAGAGCTCTATCGAGCTCTCTCTTGAATGCATTCAGAGAATTGGCCTCCACTGCCTTCGGAGGCAGAGAATTCCACAGATTCACAACTCTCTGACTGAAAATGTTTTTCCTCATCTCAGTTCTAAATGACCTACCCATTATTCTTAAACTGTGGCCCCTTGTTCTGGACTCCCCCAACATTGGGAACATGTTTCCTGCCTCTAACGTGTCCAACCCCTTAATAATCTTATACGTTTCAATAAGATCTGCTCTCATCCTTCTAAATTCCAGTGCATACAAGCCTAGTCGCTCCAGTCTTTCAACATATGGTAGTCCCGCCATTCCAGGAATTAACCTAGTAAACCTACGCTGCACGCCCTCAATAGCAAGAATATCCTTCCTCAAATTTGGAGACCAAAACTGCACACAGTACTCCAGGTGCAGTCTCACTAGGGCCCTGTACAACTGCAGACTATGTTCGGACTATGTTCGATCTTGTGAACTAGCTTGTGTAGGAAAATAACTGCAGATGCTGGTACAAATCGAAGGTTTCACAAAACGCTGGAGTAACTCAGCGGGTCAGGCAGCATCTCCGGAGAGAAGAAATGGGTGACGTTTTGGGTCGAGACCCTTCTTCAGACTGATGGTCTTGAAGCCCTCCGTTTCTTCCTCGACCGTAGAACCAGCCAATTCCCACCTAAACAAAAACCTGAAACGTCACCCATTCCTTCTCTCCTGAGATGCTGCCTGACCCGCTGAGTTACTCCAGCATTTTGTGAATAAATACCTTTGATTTGTACCAGCATCTGCTGTTATTTTCCTGCACTAAGTAAATATTTATCTTGCATAGAGTTATAGAGTGACACAGTGTGGAAACAGGCCCTTCGGCCCAACTCGCCCACACCTGCCAACAACGTCGCAGATACACTAGGTCCATAACCCTCCAAAGCTGTCCTATCCATGTACCTGTCCAAATTGCACTAAATATTATCCCCTCTATCCTGTTTCTGTACACTGTGGACGCTCTGATTGTAATCATGTATTGTCTTTCCGCTCGCTGGTCAGCACGCAACAAAAGCTTTTCACTGTACCTCGGTACACGTGACAATAAACTAAACTAGCTAACTAAAGACAGGGAGCACAGCACATCAGGGACCAATTCATTCCAATGCAGAATAATTTTACGTATAAAGAGCCAAAAATATACAATTTCCAAAATGTTGTGCACATCAATTGAAAGTGAACGTTAGCAATAATATGATTGACAACCTCTTTGGAAAAGCACATTGAGCAGACTGCAAACCAAATATTTGTGTTAAAGACAAGTGCTGGAGGAACTCAACTGGTCAGGCAGCATATGCACAACCCGCAGGCATTGCCACTTTCATTTCACTGCACATCGTGTATGTGTATGTGTATGTGACAAATAAATTTGACTTGACTTGACTTGACATGGGGAGGGAACATATCCCTTGATTCCACTAGCCCCTAGAGCTCTATCTAACTCTTTTAAATTCATCCAGTGAATTGGCCTCCACTGCCTTCTGTGACAGAGAATTCCACAAATTCACAACCCTCTGGGTGGAAAAGTTTTTTCTCACCTCAGATTTAAATGGCCTCCCCTTTATTCTTAAACTGTGGCCCCTGGTTCTGGACTCCCCCAACATTGGGAACATGTTTCCTGCATCTAGCTTGTCCAATCCCTCTTAATAATTTTATATATAGTGTTAGTGTGCGGGGATTGCTGGTTGGTACGGACTCGGTGGGCCCTGGGGGGGCCTGTTTCCACGTTGTATCTCTAAACTAAAAAACCATGTCTGGAAGCAAAGGCACTCAACAGCCTCCCCTTTATTCTTAGACTGTGGCCCCTGGTTCTGGAATGGACAGATGATGTTCCAGGTCTGGACCTTCTTCAGACTGAAGACAACTCAGCGGGCCAGGCTGCATTTCTGGAGAGAAGGAATGGGTCGTTGAGTTACTCCGGCCTTTCATGTCTGCCTTCCGTTTAAACCAGCATTTGCAGTTCCTTCTCCAGACAGGTTGGGAGGGGTGTTGGGGCAAGGGGGAAACAATGGGAGTGAACCAAAGGCCGTCAACTGATAGACAGATGGAGGCGAAAGGGCTTGATAGGCAGATTGGGAGAGTAAGTGGCAAAGGCTAGAAGTTTAAAGACGTCAAAAGGCTGTCAGGCAAGTGCAGGAGTAAAAATAAATAAATCGGGGGGGAAGTGAGGGAGCATAAAAGCAAAGATAGACACAAAACGTCACCCATTGCCTCTCTCCAGAGATCCCAGCATTTTGTGTCTAACTTCGTTGTACACCAGCATCTGCAGTTCCTTCCTACACAAAGTGCTGGAGTAACTCAGCGGGTCAGGCAGCATCTCCGGAGAAAAGGAACAGGTGACGTTTTGGGTCGAGGCCCTTCTCGGGGATGGAGATGAGGGTACAAAGAGGGGAAAGGGGCAGGGTGACTGGGGAGGGGGCAGTGGGTTATTGCATGGAGGCTGGGACGTTGTTGGCCGGTGTGGGCGAGTTGTGCCGAAGGGCCTGTTTCCACACTGCATCAATCTATGACTCTACGACAGATAATTCAATGTCCACAACGTTGGGTTGTAAGACTACCCAAGAGGAATACGAGCTGCTATTCCTCCAGTTTATGTCCAGCCCCGTCCCCCACCAGAGTTGTTACCAAATTTATGCAAGTTGCTTGTGCGTATTTCTCTAAAGTGGGTGAATCAAAATTTAGAGTGTGGGGTTAAGAGCACTGGGATCAGTTTTCTAGGCGGATAAAGATAGTGCAAATAGAAATTGTGGGCGGGGGGGCGGGAGTGAGCGTCGAAATTTTAGCTTCAAAGCTGATTGTGTTGAAATTTTCATGATATTTCAACACATTGTGTTTACAAACATGATTTTATAAAATCATGAGAAGAATAGATCGGGTAGATGCACAGTGTCTTTTACCCAGAGTAGGGGAATCGAGGACCAGAGGACCTAGGTTCACGGTGAAGGGGAAAAGATTTAATAGGAATCCGAAGGGTAACTTTTGCTTACAGAGGGTGGTGGGTGTATGGAACAAGCTGCCAGAGGAGGTAGTTGAGGCTGGGACTATCCCATCGTTTAAGAAACAGTTGGACAGGTACATGGATAGGACAGGTTTGGAGGCTTATGGACCAAGCGCAGGCAAGTGGGACTAGGGTAGCTGGGACATTGTTGGCTGGTGTGGGCGAGTTGGGCCTGTTTCCACACTGTATCAATCTATGACTCTCTCTATTAATATCGTGTAGGTAGATGGAAACTATGTTTATTAGGCAGGGAAACAAAGGTGTGGGTGAGTGGGTTGTGGTCTTACCTTCCGCAAGCTCAAAAACACTCTGGATGCTGTGAAGCTGGCTGTGGGAGGTGCCCCCCAGGACACAAACATAGAAACATAGACAATAGGTGCAGGAGGAGGCCATTCGGCCCCTTCGAGCCAGCACCGCCATTCAATGTGATCATGGCTGATCATCCACAATCAGTACCCCACTCCTGCCTTCTCCCCATATCCCTTGATTCCGTTAGCCCCAAGAGCTAAATCTAACTCTCTCTTGAAAACATCCAGTGAATCGGCCTCCACTGCCCTCTGTGGCAGAGAATTCCACAGATTCACAACTCTCTGGCTGAAAAAGTTTTTCCTCATCTCAATCCTAAGTCGCAAAGACAGTTTCTTCCTAATTCCTGTGATCAGGAATTCAACTAAGCCGCCCACTCACCAGCTACAGAATGGTCCTGCCCTCCCATCTACCTCATTGGAGACCTTCGTACTATCTTTAGATAAGAAAATAACTGTAGATGCTGGTACAAATCGAAGGTATTTATTCACAAAATGCAGGAGTAACTCAGCAGGTCAGGCAGCATCTCGGGAGAGAAGGAATGGGTGACGTTTCGGGTCGAGACCCTTCTTCAGTCTGAAGAAGGGTCTCGACCCGAAACGTCACCCATTCGTACTAATCTGACTTTAATCGGACTTTATCTTGCACTAACTGTTGCATCCTTTAACCTTTAACAGTACACAGTGGGTGGCATGATTGATTCATGTGCAGTCCTTTCTTCGACTGGCTAGCACGCAATAATATTTTTTCACTGTACCTCAGTACGTTGGGGGAGTCCAGAACCAGGGGGCCACAGTCTAAGAATAAAGGGGCAGCCATTTAAAACTGAGGTGAGAAAAAACTTTTTCACCCAGAGTTGTGAATTTGTGGAATTCTCTGCCACAGAGGGCAGTGGAGGCCAATTCACTGGATGAATTTAAAAGAGAGTTAGATAGAGCTCTAGGGGCTAGCAAAATCAAGGGATATGGGGAGAAGGCAGGCACGGGGTACAGATTGTGGCTGATCAGCCATGATCACAATGAATGGCGGCGTTGGCTCGAAGGGCCAAATGGCCTCCTCCTGCACCTATTTTCGATGTTTTTACGTACGCCTAATAATAACTTAAAATAAACTAGTTTCAGGCAGGTGGTCACACCGAAGGTTCAGCCAGGTGACAATAATAATCTAAACTTAAAAAAACGATGGTGTCCCTTCAGAAATGAACTGGCAAATAACTGAGTAGCTAAATTAGGATGCGACAAGAACAGTTTTGGAAGCCCTTGTGTCAGAAGCTTAACAGTATTCTTTCTCAGATTGCAGATTGCCATTGGCAAGCAGTACAAAGACACCCAACTTTACCTCTGTTTTTTTTTAATGAGAAAGTAACTTTTAGAGAATTCTTTAGTCTCTTCCCAAGAGCCGCGGCCAAGTTCTCCATCAACCGAGGGGGGACTGTGGAGCATCTCGCTCAAATTTGGCCGGCGTGGAGGTTAACTTCTATCCTAAGATTAGACACAAAACGCTGGAGTAACTCAACGAGACAGACGGCGTCTCTGGAGAGAAGGAATGGGCCAGCGGTAGAGTTGCTGCCTTACAACGCTTGCAGGGCCAGAGACCCGGGTTCAATCCTGACTGTGGGTGCGAGGGGCTTTCTCCGAGATCCTCCCACACTCCAAAGACAATAGACAATAGACAATAGGTGCAGGAGGAGGCCATTCAGCCCTTCGAGCCAGCACCGCCATTCAATGCGATCATGGCTGATCACTCTCAATCAGTACCCCGTTCCTGCCTTCTCCCCATACCCCCTGACTCCGCTATCCTTAAGAGCTCTATCCAACTCTCTCTTGAAAGCATCCAACGAACTGGCCTCCACTGCCTTCTGAGGCAGAGAATTCCACACCTTCACCCCTCTCTGACTGAAAGGTACAGGTATGTAGGTAAACTTGCTTGGTAAATGTAAAAAAAATGCCCCTGCTGTGTGTAGGATAATGTTGGGGACCGTTGCCGGTCGGCACGGGCTCGGTGGGCCGAAGGAGCTGTATTTTAGAAGGATGAGAGGAGATCTTATCGAAACGTATAAGATTATTAAGGGGTTGGACACGTTAGAGGCAGGAAACATGTTCCCAATGTTGGGGGAGTCCAGAACGAGGGGCCACAGTTTAAGAATAAGGGGTAGGCCATTTAGAACTGAGATGAGGAAAAACATTTTCAGTCAGAGAGTTGTGAATCTGTGGAATTCTCTGCCTCAGAAGGCAGTGGAGGCCAATTCTCTGAATGCATTCAAGAGAGAGCTGGATAGAGCTCTTAAGAATAGCGGAGTCAGGGGGTATGGGGGGGAGAAGGCATGAACGGGGTACCGATTGAGAATGATCAGCCATGATCACATTGAATGGCGGTGCTGGCTCGAAGGGCCGAATGGCCTCCTCCTGCACCTATTGTCTATCGCTAAAACTAAGGTGATGTTTCGGGTCGAGACCCTTCATCAGACCAAGAGTCAGTGAGAGGGAAACTAGAGGTGTGAGAAGGCACAGAAAACTCCTCCAACCTCATCTACTGTATGGGCTGCTCCAGGTGTGGACTCGAGTATCGGCGACACTAAGTGCAGGCCCGGCGATCGATTTGCTGAACACCACCACTCAGTCCGCCTTGGCCTACCTGATCTCCCGGTTGCTAAACACTTTCATTCCCTTTCCCATTCCCAGACTGACCTTTCTGTCCTGGGCCTCCTCCATTGACAGAGTGAGGCCCAGCGCAAATTGGAGGAACAGCACCTCATATTTCGCTCGGGCGCAGCTTGCACCCCAGCGGTACGAACATTGACTTCTCGAGCTTCAAGTGAACCTTGCATCTCCTCTCTCTCCATCCCACCTTCCACCCTAGTCGTCGTGCTAGTTTCACTGCCTGTATAACTCGTTATCATCTACCCCACAGCCAACAATGGACCATTGTGGGCTCCACCTTTCCTTGGTCATCGTCACCTTTTTGCATTTCTTTAATTCGTATGTTCTTTATCTCTCTATATCACCATCTGTATCTTTCGTTTTCCTTTCCCCCCCCCGACTCCTAGTCTGAAGAAGGGTCTCGACCCAAAATGTCACCTGTTCCTTCTCTCCACAGATACAATACAATACAAACTTTATTGTCATTGTGCAGTGTACAAGCACAGAGACAGCAAAATGCAGTTAGCATCTTAACCAGAGTGCATGTGATGGAATAGTAAAACATATAATATATACATATATGGGCGGAACGGTGGCGCAGCGGTAGAGTTGCTGCCTTACAGCGAATGCAGCGCCGGAGCCTCAGGTTCGATCCTGACTACGGGCGCCGTCTGTACGGAGTTTGTACGCTCTCCCCGTGACCTGCGTGGGTTTTCTCCGAGATCTTCGGTTTCCTCCCACACTCCAAAGACGTACAGGTATGTAGGTTAATTGACTGGGTAAATGTAAAAAAAATTGTCCCTAGTGTGTGTAGGATAGTGTTAATGTGCGGGGATCGCTGGTCGGCGCGGACTTGGTGGGCCGAAGGGGCCTGTTTCCGCGCTGTATCTCTAAATCTAAAAAAAAATCTAAATATATGCACAGTAGCGGTAGTGGAAATTCCGGTGAGCGAGATCAGTCACTGATGGGAGGAGCGCCCGAGGGGGGGGGGGGGGATGGCAGCAATCACCGAAGCGCAGAGTTAAGTAAGGTAACGACCGTAGGAAAGAAGCTGTTCCTGAACCTGCAGGTCCGGGAACGGAGAGACCTGTAGCGCCTCCCAGAAGGGAGGAGGGTAAACAATCTGTGGTTGGGGTAAGAGCTGTCCTTGACGATGCAGCGCGCCCTTCGCAGACATCGCCTACTCTGGATAGACTCAATGGAGGGGAGTGAGGAACCGGTGATGCGTTGGGCACCCTCTGCAGTGCTTTCCGGTCGGAGACAGAGCAGTTGCCATACCATACTGTGATACAGTTAGTAAGGATGCTCTTGATAGTGCAGCGGTAGAAGTTCACCAAATCTGAGGAGACAGATGGACCTTCTTTAGTCTCCTCAGGAAGAAGATGCCGCCTGACCCGCTGAGTGACTCCAGCATTTTGTGTCTATCTGGGTCATCACGCGTTCTTTACTACTTCCAGGAACTCGCTATGTATAGGTATATGGATGGGAGGGGATTGGAGGGTTATGGTCTGAGAGCAGGTAGATGAGACTAGGTCAGAGAAAGTGGTTGGCGTGGACTGGTAGGGCCGAACGGGCCTGTTTCCGTGCTGTAATTGTTATATGGTTATATATGGTTATATGGTTATATGTGAAAATTGTCCGATTTTCTTTTAAAATAACGATTTACATTAATCACCTCCAGGCCACACTGCATCATCGACATTAACTTGATGAAAATGCACCATTGGAATGCAATATTTTTTGATATCATATTGTAAAACAGAATACAGCGCCCAAGCCACACATTACCTACATGAATTGAAAGTAAAAATAAGGCAATTGTGCCTTAAGTAGAAAGAAACGCCAGATTTATAGGACCTACACACTGGATTTTGTTTTAAGAGAGATGCTTTTCCTGAACTAAAACAGGTATAATAGACAAATAAACTTTGGAAGCCAAGCAAAACAATTTTAAAAGGGACTATGAAACCTACACCACCATGGATTCATTAATCAACAATCTAGGTTTAGCTCCGTTTAATTTTTAGTTTAGAGATACAGCGCGGAAACAGGCCCTTCGGCCCACCGAGTTAGTGCCGACCAGCGATCATCGAGACCTCAGTACGGATCGAACTGGATGGTCACACCACCTCTCAGAGAGCCATTATCTCAATGTCTGATGAAGGGTCTCGACCCAATCCTTATCTCCAGAGATGCTGCCTGACCCGCTGATTAACTCCGGCATTTTATTGAAACATTCTTATTGAAACGTATAAGATCATCAAGGGATTAGACACGAGCGAGGCAGGAAGCATGTTCCCGATGTTGGGGGAGTCCCGAACCAGGGGCCACAGTTTAAGAATAAGGGGCAGGCCATTTAGAACGGAGATGAGGAAAGACGTTTTCACTCAGAGAGTTGTGAAGCTGTGGAATTCTCTGCCTCAGAAGGTATTGGAGGCCAATTCCCTGGATGCTTTCAAGAGAGGATTAGATAGAGCTCTTAATGATAGGGGAGTCAGGGGATATGGGGAGAGGGCAGGAACGTGGTACTGATTGTGGATGATCAGCCATGATCATGGTGAATGGCGGTGCTGGCTCGAAGGGCCGAATGGCCTCCTCCTGCAACTATTATCTATTTTGTGTCTATCTTCGGTGTAAACCAGCATCTGCAGTTCCTTCCTACACAAAGTTTCAATAACTTTAACCCTTTGCAACCTGCTGGATCATTTCAATTGTTTCATTATTATGTATTTAAAAGTCAGCCAATTTATTGACTTGGGTTTTGGCAACGTTTCACCCGTTCAACCAAGATGTGGTTCCAACAGGTTACCAGGTGAACAGAGCGAAAAACGATTCAAACTCTTGCTCAAAGCTTACTCAAGATATACAAAATCTCCATTAACTCTCTGGAATCCATGGACCGATTCACGTTCTCCAGAGATGCTGCCTGACCCACCGAGTTATCGCAGTACTCGTAGCAGTAGAGCTACTGCCTTACAATGCCAGAGAACCGGGTTCGGTCTTGACTCCGGGTGCTTGCCTGCATGAAGTTTGTACATTCTCCTCTCAGGTTTTCTCCGAGATCTTTGGTTTCCTCCCACTCTCCAAAGATATTAGTGGCGGCACGGTGGCGCAGCGGTAGGGTTGCTGCCTTACAGCGAATGCAGCGCCGGAGACCCGGGTTCCATCCCGACTACGGGTGCTGTCTGTACGGAGTTTGTACGTTTTCCCCGTGACCTGTTTGGGTTTTCTCCGAGATCTTCGGTTTCCCCCCACACTCCAAAGACGTACAGGTTTGTAGGTTAATTGGCTTGGTAAATGTAAAAATTGTCCCTAGTGGGTGTAGGATAGTGTTATTGTGCAGGGATCGCTGGTCGGCGCGGAAACGGTGGGCCAAAAGGGCCCGTTTCCGCGCTGTATCTCTAAACTAAACGAAACATCCAGGTTTGTAGGTTAATTGGCTTCGTATTGTATAAATGCAAAATTGTCTAAACTCCTCAGGCTATTTTGGAAGCCAGCATCTGTAGTTCCTTCTCCCACCATGACCAGTTCACATCTCAAGCAGCACTTGGGAGAGTACTGAGACCCCAGAGGCCACTCACCAGGGACATAAATAAACTCCGCAGAGGTGGAAGGAGTACACAGCCAACCAGCCATCCTGCCAGGCAGCATCTTCCCCATCTCTGGGGGCCGGTCGGTCCACATGAAAGGAATAGATCGGGTCGACGCGCAGAGTCTCTTGCCCAGAGTAGGGGAATCGAGAACCAGAGAACGTAGGTTTAGGGTGATGGAGGGGAAAGATTTAACATGAATCGGAGGGGTAACCTTTTTCACACAAAGGACGGTGGGTATATCTCAACGTTTAAGAAACAATTAAGACAAATACATGGATCGGATGGCTTTAGAGGGCTATGGGACAAACACAGGAGGTTGGGACTAGTGTCGATGGGACATGTAGATCGATGTGGGCAAGTTCAGTTCAGTTATGTCATGTGTACCGAGGTACAGTGAAAAGCTTTGGTTGCGTGCTAACCAGTCAGCGGAAAGACAATACACAATTACAATCAAGCCACAGTGTAGAGATACAGCATAAAGGGAATAACGTTTAGTGCAAGGTAAAGCCAGTAAAATCCAATCAAAGATAGTCCAAGTTGGGCCAAAGGGCTTGCTTCCACGCTGCATGACTATGAACCATCTCAGAACCCACAAAATGGAGAGATGAAAGCCAACATCAAGCCCCAAGGACTGCTGAAGACGAAGAATTCAAAGTGTTGGGTTAATGACCCAAAGACATACCTTCAGTTTCCAAGCAAGGCGGCTGTGAAATTTAAATTGTTAATGGATTGAAACTTTAAATTGAGGGGTACAATTGCAAAGCAGTTAAAGAACCAGATTAGCAAACCAGAGACCAGTAATAATGAACACAATTAGATAAAATCTGTAGGGAAGCAATTTCAAATGCTCCTGGTTTCTTTTAAAGACTCCAGATTCGATTAAGCGACATCAATAAAAGCAACCATAAAACTTTTGACAAAACATCTCGATCACAAGGGTAAGGCTCAGGATAGCACGGTGGCGCAGCGGTAGAGTTGCTGCCTCACAGCGCCAGAGACCCGGGTTCCATCCTGACTACGGGTACTCCAGAGAGGGATTACAGAGAAGGTTCACCAGATTGATTCCTGGGATGGCAGGACTTTCATATGAAGAAAGACTGGATAGACTCGACTTGTACTCGCTGGAATTTAGAAGATTGAGGGGGGATCTTATAGAAACTTACAAAATTCTTAAGGGGTTGGACAGGCTAGATGCAGGAAGATTGTTCCCGATGTTGGGGAAGTCCAGAACAAGGGGTCACAGTTTAAGGATAAGGGGGAAGTCTTTTAGGACTGAGATGAGAAAGTTTTTTTCCCCACAGAGAGTGGTGAATCTGTGGAATTCTCTGCCGCAGAAGGTAGTTGAGGCCAGTTCATTGGCTATATTTAAGAGGGAGTTAGATGTGGCCCTTGTGGCTAAAGGGATCAGGGGGTATGGAGAGAAGGCAGGTACAGGATACTGAGTTGGATGATCAGCCATGATCATACTGAATGGCGGTGCAGGCTCGAAGGGCCGAATGGCCTAATCCTGCACCTATTTTCTATGTTTCTATGTTTGTACAGAGTTTGTAGGTTCTCCCTGTGACCTGCGTGGGTTTTCTCTGTGTGCTCCAGATTCCTCTCACACTCCAAAGACGTGCAGGTTTGTAGGTTAATTGGCTTTGTAAATAGTGTTTAGGATGGAACCAGTGATCATACGGGGTGATCGCTGGTCGGCATGGACTCGGTGGGCCGAAGGGCCTGTTTCCATGTTGGATCTCTGAACCAACCTAACAACATCCATCACCGAAGAAAATCTGTCACACTTGCCCTCTCCATCTCCAAACTCATGGTGATTTGGTTGGATTCTATGAAACTGCCCAGTAAGTCACACCGTCTCAGAAACTTGTTTGGAATGGGACTTGCCCAGCACGCAATAACTACGGTCTGCCAATAAAATAATCCCACTCTCCCGTGACCAAAAAAACCTTAACTTGACGATTTTCAATGCTGCACCAGTTACTCAAATGTTTAATTTACTGACGAAAATAAGAAGCTCTACTATGTTATTGTTCATAAGTTATAGGACAACTTTAGATAGTTCCTCTGTCCCTCTCTTCCCCTCCCCTTCTCAGATCTCCCTCTATCTTCCTGACACAACCTATATCCTTTCTTTGTCCCGCCCCCCTGACATCAGTCTGAAGAAGGGTCTCGACCCGAAACGTCCCCCTTTCCTTCTCTCCTGAGATGCTGCCTGACCTGCTGAGTTACTCCAGCATTTTGTGAATAAATCCCTTCGATTTGTACCAGCATCTGCAGTTATTTTCTTATACTATAAGTTATAGGAGCTGAATTAGACAATTTGGCCCATCAAGTCAACTTCGCCATTCAATCGTGGCTGATCTATCTTTCCTCTCAACCCCATTCTCCTGCCTTTCCCCCATCTGGCCACATATGTGAAGTAACAGGCTGATGTTTCTTCAGGCTACAAAGATGCTGCCTGACCTACTGAGTTCCTCCAGCACTTTGTGTTTAGCTCAAAATTCCAGCATCAGGAGTTTCTGACAGACGATGAAAGAATGGGTCGACTGGGCTTGTATTCACTGGAATTTAGAAGGATGAGAGGGGATCTTATAGAAACATATAAAATTCTTAAGGGATTGGACAGGGTAGATGCGGGAAAAATGTTCCCCATGTTGGGGGGAGTCCAGAACCAGGGGGTCACACTTTAAGAATAAGGGGTAGGCCATTTAGGACCGAGATGAGGAAAAACTTTTTCACCCGGAGAATTGTGAATCTGTGGAATTCTCTGGAAAAAGCAGGAACAGGGTACTGATTTTGGATGATCAGCCGTGATCATATTGAATGGCGGTGCTGGCTCGAAGGGCCAAGTGGCCTACTCCTGCATTTATTTTCTATGTTTCTATGTTTCCTGTGTGTCAATATCAAAAATATCCAACCATCGCACAAGCAGATTTGGAAGATTATGCCTGATCAACCTTAGACTTAGCTCAGGATATAACTTACAGCAAGTCATAAGTTATAGGAGCAGAATTAGGGCATTCGGCCCATCGAGTCCACTCCGCCATTCAATCACGGCTGATCTATCGTTCCCTCTCAACCCCATTATCCTGCCTTCTCCCCATAAACCCCTGACACCCGCAAGTCTTTGGAATAAACAATAATGTACCACTCCACTTCGAAGACAATCCTTCAGATTTAATAAGCTGTGGGATTCATAATCAGTCCTGGAATGTGCAAAGAATTGGCTGAAGGACAGACAAAAACTCCTCATTAAAGGTAATGTATGTAATCCCATATCTTCTCATTTGTAAATGACCTGGACTCAAGATGGGATGAGGGGTGTGAGGTGTACAATTAAGGCATCCAACAAGAATAATCTTGGGATGCAGGGAAAAAGCACGGATGAATTTTAATGCAGAAGCAATTAAGGGCCACAGAGTTGTCAGCATGGACGGCATTAGGCGTGGATTTATATGTGATAGTAGAATTAGGCCATTCGGCCCATCAACTCTACTATGCCATTCAATCATGGATGATCCATCTCTCAATAGGCAACAGGTGCAGGAGTAGGCCACTCGGCCCTTCGCGCCAGCACCGCCATTCACTGTGATCATGGCTGATCATCGACAATCAGTACCCCGTTCCTGCCTTCTCCCCATATCCCTCAACCCCATTCTCCTGCCTTCTTCCCAAAACCCCTGACTACTGTGCTAATCAAGAATCTATCTATCTCTGCCGTACAAATATATATCATTGGCCTCCACAGCCGCCTGTGGCATAGAATTCCACGGATTCACCACCCCCTGATTAAAGAAATTCCTCCTCATCTCCTTCCCAAAAGAACGTCCTTTAATTCTGAGGCTGTGACCTCCAGTCCTCCCACCAATGGAAATATCCTCTCCACATCCACTCTATCCAAGCTTTTCATTATTCTGTATGTTTCGGCGGGTCGAAGGGCTTATTTCCAAGTTGTAAGTCTAAACTAAACTGAATGACAGAGAGACATTTTGGGTCAGGACCCTTCTTCAGACTGATTGTAGTGGGGAAGGGGGAGTAAGTGGGGAGAGTGGGTAAAAACAAAAATGGTTTTAGCATGCCCAATTCTACACAAATCAGTGGAACCAATTGAAAATAGCCATTCAGACGAGAGCAGAGCAGCCATTTTGAGCTGGGCTGCTTTGAGAAAGATGGGAAGGAACTACAGATGCTGGTTTACACTGAAGATAGACACACGTATTGCCTTTCCGCTGACTGGTTAGCACCCAACAAAATATTTTCAGTGCACCTCAGTACACGTGACAATAAAGTAAACGCTGGAGTAACTCAGCGAGTCAGGTAGCACCTCTGGAGAAAAGTAAGACCCGAAACGTCATCCATTCCTTCTCTCCCGAGATGCTGCCTGACCCGTTGAGTTACTCCAGCATTTTGTGTCTACCAGGGAATAGTTTAATTTGACATCATGTGTCCCACACAGATATTCTGATTTAGAGGGAATATTCCTGTGCAGTACTATTCTACTTTCTAAAAAGTCACGCTTAAGCAGATTAATATTCTGCTTCCATCTCATCCTGTGAGCCAGGGCCAATTCGGATTGCCAAAACATAAGGGCAAGTTAAGAGTACTGGAGAAGTGCTGAGATAACGCACAAGTCTGAATGGCAAAGATTAACATTTGACTTCTCAAGAATGAGCCAAATATCATGCTTCCAAGATGGCGCCCAACCCAGGCGACAATTTGTGTGCTCGCCACAGAAACAGATCTACAATCTCATACTACAATCGCTCCACACTCTTAAATCTCTACTCAGACAGCACCATTTCTTACTTTGCAGCGCCGGAGACCCGGGTTCGATCCCGACTGCGGGTGCCGTCTGTACGGGGTTTGTACGTTCTCCCCGTGACCTGCGTGGGTTTTCTCCGAGATCTTCGGTTTCCTCCCACACTCCAAAGACGTACAGGTTTGTGGGTTAACTGGCTTAGTAAATGTAAAAATTGTCCCTGGTGGGTGTAGGATAGTGTTAATGTGCGGGGATCGCTGGTCGGCGCGGACCCGGTGGGCCGAAAGAGCCTGTTTCCGCGCTGTGTCTCTAAACTAAAGCTTTAACTATGATCTTCTTACCTTGGACTAAACGTTATTCCCTTATCGTGTTCTTCAGATTTCATTCTGATGGTATTATAACTGTTAAAGTACAAAACGTCTCATGAAAATTAACATCTGGAAGATCATGCTGTGAGTTGTCATTTTGATATCTTGATCCAAATCAATTTCCTCGTGTTAGTTCTAAGTTTACCTTTTACAAGTTTCAATCGTCTTTCAGCATCAAAAGACATGGGCTTCCTTGACACCAAGTCATGTTCATACCTTCAAGGAGCAGAATTAGGCCATTCGGCCCATCACATCTACTCCACCATTCTATCATGGCTGATCTATCTCTCCCTCTCAACCACATTCTCCTGCCTTCGCCCCATAACCCCTAACCCCCTCCCCCTCCCCACTAATCAAGAATCTGCCAATATCCTGGTTACCTCAGTTAGACACAACATGCTGGAGTAACTCAGGGAGTCAGGCAGTATCTGTGGAGAAAAAAGATGGGCGACGTTTCGGGTCGGGACCCTTCTTCAGACTGAAATTTGGGGTGAGGGAAAACTGGAGGCAAGAAAAAACAGATGACCAAGGAAGGGTTCTTTCTACACACTCTCCCTGTCCCTTGCCAATCAAGGTGTAGATTGCATAACATAATATGACTAAACGACATCAATTAATCCATTGTTAAAACCTTTCCCTCCACCGTTCAATTGCTTAAATCTACGTAGTTTATGTAGAAGCTTGATCTCAATCTTATCTCGTGTGACATACTAAGATGCGATGAGAATGGAGGAGGAACGGTGGTGTAGCGGTAGAGTTGCTGCCTTACAGCGCCCAGGCACCGGGTTTGATCCTGACCAGGGGGTGCTGTCTGTACAGAGTTTTCACGTTCTCCCTGTGACCGAGTGGGTTTCCTCCGGGTGCTCCGGTTTCCTTCAACATTCCAATGACGTACAGGTTTGTAGGTTGAAAGGCTTCTATAAATTGTGCCTAGTGTGTAGGATAGTGCTAGTGTACTGCTGGTTGGCACACACTCGGCGGGCTGAAGGGCCTCTTTTCACACTCTATCTGTAAAGTCTAAATTGCATTAAAATCATAATTCACTCTTAACATAAAATTATCGACTTAAGACCTTAACAGGTTTCAGAATTTTAAAATGTTTCCCGATGCAAGACATGGGGTCAGTCTGAAGAAGGGTCTCGACCCGAAACGTCACCCATTCCTTCTCTCCAGAGATGCTGCCTGACCCGCTGAGTTACTCCAGCATTTTGTGAATAAATACCTTCGATTTGTACCAGCATCTGCAGTTATTTTCCTACACAACTTGCTGCTCCACTGGGAATGCTATAAATCCGTTTTAAAATAAACAAAAGACCTCTGTTGCATAATAGTTTAATTTTTAGTTTTAGATCATTGACCCCAAATTTTGAATTCTTCTTCAGCAGTCTCTCGGGCTTTAGTTTAGTTTAGTTGAGAGAAAGAGCACGGAGAAAGGCCTCTTCAGATCACCGAGTCCATGCCGACCAGTGACTAGTTTTTGTTTTAGTTTAGAGATACAGCGCGGAAACAGGCCCTTCAGCCCACCGGGTCCGCGCCGACCAGCGATCCTCGCACATTAACACTATATCCAACACACACTAGCAACAGTTTTTGCATTTACCAAGCCATACCTGCACGTCTTTGGAGTGTGGGAGGAAACCGAAGATCTCGGAGAAAACCCACGTGGTCACGGGGAGAACGTGCAAACTCCGTACAGACAACGCCCGTAGTCAGGATGGAATGCGGGTCTCTGGCGCTGTGAGGCAGTGACTCTACCGGTGCGCCACCTCCCGCTAGTTGGATCGTTGATGCGGACACCTCCTCCCGCCACATCAGTGGGAGCCTGCAAACCAATTTGAGGACGTTCTACCTCATTACCACGAAGCAAGTGACTGGTGCTCTCAGTCCTGGCACCCAGAGTAGCGTGCAACAGATATTACCTTTCGCAAGATGCTGAAGCAAGTCTGACCAATAGCAATACCTCTTATGATTAATGTCACAGCCTTAAACATTTCAGTGCAGTCTTCTCTTCCTGCTGCAAATTGCATAATTTTAAGCATCATTAACAAAACTATTGCAGGGGTAGAACCCTGACCGAACACTGCAAGAAATAACAAAAGCAATTGCAGTTGAACAGAGAAACATCCACGATAGAATTTTATTTATTTTTTTAAGACTTACTACTTTAGAGATACAGCGTGGAAACTGGCCCTTCGGCCCACCGAGACCGCGCCGACCATCAATCCCCTCGCACACCAAACGCTATCCTACACACACACGAGGGAAATTTTAACATTTTTACCGAAGCCAATCAACCTACAAAGCTGAGGTATCACAAAATGGTGGAGTAACTCAACGGGTCAGGCAGCATCTCGGGAGAGAAGGAATGGGTGACGTTTCGGGTCGAGACCCTTCTTCAGTCTGAAGAAGGGTCTCGACCCGAAACGTCACCCATTCCTTCTCTCCTCAGATGCTGCCTGACCCACTGAGTTACTCCACCATTTTGTGATACCTTCGATTTGTACCAGAATCGGCAGTTATTTTCCTACACAACCTAGAAACCTGCACGTCTTTGGAGCATGGGTGGAAACCGGAGCAAACCCACGCAGGTCACGGGGGGAACGTACAAACTCCGTACAGACGGCAACCGCAGTCGGGATCGAACCCGGGTAACTGGCACCGTAAGGCAGCAACTCTACCGCTGCAACGCCCTTGGTACGATCAAATCTTTTTCTTGGTACGTGTCCATATCTCCAGCATGTAGCTTGAGAGCGGAAACAAAATGGGTGCTGCAGGGGCTGCAACTCCAAGTTAAACACAAAGTGCCTGTGTCACTCAGCGGGGGTCAGGCAGCAACTGTGACCCGCCAAGTTACACCAGCACTTTGTTTCCAACTCGACAACTCTGTTGCATGATAAAAAAATGTCAACTGGTTCACCCAGGGGCTTTTCCAAAAGAGCTAGGTGTGCGAGCTGACAAACAAGACCCACCCAATAATAATAAGTCTGAAGAAAGGGCCTCGACCCGAAACGTCACCCATTCCTTCTCTCCCGAGATGCTGCCTGACCCGCTGAGTTACTCCAGCATCTTGTGTTGACCCACCCAATAATCATCTGTGGGTGGAAAAAAAAAGAATATAATTTGAGGTTGCGGAGATAGATGCTCTTTCTCCACATGTTGATGTTATAGACAATAGGTGCAGGAGGAGGCCATTCGGCCCTTCGAGCCTGTACGCACCGCCATTCAATGTGATCATGGCTGATCATTCTCAATCAGTACCCCGTTCCTGCCTTCTCCCCATACCCCCTGACTCCGCTATCCTTAAGAGCTCGATCCAGCTCTCTCTTGAATGCATTCAGAGAATTGGCCTCCACTGCCTTCTGAGGCAGAGAATTCCACAGATTCACAACTCTTTGACTGAAAAAGTTTTTCCTCATCTCAGTTCTAAATGGCCTACCCCTTATTCTTAAACTGTGGCCCCTTGTTCTGGACTCCCCCAACATTGGGAACAGGTTTCCTGCCTCTAACGTGTCCAACCCCTTAATAATCATACGTTTCGATAAGATCTCCTCTCATCCTTCTAAATTCCAGTGTATACAAGCCTAGTCGCTCCAGTCTTTCAACATATGATAGTCCTGCCATTCCGGGAATTAACCTAATAAACCTAAGCTGCACGCCCTCAATAGCAAGAATATCCTTCCTCAAATTTGGAGACCAAAACCAGGACTGTTGCCAGGACTCGAGGGGAAGACCTATGGGGAGAGGTTGAGTAGGCTGGGACTCTATTCCTTGGAGGGCAGGAGGATGAGGGGCGGCCTTATCGACGTGTACAAAATCCTGAGAGGACTAGATTGGGTAGATGCACAGTCTCTTGCCCAGAGTAGATGAATTCAGGACCAGAGGACATAGATTCATTGTGAAAGGGAAAAGATTTCATAGGAATCCGAGGGGAATTCTTTTCACACAAAGGGTGGTGGGTGCATGGAACGAGCTGCCGGAGGAGGTCATTGAAGCAGGGACTATCGTGCCATTTAAGAAACAATTAGACAGGTACATGGATAGGACGGGTTTAGAGGGATATGGGCCAAACGCAGGCAGGTGGGACTAGCTAGTATAGCTGGGACATGTTGGCCGGTGTGGGCAAGTTGAGCCGAAGGAGCCGTTTCCGCACTGTATCATTCTCTAACTAAAGTATTATAGACTACATGCAAAGATTAACTTTAAGCTTCAGTCTCACATGCCTCATTACAATGTCAATTAGTAATAAATTGCATCCAGATACAAGGATAACTTTGTTGGCGTATCTCCCAAGGCACTTGTACTTTTCATTAAAACAGAGGCACTACACAGTTGCAAAACAACGGCAAACGGTACAACTATTCTGCTAACCAAGAAGGTGGCGCAGCGGTAGAGTTGCTGCCTCACGGCGCCAGAGATCCGGGTTCCATCCCGACTACGGGCGCTGTCTGTACGGAGTTTGTACGTCCTCCCCACGACCTGGGTGGGTTTCCTCCGAGTTCTTCGGTTTCCTCCCACACTCCAAAGACGTGCAGGTTTGTAGGTTAATTGGCTTGGTGTAAATGTAAATTGTCCCAAGTGTGTAGGATTGTGTTAATGTGCGGGGATCGTTGGTCGGCGCGGACCTGGTGGGCCGAGGGGCCCGTTTCCGCGCTGCATCTCCAAATTAAACTACAAAGGAGCATCCTCTCCATCAAAGTCAACACAACCCAAGAATTAAAATGCCACAGAGAGACACACAAAAAGCTGGAGTAAGTAACTCAGCGGGTCAGACAGCAACTCTGGAGAAAAAGAATGGGTGATCTTTCAGGTCGAGACCCTTCTCCAAAGACCCTTCTTCAAATTGAAGGAGGATCTCGACCCACAACATCACCCATTCCTTTTCTCCAGAGATGCTGTCTGACCTGCTGAGTTACTCCTTTTTTGTGTCTTATCTTCGGTTGAAACCAGCATCTGCAGTTTCTTCACGAGTCAAAATGCAACATTGGCCATTCTTACTTTCATTCTCGCTCTGTACAAATAAGCCCATTAAGAGCGTCTATAAGCATCCTTTAATTGTTGTTGATCTAAATAGGGCAGAGTCACTTCAGGGTGGCTATATCAATAGACTAAAAGAGCAGAGCTTTAAGATGAGAGGGACAAATTTGAAAGCTATGTTGGGAAAGTGTTTGTGTTTACGTAGAGTGATACAGTGTGGAAACAGGCCCTTCGGCCCAACTTGCCCACACCGACCAACATGTCCCAACTACACTAGTCCCATCTTCCTGCATTTGGACAATAGATGCAGGAGGAGGCCATTCAGCCCTTCGAGCCAACACCGCCATTCAATGTGATCATGGCTGATCACTCTCAATCAGTACCCCGTTCCTGCCTTCTCCCCATACCCCCTGACTCCACTATCCTTAAGAGCTCTATCTAGATCTCTCTTGAAAGCATTCAGAGATCTGGCCCACATCCCTCTAAACCTGTCCTATCCATGTACCTGTCTAATTGTTTCTTAAACGTTGGGATAGTCCCTACCTCAACTACCTCCTCAGGCAGCTTGTTGCATACACCCACCTTTTGTGTGCAAAATGTACCCCTCAGATTCATATAAAATTTTACTCCCTTCACCTTAAACCCATGTCCTTTGCTTCTCGATTCCCCTACTCTGGGCAAAAGACTGTGGATTTTAGTTTTTAGTTTATTTTTTTTAGGTTTTAGAGATATAGAGTGGTAACAGGCCCTTTCGGCCCACCGGGTCCGCGCCGACCAGCGATCCCCGCACATTAACACTATCCTACACCCACTAGGGCCATTTTTTACATTTACCAAGACAATTAACCTACATACCTGCACGTCTTTGGAGTGTGGGAGAAAACCGAAGATTTCAGAGAAAACCCACGCAGGTCACGGGGAGAACGTACAAACTCCGTACAGACAGCACCTGCAGTCGGGATGGAACCCGGGTCTCCGGCGCTGCATTCGCTGTAAGGCAGCAACTCTGCCGCTGCGCCACCGTGCCGCACGGATTTACCGGACATATTCCTCTCAGGATTTTATACACCTCGGTATATACGGGTAGTCAATAGAGCTCAGAGGACCATCGGAACACAGCTACCAGCCTTGGAGGGCATCTACAACACACGATGCCTCAGAAAAGCCACCAGCATCCACAAAGACTCTTCACACCCCTGCAACAGTCTGTTCGAACTTCGACCATCTGGCAGACGATACAAGCCTTCCACGCCCGCACCTCCAGACTCAGGAACAGCTTCATCCCCAGGGCCATAGCTGCTATGAACCGGTCCTGCTGAGCCGGATGGTCACATCGCACAGCGAACCGGCACAGACCTACTTGCACTTTATTCTGTTTTAATACTGTTGTAATTTGTTTCATTGGGTTGTTTAAATTAATACTGATTAGCTAATTAAATTATTGCATCGTATGGGAGGCGCATTCCCAATCTCGTTGTACCCCTGTACAATGACAATAAAGATATATTGTATTGTATTGTAGATCTCCCCTCATCCCCCCTGCGCTCCAGTGAACAGAGTCCAAGCTTATTTGACCTCTCCCAATAGCTCAGGGCCTCAGGTCCTGGTGCAGAGAATTGTGAGCGTCTGGAAAGTGCTGCCAGGGGTGATAGTCGAGGCAGATATGATAGTGGCATTTAAGAGGCTTTTAGATAGACAGACTTCTCCGTGGATTGTCACCTTGTCGTGGTGGAGAAGCTTGTGTGGTCCTGAGATCCTGAGAGCGATGCCGTCTGGAGCTACGCTCCTGGTAGGGTCACCCATGGCGGTGAGGTCGAGGGGGAGGTCCCTGACAAAGAGCGATCCAACCAAGACCTCAACGGTGGAACAGGCGGAGGGAGGATGGCGGCTGACTTTAGTGGAGCGTCACGACGGCTGGGAAGGCGGATGGATGAAGGCTGCAGCAGAAAAGGGTCCCCGGTCATCTTGGACTCCACGCCACTGGATCCTGACCCAGATCTGTCAAGGGCCGTGTGGTGGCTGTCTGTGCACCAGTCTCCCCACGTTAAACAAAGTCACGCACAGGCGTCCGACCCTACGGAGAGGACAGTCACACTCGCTTCCAGTGACCGCCGATGATGATGAGATAGACAGTTCAGTTTAGTTTATTGTCACGTGTACCGAGGTACAGTGAAAAGCTTTTGTTGCGTGCTAACCAGTCAGCAGAAAGACAATACATGATTACAATCGAGCCAATTACAGTGTATGGATATATTCCAGATAGATATGCGTGTATAATTCAGATCACGAGCAGGCAGAGAAGATTAATTTAAATGGGCATCATTGTTAAGCATAGACGTTGTGGGCCAAATGGCCTGTTCCTCTGCTGTTCTGTGCTGCTCTGTTTTCAGAGAGAGTTAGATTTAGCTCCAGGGGCTAAAGGAATCAAGGGATAGGTGGAAAAGGCAGAAACGGGGTACTGATTGAGAATGATCAACCACGATCATATTGAATGGCGGTGCTGGCTCGAAGGGCCGAATGGCCTACTGCTGCACCCATATTCTATGTTTCTAAATGCTATAATAAATTTGAGCTCAAGAGTTAACTGGATTTACGAGTTTTATCTTGTTTGGATCAAATGTCACAAAATTATTGATCTGACAAATTTTAATAGCTTTAAAGAAATTTGAAACCAAAGTCAAGATCATGGAAATCTAAAATTAAAACAAGACGCTGGTCATTTGTGCAAACAGTTAATGTTCTGATGAAGGTCCCCAGACCTCAAAGGTGAGCTGTGTTTATTTCTGCAACCGCTGATTACCCGGCTGATGGGGTTTATTAAACCTGGGCCAGGTTTTAGCTTGGCTTCTGGTTTCCGTCTGGAACACAATTTTCTACCATCGCAGTGCAGAAGGAGAAGGCCATATTTCCAGATATTAAACAGATCCAATTGTGCAATTTCAGTTTTAGTTTAGAGATACAGCGCGGAAACAGGCCCTTCGGCCCACTGGGTCTGCGCCGACCAGCGATCCCCGCACATTAACACCATCCTACACCCACTCAGGACAATTTTTACATTTATACCAAGCCAATTAACCTGCAAACCTGTACGTCTTTGGGAGTGTGGGAGGAAACTGAAGATCTCGGAGAAAACCCACGCAGGTCACGGGGAGAACGTACAAACTCCGTACAGACGGCGCCCGTAGTCAGGATCGAACCCGGGTCTCCGGCGCTGCATTCGCTGTGAGGCAGCAACTCTACCGCTGCGCCACCGTGACCGCCCTAGATAAGATTCGAAAGGTTGACAAAATTCAACGGGAAATACTGTTTCAACACCGATCGAACTTGGAATAAAACACAGCGGATGCTGGAAAACAAACAGAAATACCTTCTCAGAGACTGAAATCCCCCTCAATCCGAGGAAGAGTCCCGACCTAAAACTTCACCTATTCCTTTCCTCCAGAGATGCTGCCTGAACCGCTGAGTTCATCCAGCTTTTGATGTCTAGTTTATGTTTAGTTTTGAGATACAGCGTGTAACAGGTGCTTCAGCCCACTGAGTCTGTGCCAGCGGGGCGGCACGGTGGCGCAGCGGTAGAGTTGCTGCCTTACAGCGAATGCAGCGCGGGAGACCCGGGTTCCATCCCGACTGCGGGTGCTGTCTGTACGGAGTTTGTACGTTCTCCCCGTGACCTGCGTGGGTTTTCTACGAGATCTTCGGTTTCCTCCCACACTCCAAAGAGGTACAGGTTTGTAGGTTAATTGGCTTGGTAAATGTAAACATTGTCCCTAGTGGGTATAGGATAGTGTCAATGTGCGGGGATTGCTGGTCGGCGCGGACCCGGTGGGCCGAATGGCCTGTTTCCACTCTGTATCTCTAAACTAAACTAAACAACCAGCGATCCCCACAGACGAACATTACCCTATACACACTTGGGACAACTTACAATCTTTAACGAAGCCAATTGACCTACAAACCTGTAAGTCTTTGGAGTGTGTGAGGAAACCGGAGCACCCGAAGGAAACCCACGTGGTCGTGGGGAGAACGTACAAACTCCGTACGGACGGCACCCGCAGTTTCAAGTTGTACCGTGGAAACAAACAGGTTGATTATAATTAACCACAAAACAATATAGGACAGAACGAAGAATGCCAATCCCTGAATTAAAGGGTTAATGTAAACATGAAATACCTATCAGCCCGTTAAACATTAGAGCCAAAGAGGCTTACAGCACAGAAACAGGTCCTTCGGCCTAACTTGCACACACCTGCCAACATGTACTTACAAAATTCTTAAGGGTTTGGACAGGCTAGATGCAGGAAGATTGTTCCCGATGTTGGGGAAGTCCAGAACAAGGGGTCACAGTTTAAGGATAAGGGGGAAGTCTTTTAGGACCGAGATGAGAAAGTTTTTTTTCACACAGAGTGGTGAATCTGTGGGATTCTCTGCCACAGAAGGTAGTTGAGGCCAGTTCATTGGTTATATTTAAGAGGGAGTTAGATGTGGCCCTTGTGGCTAAAGGGATCAGGGGGTATGGAGAGAAGGCAGGTACAGGATACTGAGTTGGATGATCAGCCATGATCATATTGAATGGCGGTGCAGGCTCGAAGGGCCGAATGGTCTACTCCTGCACCTATTTTCTATGTTTCTGTGTCCCATCAACATTAGTCCCACCTGCCTGCATTTAGCCCATATATCCCTCCAAACCTGTCGTATCCACGTACATATCTAACTGTTTCTTAAAAGTTGTGATGGTACCTGCCCAACTACCTCCTCCGGCAGTTCGTTCCATACACACACCATTTTTGTGTGGAAAAAGCTACCACTTGGGTTCTTTAAATCTTTATACTTATCTCTCCTAACTCACCTTAAACCAAAGATACTAGAGGAGCAAGATGAACCACTCCGTTGAAATCGCCTGTACTGAAGTGTAGTACGCAAAGGAGCGTAACGTCCGCCATTTTAGTAAGCAAAACCCGCCGTTCGCTATGCCTCTCGCAGTGTAATCAGTGTTTTGGGGGAACAGTATGTGTGATGATACCATTAAAATGCAGAAAATATCTCATCTATCAATTCATAGATTTTCGTTATTTTTCTTTTAAAATGTTTCTGCAAGTTTCTGCCTACTAAAATGGCGACGTGACGTACTACGGTTTTTAGGGTCGAGTGGTCTATCTTGTTCCTCTAGTATCTTTGCCTTAAACCCATCTCCCCAGGTTTTTGATTTCCCTACTCTGGGCATGAGAATCTGTGCATCTACCTGCATTCCTCTCATTATCTTGTCCACCTCTATAAGATCACCCCACATCCTCATGGGCTCCAAGGAACAGAGTCCTAGCCTGCTCAACCTCTCCCAATAGCTCAGTGCCCTCGAGTCCTGGCAACATCCTAGTAAATCTTCTCTGCACCCTTTCCAGCTTGACACCTACAACATGGTGCCCAAAACTGAACACAATACTTTAAATGCGGCCTCACCAACATCTTATACAACTGCAACATGACCGACCAACTTCTCTATACAGTACTCAATGCTCTGACTAATGAAGGCCAATGTGCCAAAAGCTTTTTTGACCGCCCTATCTACCTTTCAACGATCTATGTTCCCTCTACTCCTCGATCCCTCTGCTCTGCAACACTTCCCAGAGCCCCACCATTCATTGTGTAGGTCCTGCCTGTGCTCCAGAATGCGACACCTCACATTTCTCTGTATTAAATTCCATCAACCACTCCTCAGTCCACCTGCCCAAATGATCAAGATCCTGCTGCCATTTTTGACAACCACTACCTTCACTATCTACAATACCACCCACTTTTGTATCATCGGCAAACTTGCTGAACTTGCCCTGTATGTTCTCATCCAGATCATTGATGTGGATTGCAAACAGTAACGGGCCCAGCACTGAACCCTGAGGAACACCACTAGTCACCGGTCTCCAGTCCGAAAAGCAGCCTTCCACCATCAACTCTGCTTCCTTCCATGAAGGCAATTTTCCATTCACTCAGCTATCTCTCCTCGGATCGCGTGCGATCTAACCTTCCAGAGCAGCCTGCCATGCGGAACCTTGTTGAGGGCCTCGCTGAAGTCCATGTACACAAAGAAGCTCTGTCTTCATTGACCTTTTTGGTCACATACTCAAAAAAATTCAGATTCGAGAGACATGACCTCCCACATACAAAACCACGAGGATTGTCCCTGTAAGAAAATAACTGCAGATGCTGGTACAAATCGAAGGTATTTATTCACAAAATGCTGGAGTAACTCAGCAGGTCAGGCAGCATCTCAGGAGAGAAGGAATGGGTGACGTTTCGGGTCGAGACCCTTCTTCAGACTGATGTCAGAGGGGGCGGGACAAAGGAAGGATATAGGTGGAGACAGGAAGATAGAGGGAGATCTGGGATGGGGAGGGGAAGAGATGGAGTAGGAGGGCAGGAGAAATCACAGAGGGGGAGCAGTGAGAGAGCATGTTGCTAAACTCTTGTCGAAGAGAGGAGGAGAACTTCTTCAAAGTGGACATACCTTGAAGAGAAATCGCAGTGGAGCAACAGGTAGTGTAAGAAAATAACTGCAGATGCTGATACAAATCGAAGGTATTTATTCACAAAATGCTGGGGTAACTCAGCGGGTCAGGCAGCATCTCAGGAGAGAAGGGATGGGTGATGTTTCGGGTCGAGACCCTTCTTCAGACTGATGCGTTTCGGGTCGAGTTAATCATTCCTAATAGTCCCTTTCCTGACCAACCCAGTGAGATGCCACGTCTACCAAAGAACAATAATTACTTCCTGAGAAAGCAGTTTGAAACTAGAGTCTTTTCCTGTGTGTTGGTCAAATAGATCATCATGTAACCCGATATCTTCACATAATCTGACTCATCCACATAATATGATGTTAGTAAATACCCTAAAGTGCACAATCACGTATGACAAGCCAAAACAAAAAAAAGTGGAAATGCAAGGAAATTCAGATGCTGGAATCTTGAGCTAAACAGAGCAACTCAGCAGGTCAGGCAGCATCTGTGGAGGGAAGGCTGGGTTTGATTAGTACGGGAGTCAGGGGTTATGGGGAGAAGGCAGGAGAATGGGGTTAGGAGGGAGAGATAGATCAACAGACAATAGGTGCAGGAGGAGGCCATTCGGTCCTTCGAGCTAGCACCGCCATTCAATGTGATCATGGCTGATCATTCTCAATCAGTACCCCGTTCCTGCCTTCTCCCCATACCCCCTGACTCCGCTATCCTTAAGAGCTCTATCAGCCACGATTGAATGGCGGGGTAGACCAGATGGGCCGAATGGCCTAATTCTACTCCCGTCACATGATCTTATGAAGGGACAGGTGACGTTCCAAGATGCAACCTTCTTCAGAAGATCTCCCAGTTGCCATTCAAGGCCCGCAACAATGGTGCTGTGTTGGAGGATTTAAAGCCAAGTACACCCACATTCACCCACACGTTCCCAATGTCGGGGGAGTCCAGAACCAGGGGCCGCAGTCTAAGAATAAAGGGGAGGCCATTTAAAACTGAGGTGAGAAAAAAAACTTTTTCACCCAGAGAGTTGTGAATTTGTGGAATTCTCTGCCACAGAGGGCAGTGGAGGCCAATTCACTGGATGAATTTAAAGGAGAGTTAGATAGAGCTCTAGGGGCTAGCGGAATCATGGGATACGGGGAGAAGGCAGGCACGGGTTACTGATTGTAGATGATCAGCCATGATCACAATGAATGGCGGTGCTGGCTCGAAGGGCCAAATGGCCTCCTCCTGCACCTATTTTCTACGTTTTGTTCCCCGTTTTTTTTCACTATCACTCAATTTTACCGGTTTGTTAAGTGTACTCACAATAGATTTTTTCTTCCAAAACACTAACCTGGAATATTAAATCAATCAACCTCAAAACACAATGGGAAGTTAGGCCTAGTTTTCGTCAGATGCAGTGTTGAAAAAACTGGGATTCCTTCAGACTCACTGCATATGGGTTTTGAACATTGAAGTGATAGGAGCAGAATTAGGCCATTCGGCCCGTCAAGTCTACTCCGCCATTCAATCATGGCTGATCTATCTCTCCCTTCTTACCCCATTCCCCTGCCTTCTCCCCATAACCCCTGACACTAATGAAGAATCTGTCAATCTCCGCCTTAGAAATATCCACTGACTTGGCCTCCACAGCCGTCTGTGGCAATGAATTCCACATATTCGCCACCCTCTCACTAAATAAAATCCTCCTCATCTCCTTTCTAAAAAGATATGTCCTTTAATTCTGAGACTATGGCATCTGGTCCTAGACTCTCCCACTAGTGGAAACGTCTTTCGTCTATTGTCTGTTGTCCAAAACTGAGGTAAGGGACTTTTTCAACCAGAGAGTTGTGAATTTGTGGAATTCTCTGCCACAGAGGGCAGTGGAAGCCAAATCACTGGATGGATTTAAACGAGAGTTAGATAGAGCTTTAGGGGCTACTGGAATCAAGGGATACGGGGAGAAGGCAGGCACGGGTTACTGATTGTGGACCATCAGCCACGATCACAATGAATGGTGGTCGGTGCTGGCTCGAAGGGCCGAATGGCCTCTTCCTGCACCTATTTTCTATGTATCTATGTATCTTCTCCACACCCACTCTATCCAGGCCTTTCACTATTCGGGTATGTTTCAATGAGATCCCACCTCATTCTTCTAAACTCCAGCAAGTTCAGGCCCAGTGCTGACAAACACTCATCGTATGTAACCCAATACGACCTAACAAGTTTCTCAACATTACATCCCAGCCCTCTCAAAATAAATGTTAGCATTGTGTCTGCCTTCCTTACTACCGATTCGACTTGCAGATTAACTTTACACCAGCAATCCCAGGTCCCTTTGCACCTCAGATTTAGGACTTCTCTCCCCATTTAGAAAATAGTCTATGTCATTCTTTACCTTGCACTAAAGGTCATTCACGTTATTTCCCTTATTGTGTATCTATCCGGACACTGTGGATGGATCGATCGATTGTAATCATGTATAATCTTTCTGTTGGCTGGTTAGCACGCAACAAAAGCATTTCACTGTACCTTGTACATGTGACAATAAACTAAACTCATACCCAGTGTATACCGATCTCAATCTTTCCATCGTGCAGGAAAATAACTGCAGATGCTGGTTCAAATTGAAGGTAGACACAAAATTCCTTCTCTCCTGACATGCTGCCTGGCCTGCTGAGTTACTCCAGCATTTTGTGGCACAGTTTAATATCAACATAGGGCAGCTAAGACTTAGAAGGTAGGCACAAAATGCTGGAGTAACTCAGCGGGACAGGCAGCATCTCCCGAAATGACGTCACCCATTCCTTCTCTCCAGAGATGCTGCCTGGCCCGCTGAGTTACTCCAGCATTTTGTGTCTACCTTCAATCTTTCCATTTATATCCACGTACAGTAAAACTCAGCCTAATTTCCGAGACACGAGAAGGACTGGAAAAACTAGTTTAATACAACGTGCGGAGTGCTTACCCACCATGCTTAGTCTCAATCCGCAGAAGATAAGACGCAAAAAGCTGGAGTAACTCAGCGGGGTCAGACAGCATGTCTGGGGTGAAGGAATGGGTGACGTCACCCACTCCTTTCCTGCCTGACCCGCTGAGTTACTCCTTCATTTTTGTGTCTATCTTCGGTTGAAACCAGTTCCCTCCTACACAGCTGCAATCTCTCCGTGTGCTTTTCATTATTTATTCCACATCCCCCAGTGGGAATTTCTCTTTGCAGCTCTCTGCAAAGTGTCACACCGAATGTTTTCCCAACATCAGCCAACTTGGCTCACTTAACATCTCAATTCATTAACATATCAAGTACGCCTATATCCAAAGGCACTGCCAACAGAGCACTTAAAAATAACACGGTAATGAAGACCCCAGCCATCGTCATTCCTTTCAACTCGAGATGGGCGTGGGAGGAGGGCAGCCAAAAAGCAAGCCGAATAAGTATTTCTTAAGTGGCTCGAGATACAGTCTTGCCAAATGTCACTTGCGAATGGAACATAAAACATATTCCCCCCCCCCCCCCCAATAGATTATCACCACTTTATAATTGTAACATTTAATGTGTCCAGGAAGTCATTAAGAATTAAAAAGAAATTTCATTTCAAGAACAAAGTAGTGGGTATCAAATGTTCATCTCGTGGGAGGCATAGGCACAAAGGCTCAACTCCAAGTCTTAAGTTTGTAAGAAAGAACTGCAGATGCTGGTTTAAATCGAAGGCAGACACAAAATGCTGGAGTAACTCAGCGGGTCAGGCAGCATCTCTGGAGAGAAGGAATGGGTGACGTTTCGGGAGATGCTGCCTGTCCCGCTGACTTACTCCAGCATTTTGTGCCTACCTTCTAAGTCTTAGTTGCCCTATGTTGATATTAAACTGTGCCACAAAATGCTGGAGTAACTCAGTAGGTCAGGCAGCATCTCAGGAGAGGAGGAATGGGTGACGTTTCGGGTTGAGACCCTTCTTAGACATTAGACAATAGACAATAGATGCAGGAGGAGGCCATTCGGCCCTTTGAACCAGCACCGCCATTCAATGTGATCATGGCTAATCATTCTCAATCAGTACCCCGTTCCTGCCTTCTCCCCATACCCCCTGACTCCGCTATCCTTAAGAGCTCTATCTAGCTCTCTCTTGAATGCATTCAGAGAATTGGCCTCCACTGCCAGTCTTCAGTCTGAAGGAGGGTCTCGACTCGAAACGTCACCCATTCATTCCTTCTCTCCTGAGATGCTGCCTGACCTGCTGAGTTACTCCAGACTGAAGCAGGGTCTCGACCCGAAACATCACCCATTCCTTCTCTCCTGAGATGCTGCCTGACCTGCTGAGTTACTCCAGCATTTTGTGAAATAAATACCTTCGATTTGTACCAGAAACTGCAGTTATTTTTCTTAAAATGTGCCACCAGCAGTTCAGAGAACAAAACACTAATCAGACATTTGTTCAGTTCAGTTCAGCTTAGTTCATTGCCACGTGTTCCGAGGAGTTGAGTATAGGAGCAAAGAGGTCCTTCTGCAGTTGTACAGGGCCCTAGTGAGACCACACCTGGAGTACTGTGTGCAGTTTTGGTCTCCAGATTTGAGGAAGGATATTCTTGCTATTGAGGGCGTGCAGCGTAGGTTTACTGGGTTAATTCCTGGAATGGCGGGACTGTCATATGTTGAAAGACTGGAGCGACTACGCTTGTATACACTGGAATTTAGAAGGATGAGAGGAGATCTTATCGAAACGTATAAGATTATTAAGGGGTTGGACATGTTAGAGGCAGGAAACATGTTCCCAATGTTGGGGGAGTCCAGAACAAGAGGCCACAGTTTAAGAATAAGGGGTAGGCCATTTAGAACTGAGATGAGGAAAAACCTTTTCAGTCAGATAGTTGTGAAGCTGTGGAATTCTCTGCCTCAGAAGGCAGTGGAGGCCAAGTCTCTGAATGCATTCAAGAGAGAGCTAGATAGAGCTCTTAAGGATAGCGGAGTCAGGGGGTATGGGGAGAAGGCAGGAACGGGGTACTGATTGAGAATGATCAGCCATGATCACATTGAATGGCGGCGCTGGCTCGAAGGGCCGAATGGCCTACTCCTGCACCTATTGTTTATTGGTACAGTGAAAGGATTTTGTTGCGTGCTAACCAGCCAGCGGAACAATATCGAACAATAATGACCATACGTGCTTACAATCGAGCTGTTTACAGTGTACAGATACATCATGAACATTTACGCGAATAAAAACATTAAAAGAATGGTGCTATTTCATCAGATAAAAGCAAATGGCCATTATTGATCGTAACAATCACTGCTCCACCATGTGCTGGCCCAGCCTTGCCTTACTGAGTTTTATCATCAGATTAAATAAAATGCTCCTGAACTGTTTTATGCGATAGTTGAGAATTTCCAGTATATCACCGCGGGCGGAGTTGGTCAAAACACGTTATCAATTTTAAAAACAGAAGGAACACATTTGCGATCCAGGTACATTTAACCTCAGCCAACGACGCTCAATTTGATAAAAAGCAAATTCTTCCAATTCCTTCAATAAGCAGCTAATTAAGAGCACAAAAGTAGAGACACCTTGATCCAATTATATCGGACCCCAGTGAGACGCCATCTGGAATATTGTGAACAGGTTTAGTCTCCCTCCTCAGCCATGGGATGGATGTGGAATGCAGGGAATGCAAAGACTCAGCAAACTCGCAGAGCAATGTGTAGGAAAAATAGAAAACAGGTGCAGGAGGAGGCCACTCGGCCCTTCGAGCCAGCACCGCCATTTAATAGGATCATGGCTGATATCCATAATCAGTACCCCGTTCCTGCTTTCTCCCCATATCTCTTGATTCTGTTAGCCCCGTGCTATATCTAACTCTCTCTTGAAAACATCCAGCGAATTGGCCTCCACTGCCTTCTGTGGCAGAGAATTCCACAGAGGGAACTGCAGATGGCGGTGCTGGCTCAAAGGGCCAAATGGCCTCCTCCTGCACCTATTTTCTATGTTTACAGAGTCTGAAACCTTGAGCAAAACACAAACTGCTGGAGCAACTCAGAGGGCCAGTCTGAAGAAGCACCACGTCCCGAAACGTCACCTATCCATGTTCTCCAGAGATGCTGCCTGGCCCGCTGAGTTACTCCGGCACTCTGTGAAACGTCACCTATCCGTGTTCTCCAGAGATGTTGCCTGACCCGCTGAGTTACTCCAGCACTCTGTGAAACGTCACCTATCCATGTTCTCCAGAGATGCTGCCTGACCCGCTGAGTTACTCCAGCACTGTTTATTTTAATAGATTAAGTAGACCGGGCCTCTGCTCAAATTTACAGAGCTGCTGCCTCACAGCGCCAGGGGCCCGGGTTCGATCCTGACTACGGGTGCTGTTTGTATGTTCTCCACGTGACCTGCTTGGGCTTTCTCTGCGTGCTCCCACACTCCAAAGACGTGCAGGTTTGAAGGTTAACTGGCCTCTGTAAAGTGTCCCTGGAGTGTCGGATGGCGCTGGTGTGTGTGTGTGGGGTGACTGCTAGTCGGTGCGGACACGGTGGGCCGAAAGGCCTGTTTCCATGCTGTGGTCTCTAAATTAAAGAGGCGAGCTCAGCAAATCGTACAAAACGTCTAAATGGGGAGCGGAAACGTCTAAAAGACTGGAGCGACTAGGCTTGTATACACTGGAATTTAGAAGGATGAGAGGAGATCTTATCGAAACGTATAAGATTATTAAGGGGTTGGACACGTTAGAGGCAGGAAACGTGTTCCCAATGTTGGGGGGGTCCAGAACCAGGGGCCACAGTTTAAGAATAAGGGGTAGGCCATTTAGAACGGAGATGAGGAAAAGCTTTTTCAGTCAGAGAGTTGTGAATCTGTGGAATTCTCTGCCTCAGAAGGCAGTGGAGGCCAATTCTCTGAATGCATTCAAGAGAGAACTAGATAGAGCTCTTAAGGATAGCGGAGTCAGGGGGTATGGGGAGAAGGCAGGAACGGGGTACTGATTGAGAATGATCAGCCATGATCACATGGAAAGGCGGTGCTGGCTCAAAGGGCCGAATGGCCTCCTCCTGCACCTATTGTCTATTGAGACCCTTGATCAGACAATATTCATACTGCTGGGTTAGCAAGATGCCCAAACGAAATACGAGGTGCCGTGCCGTTTTGCAATTTAATGGAGATGATTCATAATTTGAACACAACCAATTATCTTCCAAGTAAAAAAAAAATACCGACTAAAATGTCACAAATGATCTGAAGTTGATACTCCTCCAAGATCAACTATCAAATGTTGCGACTAACAAGGGCTTATTACTTAATATCCCTGCAGACACAAATGGCACAGACGAGATTATGGATACAGTGTCGTCTTGAAAGTAGACTAGATTGGCAGCCAGAAACACTCTTGTTTCGCTTGGGTAGTTTACACCCCAGCGGTATGAACATTGACTTCGTATAAGATTATTGACTTCGGATAAGAAACGTATAAGATTATTAAGGGGTTGGACACGTTAAAGGCAGGAAACATGTTCCCAATGTTGGGGGAGTCCAGAACAAGGGGCCACAGTTTAAGAATAAGGGGTAGGCCATTTAGAACTGAGGTGAGGAAAAGCTTTTTCAGTCAGAGAGTTGTGAATCTGTGGAATTCTCTGCCTCAGAAGGCAGTGGAGGCCAAATCTCTGAATGCATTCAAGAGAGAGCTAGATAGAGCTCTTAAGGATAGCGGAGTCAGGGGGTATGGGGAGAAGGCAGGAACGGGGTACTGATTGTGAATGATCAGCCATGATCACATTGAATGGCGGTGCTGGCTCGAAGGGCCGAAAGGCCTCCTCCTGCACCTTTTGTCTATTGTCCTCTAACTTCAGATAGCTCCTCTGTCCCTCTCTATCCCCTCCCCCTTCCCAATTCTCACACTCGTCTTCCTGTCTCCGACTACATCCTATCTTGGTCCCGCCCCCTCCCCTGACATCAGTCTGAAGAAGGGTCTTCCTTGTAAACATCCTTGTAAATCTTCTCTGCACCCTTTTCCAGCTTAACAATGGAATTGTCATCTATAGTTACAGAAGCTAAACACCATTCTGAACACAAGCTGCCTTGCTCGCTCGGTACATTGTGAGCAATCAGTTTTGTTCTATACACACCAGCGGCTTGAACATTGACTTATCCCACTTCAGGAAGTCCGCTTCCCCTCTCTATCCCCTCCCCCCTTCCCAGTTCTCCGACTACATTCTATCTTTGTCCCGCCCCCTCCCCTGACATCAATCCGAAGAAGGGTCTCGACCCGAAACGTCACCCATTCCTTCTCCCCAGAGACGCTGCCTGACCCGCTGAGTTACTCCAGCATTGTGCGTCTACCTTCGATTTTAACCAGCATCTGCAGGTTTTTTTTTCCTAAACACTCGATTTGATCTGCCTGCAAGAACAGTGCAGGGACAACTTTGCTTTACATTTAATGCACTAAACGCCCCCAAAACACTCCAGAAGCTGAGAATTAGTGGCAGAGTTCCAGAAGATCCAATTAACTGCATGGTCAAAAGTTCTGAAACAACTTTGCAGCTGAAGAGGTAACTTGGGGGCAGAGGACGCAGGATATAACACATCAAGTCACGGAAGCTGAAGGCAGAAAGGAAAATAACAAACAGGAATTGACGTAGAGAAAACGTGGCTGCAATAGCAACACATATGCGCAGAAAAGGGTAGAAAAACTCCAAAGAGTAAAGGGCAGGCGGAACTCAGCAGGTCAGGCAGCATGCGTAGGAAAAAAAAGCTGCAGATGCTGGTTTCAATCGAAGGTAGATACAAAACGCTGGAGTAACTCAGCGGGTCAGGCAGCATCTGTGGAGAGAAGGAATGGGTGACGTTTCGGGTCGAGGCCCTTCTTCAGACTGATGTCAGGGGAGGGGGCGGGACAAAGATAGGATGTAGTCGGAGAACCGGGAAGGGGGGAGGGGATAGAGAGGGGAAGCAGGGGCTACCTGATGTGGGAGAAGTCAATGTTCAAACCGCTGGGGTGTATAGAACAAAACTGATTGCTCACAATGTACCGAGCAAGGCAGCCTGTGTTCAGAATGGTGTTTAGCTTCTGCAACTATCGATGACGATTCCATTGTTAAGCTGGAAAAGGGTGCAGAGAAGATTTACAAGGATGTTGCCAGGACCTGAGCTATTGGGAGAGGTTGAGCTCGCTGAGACTTTACTCCTTGGAGCGCAGGAGGATGAGAGGCGATCTTATAGAGGTGTCCAAGAACATGAGAGGTATAGGTTTGGTACAAGATCTGTGCATTTACCCAGAGTTTGGGAATAAAGAGCCAGGGGATATAGGTTGAAGGTGAGGGAGGGGGAGGGGGGAGATTAAATAGGAACCCAAGGGGCTTTTTTTTTCCACATGGAGGGTGGTAGGTACATGGAACAAGCTGCCAGAGGATGTAGCTGAGGCAGGGACTATCACAACATTCGAAACATTTGGACAGGTACATGGATAGGACAGGTTTGGAGGGATATGGGCCAAATGCAGGCAGGTGGGACTAGTGTAGATGGGGCATGTTGGTCTGTAAGGGCAAGTTGGGCTGAAGGGCCTGTTTCCACACTGTATCACTCTAAAACAGAGGACTGAGCAGCCCTGGTGTGTAGAGCACTGCTGAAAGAACAGATGTGAAGAGAGAACATATGACATTTGTTTTTGCAGTTACTCAGAGTTTGGCAAGTCTAGTTAAATGACAGCACAGTCAGATTACTCAGATCAGCGCCCAGGTCATGCTTTACACTCCACTCTACCATCATCAGTCTCGGAGGAGAATTAGGCCATTTGGCCCATCAAGTCTACTCCGCCATTCAATCATGGCCAATATACTTCTCCCTCTCAACTAGGGTTGCCAACTATCTCACTCCCAAATACGGGACAAGATGACGTCACTGCCGCGCGCCCCACGTGACCTCGCTCAGCCAGTGGCCACGTGCTCCCGCTCCACCAATGGCAGCCGCCCGGCCCGGGAGGCGGGTTGCTAAGCAACCTCCGTTAGGCGGCGCCTGGGCCTCCGGACCTACACTGTCCGGACCTACACTGTCCGGACCTACACTGTCCGGGCCTACACTGACCAGACTTAGTGTCCGGACCTACAGCATCCCCCGGGCCTAATACGGGACAAGGGCGGTCCCGTACAGGACAAACCAATTTAGCCCAAAATACGGGATGTCCCGGCTAATACGGGACAGTTGGCAACCCTACTCTCAACCCCATTCTCCTGCCCTCTCCCCATAACCCTTGACACCCGTACTAATCAAGAATCTGTCAATCTCTGCCGTAAAAATATTTAGATTTTTAGATTTAGAGATACAGCGCAGAAACAGGCCCTTTCAGCCCACCGGGTCAGCGCCGCCCAGCGATCCCCGTACATTAACACTATCCTACACCCACTAGGGACAATTTTTTTAACATTTGCCCAGCCAATTAACCTACATACCTGTACGTCTTTGGAGTGTGGGAGGAAACCGAAGATCTCGGAGAAAACCCACGCAGGGGAGAACGTACAAACTCCGTATAGACGGCGCCCGTAGTCGGGATCGAACCGGAGTCTCCGGCGCTGCATTCGCTGTAAGGCAGCAACTCTACCGCTGCGCCACTGTGCCGATCCACCGGACTTGGCCTCCACAGCCGTCTGTGGCGATGACATTCCACAGATTCACCACCCCCCCACTATAGGAAATTCCTCCCGATCTCCTTTCCAAGGGTAGGTACGCCCTTTAATTGCGAGGCTGGGGCCTCTGGTGCCAGACTCTTCCATCATTGTTAAGCAGAACAGGTGTGTTCATTCCGTTATCATGACGTGTACGCCATGATTACAGCAAACACAACGGCATTTTAACAAAGCAGATTAAATCTGTCAGGTCAATAAGATGCCCAATACTGAATGAATTAATAAAAGGCCAAAACTCTTACAGCTTGATAATACTATGTCGGCACCCTTCAGCAAAATTTATAATCACAGTACAGAGATATTCAGTCCAACAACAGCAGCCCATTTACAATGTGTAACATTCCCGGGCACTCAACTCTGTTCCCAATGTTGGGGGAGTCCAGAACAAGGGGCCACAGTTTAAGAATAAGGGGTAGGCCATTTAGAACTGAGATGAGGAAAAACTTTTTCAGTCAGAGAGTTGTGAATCTGTGGAATTCTCTGCCTCAAAGGCAGTGGAGGCCAATTCTCTGAATGCATTCAAGATAGAGCTGGATAGAGCTCTTAAGGATAGCGGAGTCAGGGGGTATGGGGAGAAGGCAGGAACGGGGTACTGATTGAGAATGATCAGCCATGATCACATTGAACGGCGGAGATGGCTCGAAGGGCCGAATGGCCTCCTCCTGCACCTATTGTCTATTGTCTCGAGCCACAAAATGTCCAAATGCGGTATCAGAGGCAATTGGGAAAACACGAGATTCTTCAACAGACTAGATGGGCCGAATGGCCCAATCTTGCTCCTACGTCTTGTGACATATGAGACAGAAAGGCAAAATAACAAGGGCAGCACAGCGGCACAGCAGTAGAGCTGCTGCCTTACATTGCCAGAGACCCAGGTTCGATCCCGACTACGGGTGCCCTCCGTACACTGTTTGTATGCTCTACCTGTGACCGACCGCATGGGTCTTCTCTGGGTGCTCCAGTTTCCTCCCACACCCCAAAGATGTGCAAGTTTCTACTTTCACTGAAGAAGGGTCCCGACCTGAAACGTTATGCACCCTATGAATGGCGGTGTTGGCTCGAAGGGCCGAATGGCCTCCTCCTGCACCCATTTTCTATGTTTCTATGTTTTTATCCAGAGATGCGGCCTGACCCGCTGAGATACCAGCATTTTGTGTCTATCTCGGGTGTGTAGGTTCATTGGATTCGGTAAGGGAAAAAAATAGTGAATTAGTCTGTAGGATAGTGCTAGTGCATGATTAGTCACTGGTCAATGCGGGCTCGGCGGTGGGCCGAAGGGCCTGTTTCTGCACTGTATCATAAAAGTCTGAAGGACTTTTAGAAGAGGCTTCCCCTCTTCCATTATAGATGAGGCTCTCACTAGGGTCTCTTCTACATCCCGCAGCTCCGCTCTTGCTCCCACTCCCCCCACTCGCAACAAGGACAGAATCCCCCTCGTTCTCACCTTCCACCCCACCAGCCAGCGGATCCAACAAATCATCCGCCAACATTTCTGTCACCTACAACGGGACCCCACCACTGGCCACATCTTCCCATCCCCTCCCCTCTCTGCGTTCTGCAGAGACCGTTCCCTCCGTAACTCCCTGGTCCACTCGTCCCTTCCTACCCAAACCATCCCATCCCCAGGCACTTTCCCCTGCAACCGCACGAGATGCAACACCTGTCCCTTTACCTCCCCCCTCAACTCCATCCAAGGACCCAAACAGTCTTTCCAGGGGAGACAGAGGTTCACCTGCACCTCCTCCAACCTCATCTATTGCATCTGCTGCTCCAGATGTCAACTTATTTACATCGGCAAAACCAAACGCAGGCTCGGCGATCGCTTCGCTCAACACCTGCACTCAGTCTGCACTAATAAATCTGATCTCCCGATGGCTGAGCACTTCAACTCCCCCTCCCACTCCCAGTCTGACCTTTCTGTCATGGGCCTCCTCTAGTGCCATAGTGAGTCCCACCGGAAATTGGAGGAACAGCACCTCATATTTCGCCCGGGCAGTTTGCAGCCCAGCGGTATGAACATCGACTTCTCCAACTTTAGATAGTTCTTCTGTCCCTCTCATCCCCTCCCCCTTCCCAGTTCTCCCACTATCTTCCTGTCTCCACCTATATCCTTCCTTTGTCCCGTCCCCCCCCCCCCAACATCAGTCTGAAGAAGGGTCCCGACCCGAAACGTCGCCCATTCCTTCTCTCCTGAGATGCTGCCTGACCCGCTGAGTTACTCCAGCATTTTGTGAAATAAATACCTTCGATTTGTACCAGCATCTGCAGTTATTTTCTTATACTTCTTAGACTGTAGTGGTTAAGCTGCCACAAAGCATTCTTGGCACCACTGACTGCGGCACAAATTGCAAGACCAGGGAAATTATGTTGTAATGGCATAAACAATTAGGTCAGTGCATCAGCATTACACAAGATGCGCTGAAAAATCAAAGGAGCAAAAAGGACTGTGCGTGCTGAAAATCTGATCAAAACGCAATGCTGGAAATATTCAGCGTGTCTGACCGCATCTGCGGAGAACGAAACAGTCCAGTCCATGCCGACTTAAGTGTCCTCGGCATCAAGTGGTTTCGTGCTCTTCAGAAGACACACGTGGCCAAATGAACATTTCCAACATTTTCTGGCTTTGCCTCGCAATTCTGTTGCTTGAAACATTACATGAAACATTACATGAAGGGTGGTCAGAGGGTGGTTAGTCTGTGGAATTCGCTGCCTCAGGGAGCTGTGGATGCAGGGACGTTAAATACATTTAAAACAGAAATAGACAAGGGAATTAGGGGTTACGGGGAGCGGGCAGGGAAGTGGACATCAGCTATGGTTAGTATAGTAAGACCTGAGTTATCTCCTGGACAAGTCTTGATCGCCTAGCTTGGGGTCGGAGAGGAATTTCCCGGATTTCTTTCCCAAATTGGCCTGGGTTTTTATCCGGTTTTTCGCCTCTCCCAGGAGATCACACGATTCTTTTGGGTGGGAAGATGGGCGATAATGGGAAGGGGATTGGGGTAGGATCAGCCATGATCGTATTGAATGGCGGAGCGGGCTCGAGGGGCCGGTTGGCCTACTCCTGCTCCTATTTTCTTGTGTTCTTGTGTTCTTGTGATCTGATTTCACCAGAGAACCTGCAGAGGGGGTTTCAAACTTGAAACGCTTTCGTTTCAACAGCCTGACCGCGGGCGGGAGAAGACGGCAGGGAAGAGAAAAATACATTCTGGCCTTCCATCACAGTGAGGAGGTGACTGGAGGAGACTCACTATGATGGATGTTTCTTTTGTTTGGTGTTGGTTTATGATTGTGTGTTATTGCATATTTTTATTGCTTATTTTTATTGTTGAACTGCGGGTAATTTTTCATTTCACTGCACATTTATGCGTATGTGACAAATAAATTGACTATTGTGGGAATCGAACAGAGAGTTGGGAGTTGATTACTTCATTGGAGAATGAAAAGTCTTTAGTTTAGTTTAGTTTAGAGATACAGCGAGGAAACAGGTCCAGTCATCCCCGCACATCAACACTATCCTACACCCACTAGGGACAATTTTTTTTTTGCATTTGCCAAGCCAATCAACCTACAAACCTGCACGTTTTTGGAGTGTGGGAGGAAACCGAAGATCTCGGGAAAAAACCCACGCAGGTCACGGGGAGAACGTACAAACTCCGTACAGACGGCACCCGTAGTCGGGATCGAACCCGGGTCTCAGGCGCTGCATTCACTGTAAGGCAGCAACTCTACCGCTGCGCCACCGTGACCGCCCAAGCCTGACTGTGACCGTCCTCCAGGAGGAGTCCATTCGGCCCTTCGAGTCTGTGCCACCACTCATTGTGATCGTGGCTGATCATCCACAATCAGTAACCTATGCCTGCCTTCTCCCCATATCCCTTGATTCTGCTAGCCCCAAGAGCTCTATCTAACTCTCTTTTAAATTCATCCAGTGAATTGGCCTCCACTGCCTTCTGTGGCAGAGAATTCCACAAATCCTTTAGACCGTAATGTTGTGTCCTTATTGTTTTGATCTGTTTATGCTTTATTCTTAATTGTTAACCGTATGTTTGTGTTGTCTTTTTTGAGCGGAGCACCAAGACACATTCCTTGTATATGCACATACTTGGCCAATAGACTTATTCATTCATTCAAATTCGCAACTCTCTGGGTGAAAAAGTTTTCTTCTCACCTCCAGATTTAAATGGCCACCCCTTTATTCTTAGACTGTGGCCCCTGGTGGAGGAGGTGGAGAGAGGAACCCTGAACCAACATCTCAAAGCGGGGGAAGAGAAACCGATAAACGCAGCGGCAGACAGGCGGGCACGCAGAAAGGAGCACGGCAACTTCAACAGACCAGAGGCTGCGCACAAATGTGACCTTTGCCACAGAGACCGTCACTCCCATATTGGCCTCTTCAGCCACAAGTAACACTGCTCTAGCCGAGGTGTGGAGCAAGCAGCCAACTAGGATGCATCACCCATGGTCGGCCATGACCGAGGGGGGGCCTAAGAAGAGAAGGTCCCTGGTTCTGGACTCCCCTCAACACTGGGAACATTTTTCCTGCATCTAGCTTGTCCAGTCATAGAAACATTGAAAATAGGTGCAGGAGTAGGCCATTCGGCCCTTCGAGCCTGCACCGCCATTCAATATGATCATGGCTGATCATCCAACTCAGTATCCCGTACCTGCCTTCTCTCCATACCCCCTGATCCCTTTAGCCACAAGGGCACATCTAACTCCCTCTTAAATATAGCCAATGAACTGGCCTCAACTACCTTCTGTGGCAGAGAATTCCACAGACTCACCACTCTCTGTGTGAAGAAATGTTTTCTCATCTCGGACTTCCCCCTTATCCTTAAACTGTGACCCCTAGTTCTGGACTTCCCCAACATCGGGAACAATCTTCCTGCATCTAGCCTCTCCAACCCCTTAAGAATTTTATATGTTTCTATAAGATCCCCCCTCAATCGTCTAAATTCCAGCGAGTACAAGCCTAGTCTATCCAGTCTTTCTTCATATGAAAGTCCTGCCATCCCAGGGATCAATCTGGTGAACCTTCTCTGTACTCCCTCCAAGTCCTTTTATAATTTTATACATCTCTATAAGATCCCCTCTCATCCTTCTAAACTCCAGTGAACACAAGCCCAGTCTTTCCAATCAGAATTTCTTCTGTTATTCTTTCAACATGGGAAACCAAATCCAAATGTACCGTGCTAATTAGAAGAAAGCATCAGACCCTGGTATTTGTAAACATCCTTACAAATTGAACTCACTGCAGAAATTAATAGATTCCTTAACATAAAAATGAGTCACCTATTCCATACTGCAGTATATGCGACATCTATTAAAACTCTCGTTTGTTATCTTGTTGTGACTGAACTTCAGCCAAAACGGTACAAGATAGCGCGACAATTTTAGGCCCACCTTACTCACCATTGTCACTTTAGTGATAATGCAAGTAGTTTTAGACAATAGACAATAGGTGCAGGAGCAAGCCATTCGCCCCTTCGAGCCAGCACCGCCATTCAATGTGATCATGGCTGATCATTCTCAATCAGTACCCCGTTCCTGCCCTCCCCCCATACCCCCTGACTCCGTAAGAGCTCTATCTAGCTCTCTCTTGAATGCATTCAGAGAATTGGCCTCCCCTGCCTTCTGAGGCAGAGAATTCCACAGATTCACAACTCTCTGACTGAAAAAGTTTTATTGAAATTGGTGTTATATTAAAAGTTATTCCCATTTTAAAGTTTAAAAGGAGGGGAGGGAGAGGGGAGGAGGGAGAAGGGAGGGGGGGGGGGTGTTGAGGAGAGAGGGAAGGGGGGGGAGGACAGGGTGTTGCACCAATGCAGGAGAGGTTTGGGCCCAACGGGTCCACTTTGTCTAGCACACAATAAATAGTTCTCATCCCATTCAGTCACTTTATTCCAGTGTCTCCTCAACCACTTTTCCCCCCAATCTAAACGTGTGTATCTATTTCAACCAATAACACAGGAGAAACTTAAGCAGTCAAATTCTGCGCAGAAAAGATAGTTTCTCTTGGTTTCCATTTGATCAATTAAGATAGACACAAAAAAGCTGGAGTAACTCAGCGGGCAGGCAGAATCTCCGGGGAGAAGGAAGGAATAGATGATGTTTCGGGTCGAGACCCTTCCTCAGACAGCCTGAAATAGGGTCTCGACCCAAAACGTCATTCTGAAGCAAAGATACTAGAGGAGCAAGACAGACCACTCCGTCAAAATCGCCTAGACTGAAGTGTAGCACGCAAAGGAGTGTAACGTCAGCCATTTTAGTAGGCAAAACCCGCCATTCGCTATGCCTCTCGCGGTGTAATCAGTGTTTTGGGGGAACAGTATGTGTGATGATACCATTAAAATGCAGAATATATCTCATCTATCAATTTACAGATTTTCGGTGTTTAAAAAAACCCCATTTCTGCAAGTTTCTGCCTACTAAAATGGCGCCGTGACGTACTACGGTTTTTAGGGTCGAGTGGTCTATCTTGCTCTGCTCTATTACCTTTGGTCTGAAGAAGGGTCTCGACACTAAATAGACAATAGACAAGAGGTGCAGGAGGAGGCCATTCGGCCCTTCGAGCCAGCACCGCCATTCAATGTGATCATTGCTGATTATTCGCAATCAGTACCCCGTTCCTGCCTTCTCCCCATACCCCCTGACTCCGCTATCCTTAAGAGCTCTATCTAGCTCTCTCTTGAATGCATTCAGAGAATTGGCCTCCACTGCCTTCTGAGGCAGAGAATTCCACAGATTCACAACTCTCTGACTGAAAAGGTTTTTCCTCATCTCAGTTCTAAATGGCCTACCCCTTATTCTTAAAGTGTGGCCCCTTGTTCTGGACTCCCCCAAATGACGCTCATTCCTTTTCTCCAGAGGTGCTACCTGACCCACAGATTTACTCCAGCACTTTGATTCTATCTTTGGTGTAAACAAACATCTTCAGTTCCTACACATTCTGTCCGCTCCACTGAGAAATCTCCTCAAGGATTGCCTACTTTGGAGAAGTTCTCCTCCTCTCTCCTACAGGCTCTACTGCAACACCCTCTTCTCACTGCTCCCCCTCTGCGATTCCTCCTGCTCTCTGGCACCCTGACCAGGTTTTAACCCGGAGTGTCTGAAGAAGGATCTCGGCCCAAAACCTCACCTGTTCCTTTGCTCCAGAGATGCTGTCTGACACGCTGAGCTACTCCAGCATTCTGTGTCTTTCTTATACTTAATCTTGGTCCCTTTCCACCTGGGCCTCTCAACTAGGGTTGCCAACTTTCTCACTCCCAAACAAGGGACAAAGGCGATGTCACCGCCCCGCGCCCCACGTGACCTCACCCAGCCAGCGGCCACGTGCTCCCGCTCCACTAACGGTGGTCGCCCGGGCCGGGAGGCGGGTTGCTACGCAACCTCCATTAGGCGGCGCATGGGCCTCCGGGCCTACAGCGGCCCTCGGGCCAACAGTGTCCGGGCCTACAGCGTCCGGGCCTACAGCGCCCCCGGGCCTAATACGGGACAAGGGCACTCACGTACGGGACATACCAATTTAGCCCAATGTACGGGATGTCCCGGCTAATACAGGACAGTTGGCAACCCTACTCTCAACTAATGCAGTCTGCTTCTCTATTTGCAAACATTGATGTGGGGTACCGCAAGGCTCGGTGCTGGGACCGCAGCTATTTACAATATACATTAATGACTTGGATGAAGGGATTAAAAATACCATTAGCAAATTTGCAGATGATGCAAAGCTGGGTGGTAGTGTGAACTGTGAGGAAGATGCTATGAGGTTGCAGGGTGACTTGGACAGGTTGTGTGAGTGGGCGGATGCATGGCAGATGCAGTTTAATGTGGACAAGTGTGAGGTTATCCACTTTGGTGGTAAGAATAGGAAGGCAGAGTATTATCTGAATGGTGTCAAGTTAGGAACAGGGAACGTACAACGAGATCTGGGTGTCCTAGTGCATCAGTCACTGAAAGGAAGCATGCAGGTACAGCAGGCAGTGAAGAAAGCCAATGGAATGTTGGCCTTCATAACAAGAGGAGTTGAGTATAGGAGCAAAGAGGTCCTTCTGCAGTTGTACAGGGCCCTAGTAAGACCGCACCTGGAGTACTGTGTGCAGTTTTGGTCTCCAAATTTGAGGAAGGATATTCTTGCTATTGAGGGCGTGCAGCGTAGGTTTACTAGGTTAATTCCCGGAATGGTGGGACTATCATATGTTGAAAGACTGGAGCGACTAGGCTTGTATACACTGGAATTTAGAAGGATGAGAGGAGATCTTATCGAAACGTATAAGATTATTAAGGGGTTGGACACGTTAGAGGCAGGAAACATGTTCCCAATGTTGGGGGAGTCCAGAACAAGGGGCCACAATTTAAGAATAAGGGGTAGGCCTTTTAGAACGGAGATGAGGAAAAACATTTTCAGTCAGAGAGTTGTGAATCTGTGAAATTCTCTGCCTCAGAAGGCAGTGGAGGTCAATTCTCTGAATGCATTCAAGAGAGAGCTGGATAGAGCTCTTAAGGATAGCGGAGTCAGGGGGTATGGGGAGATGGCAGGAACGGGGTACTGATTGAGAATGATCAGCCATGATCACATTGAATGGCGGTGCTGGCTCGAAGGGCTGAATGGCCTACTCCTGCACCTATTGTCTATTGTCTATTGTCTATTGAATGGCAGTGCTGGCTCAAAGGGCCGAATGGCCTCCTCCTGCACCTATTGTCTATTGTCATTTTGTTGAGAAGCAGAAGTTATGGCGGCATTTAAGCGGCTTTTCGATAGGCACATGAATACGCGGGGAGGGAGGGCTGTCGATCATGCTGGCAGATAAGATTGGTTTAACCTGGCATCATGTGCAGTACAAACAACATGGGCCAGAAGGCCTGTTCCTGTGGTGCACTGTTACATATTACATAAATTGTTCAAAGAGAGGTGATCGACTGAATGAGTGAATCACACAGCATGGAAGCAGGCCCTTCAACCCACCAATTGATCATCGATCACCCGCCCATACTAGTTCTGTGCTATTCCACTTTCACATCCACTCCCTGCACATTAAGTGCAATTTACAGAGGCCAATAAACTTACGACCCACACGCCTTTGACATATGGGAGGAATTTCATTGCTCCGTCTTGGTAAAATATAACAATAATTAACACTCCTGACACCGAGCGGCACAGCGGTAGAGTTGCTGCCTTACAGCGCCCGAGACCCAGGTTCTGCTTCTGCTGTCTCTGTAGATGTGGATCATCACCGGCTGCCTACGCCCTACTCCGACGGATCTCCTGCCGGTGCTCGCAGGTATCGCACCCGCCAAGCTTCGCAGAGAGTTCTTCACTCATAGGCTGGTGTGCAAGGCCCCATCGGACGCCAAACATCCTTTGCACCCCCTCGCCCAGGATTCACAGCAACTGGGACCTCAACGCCTGTCGTCCCGTCGCCCTTTCTCCCGTCATGCAGCGACCCTCTGTGGCTCCGGTTTCAACATACCAGGAGCATGGAGAACCAGCTGGGAACAGACATCGCCACCTCCTCGATTCACCGTCGCACTGAACACCACAGCCCCACCCGGCTCAGACACGCCCCGCAAAGAGTGGGTCGCCCTGAACCGGCTCCGTACAGGGGTCGGCCGGTTCAACGCCAACGTGCATCGTCGGGGGTTGCGTCCATCAGCAGACTGCGTGTGTGGAGCCGACCAGCAAACAGCGCAGCACGGCATTATCGACTGCACTGTCCTCCGTCCCCCTGGTGGAGGGGTAGACCTCATGGCCCTCGACAACAGCACATTGCACTGGCTACAGCGCCTGGAGGGCGTTACATAACCTCCGCTGCCTCAAACGCAAGAAGAAGAAGGGTACATGTTTCTTGCATCTAGCCTGTCCAATCCTTTAAGAATTGTATGTTTCTATAAGATCCCCTCTAATCATTCTAAATTCTAAATTCCAGCGAATACAAGCCCAGTCGCTCCAGGGTGCTGTTCTGTACGGAGTTTGTACGTTCTCCACCGTGACTGCGTGGGTTTTCTCCGGGGGCTCAGGTTTTCTGCGGGGGCTCAGGTTTTCTGCGGGGGCTCAGGTTTCCTCCCACATCCCAAAGATGGACAGATTTATAGGTTGAAGTTCGACACAAAAAGCTGGAGGAACTCAGCGTGACAGGCAGCATCTCTGGAGAGAAGGAATGGGTGAAGTGTTGGGTCTCGACCCGAAACGTCACCCATTCCTTCTCTCCAGAGATGGTGCCTGTCCCGCTGAGTTACTCCAGCTTTGTGGGTCTATCTTCAGTTTAAACCAGCATCTGCAGCTCCTTCTTACAGGTTTACAGGTTAATTGGCTTCGGTAAAGAATCGTAAATTGTCCCTAGTGTGTAGGATGGTGCTCGTGTGCGGGGATCGCTGGTAGGTGCGGACTCGGTGCCAGTTTCTGCCCTGTATCTCCAGTCTGAAGCCAGTCTGAAGAAGGGTCTCGACCCAAAACGTCACCCTTTCTTTCTCACCTGAGATACTGCCTGACCTGCTGAGTTACTCCAGCATTTTGTGAAATAGAAACATAGAAAATAGACGCAGGAGGAGGCCATTCGGCCCTTCGAGCCAGCACCGCCATTCATTGTGATCATGGCTGATCGTCCACAATCAGTAACCCGTGCCTGCCTTCTCCCCATACCCCCTGACTCTGCTAGCCCCTAGAGCTCTATCCAACTCTCTCTTAAATCCACCCAGTGATTTGGCCTCCACTGCCTTCTGTGGCAGAGAATTCCACAAATTCATAACTCTCTGGGTGAAAAAGTTCCTTCTCGCCTCAGTTTTAAATGGCCTCCCCTTTATTCTAAGACTGGTTCTGGAACTCCCCCAACATTGGGATCATTTTTCCTTTGTTTCCATGTTTAACACAAGCACAGTCGCACTGTTTTTAAATTTTATATTCCACAGCTCATATCGGAGCGGGGACATGAATGTTTTTTTAGACACAAAATGCTGGAGTCACTCAGCGGGTCGGACAGCATCTCTGGAGAAAAGGAATAGGCGACGTTTCGGCTTGAGACCCTCTCTCTGAAGAAGGGTCTCGACCCGAAACGTCACCCGTTCCTTTTCTCCAGAGATGGTGCCTGACCCGCTGAGTTACTCCAGTTTTGTGTGTTAATCTTTAGCGTATGTATACCAGCACCTGCAGTTCCTTCCCCTAGACCCTCTGGCTTGTGTGTCATTTAAATTTGAGCATGTGTTCTTATTTAATGACTCCCAACTTTTTTTAGATTTAGATTTAGATTTAGAGATACAGCGCAGAAACAGGCCCTTCGGCCCACCGGGTCCGCGCCGCCCAGCGATCCCCGCACATTAACACTATCCTACACCAACTAGGGACAATTTTTACATTTGCCCAGCCAATTAACCTACGTACCTGTATGTCTTCGGAGTGTGGGAGGAAACCGAAGATCTCGGAGAAAACCCACGCAGGTCACGGGGAGAACGTACAAACTCCGTACAGACGGCGCCCGTAGTCAGGATCGAACCCGAGTCTCCGGCGCTGCATTCGCTGTAAGGCAGCAACTCAACCGCTGCGCCACCGTGCCGCCCATTTGGAAGACTTGCTCCCTTACCCACCTCATCTTGCCAGCCCTGAGATTTGCACCTGACCCGCTGAGTTACTCCAGCATTTTGTGTCTATTTTCAGTGTAAACCAGCATCTGCAGTTCCTTCTTACAATGTTTTCAGACTTGCCATTGAGATATACTGACCTTGAGGTAACTGTGTAAACTTGGATCCCTTAATCCCATCTTCCAGAACGCAAGAAAGGCTTATATTCATTCTGCGCATTTCTTTCTAAAATCTCATCCGCACATTAAAAAATAATTCCTCTGGGTCTCCGTTCAAAGTAGTCACAGGCACTATCAGCAGAAGCAGGCCTTTCATGCACTTGGGAGGCGTTCTTTACCACTCCAATAATCTCCCCAACTCCAAATTGCTGCCGCCTTTCCATTCCCCTATTAAAAGCCCAACACTAATCTCAGAATTCTGCTCGACTTCTTAATTAAACCTTGAATTTTCCAAAAGCCTGTCACAGAAAGCGAGCGATTGCCAACTGGCTCTGTTGATGCAATGATACCATCGTCATCGGCGGTCACTCGAAGCGAGTCTGACTGTCCTCTCCATACGGTCGGACGCCTGTGCGTGACTTTGTTTAACGTGGGGAGACTGGCGCATAGACAGCCACCACACGGTCCTTGACAGATCTGGGTCAGGATCCAGTGGCGTGGAGTCCAAGACGACCGGGGACCCTTTTCTGCTGCAGCCTTCATCCATCCGCCTTCCCAGCCGTTGTGACGCTCCACTAAAGTCAGCCGTCATCCTCCCTCCGCCTGTTCCACCGTTGAGGTCTTGGTTGGATTGGTCTTTGTCAGGGACCTCCCCCTCGACCTCACCACCATGGGTGACCCTACCAGGAGCGTAGCTCCAGACGGCATCGCTCTCAGGATCTCAGGACCACACGAGCTTCTCCACCACGACAAGGTAACAATCCACAGATGACACCTTACTGTCACATCGAAACGCTTTGCCGATGTGGCAGCCTGTACATCAGCATGGACAAGCATAGACGAGGCAACTGTTTCACCAGGCCACTTGCGCTCGGCCCACCTAATCTCCCGGCTGTTAACCCTTTTAAGCCCCCCTGCCATTCCTACAAAAACCCTTCCGTCCTGGGCCTTTTCCATTGCCTGGGTGAGGACACACGCAAGCTGGTGCAACACCACCCAATATTCCACTTGGGCAGCTTTCAACCCAATGCTATCAACAGTGAATTCTAGGTCATACAACCTCCTCCCCACTCACATGCGCACCCATTTCTCCCACTGTCCCACCGCCATTTCATAACTTCTATTGAGAATGATCAGCCATGATCACATTGACTGGCTCGAAGGGCCGAATGGCCTACTCCTGCACATACTGTCTATTGTCTATCCCCAATCCACTTCCATCTATAGCTCGTAGTGCGAGGAAGGGTCTCGACCCAAAACGTCATCCTAAACTAAGCTAAACTATCATTTTCCCCATTCTCTGGGTATTAAATCCTTTGGAAATTATGTTCAATAGATTAGTTTAGCTTGGCAACTTGTTCGGTACGAACATTGAGGGGGTTTTTTTAAATAAAAGAGACACAGCGTGGAAAGAGGCTCATTGAGTCACCATGTCCACGCCAACCATCAATCAATCACCCACACACTAGTTCTATGTTATCCCACTTTTGCATCCTACCCACTGGGGGCAATTTACAGCAGCCAATTAACCTACAAATCTGATAGACATAAAATGCTGGAGTCACTCAGCGGGTCAGGCAGCATCTCTGGAGAGAAGGAATGGGTGGCATTTCGGGTCGAGGCCCTTCTTCAGAAACGTCACCTATCCCTTCTCACCAGAGATGCTGCTTGTCCCGCTGAATTACTCCCAGCATTTTGTGTCTACCTTCCATTTAGTGCTCTCCCTCTGGCTTCACGTTACATTCCTCCTTTTCTCCAGATCTGACGCCCACTTGCCTCTTTTCATCTCTAGTATTCGCCAATCGATCCACCTCAACTGTATTCAACTCTTCAGGCTTTGTCTTACTCCCCCTCCGTTTAATCCCCCTTACTTCCCCCTCCCCCCTCTCTGCCTCAGAAGGCAGTGGAGGCCAATTCTCTGAATGCATTCAAGAGAGAGCTGGATAGAGCTCTTAAGGATAGCTGAGTCAGGGGGTATGGGGAGAAGGCAGGAACGGGGTACTGATTGAGAATGATCAGCCATGATCACATTGAATGGCGGTGCGTACAGGATCGAAGGGCCGAATGGCCTCCTCCTGCATCTATTGTCTATTGTCTGTTACAGCTTTCTCACCACTACGATAAACCATCTCAAGAAGGGTTCTCTTCCCATACACTCTGTCTCCATTATCTTGACAATCTCAGACTTCAATTTATTTCGTGAATCCAAGATAGATAGTTTAGTTTAGAGATACAGCACGGAAACAGGCCCTTCGGCCCACTGAGTCCGCACCGACCAGCGATCCCTGCACATTAACCACACTAGAAACATAGCAAAAAAAATAGGTGCAGGATTAGGTCATTTGGCCCTTCGATCCAGCACCGCCATTCAATATGATCATGGCTGATCATCCAAAATCAGTACCTCGTTCCTGTTTTTTCCCCATATCCCTTGATTCCCTTAGCCCCAAGAACTAAATCTAACTCTTTCTTGAAAACATCCAGTGAATTGGCCTCCACTGCCTTCTGTGGCAGAGAACTCCACAGATTCACAACACTCTGTGTGAAAAGGTTTTCCCTCATCTTAGTCCTAAATGGCCTACTCCTTATTCTTAAACTGTGACCCCCTGGTTCTGGACTCCCCCAACATCAGGAACATTTTTCCTGCATCTACCCTGTCCAATCCTTTAAGAATTTTTATATGTTTCTATAAGATCCCCTCACATCCTTCTAAATTCCAGCGAATACAAGCCCAGTCGACCCATTCTTTCATCATATGTCAGTCCCGCCATCCTGGGGATTAACCTGGTGAACCTACGCTGCACTCCGTATGTTGAAAGACTGGAGCAACTGGGCTTGGATACACTGGAATTTAGACGGATGAGAGGGGATCTTATTGAAACATATAAGATTATTAAGGGATTGGACACACTAGAGGCAGGAAGCATGTTCCCAATGTTGGGGGAGTCCAGAACCAGGGGCCACAGTTTAAGAATAAGGGGTAGGCCATTTAGAACGGAGATGAGGAAAAACCTTTTTCACTCAGAGAGTTGTGAATCTGTGGAATTCTCTGCCTCAGAAGGCAAGTGGAGGCCGATTCTCTGGATGCTTTCAAGAGAGAGTGGATAGAGCTCTTAACGATAGTGGAGTCAGGGCGTATGGGGAGAAGGCAGGAACGGGGCACTGATTGAGAATTATCAGCCATGATCACGGTGAATGGCGGTGCTGGCTCGAAGGGCCGAATGGCCTTCTCCTGCACCTATTGTCTAAATTTAGTAGGAATTGAAGGGTGCAAATGTTAACCGTCCCACAATGGTTGGGTAATAGGTATTAGCCAAGGCACTTGGGAGATGAATGTTCATCTTTGAATAGTGCCCTGGGACTCTTTAGAACAGAGTGGTTAATGGATAGATGTTTAATATCTCTTCCAAGAGATCATACAGTGCTCTCTCAGGTGGATACTTAAGTGTCAGCATGGATTATGTGTTTCATAATGGCCAAGCTACTATAGAGCCTTGTGAAGCTGTGGTGCACAACTGCAATGCACTTGATCAGTTCACTCTCGAAGGAAACAAACAACTCACGCAGGCTAAATTAGAACTGGGAATCCAAACTGTGCCACACTAATCCAACTAGCCACTAACCCATCTCCAACAGCCTTGTGACTTCGCCAACAGAAACAATTTGCCTCCTCAGTTCACCTTAGTGTAATATATTGCCATGCATAGAAACATAGACAGACATAGAGGTGCAGGAGGAGGCCATTCGGCCCTTCGAGCCAGCACCGCCATTCATTGTGATCATGGCTGATCGTCCACAATCAGTAACCCCGTGCCTGCCTTCTCCCCATATCCCTTGATCCCGCTAGCCCCTGGAGTTCTATCTATCTAACTCTCTCTTAAATTCATCCAGTGATTTGGCCTCCGCTGCCCTCTGTGGCAGAGAATTCCACATGCGTATCGAGGTACAGTGAAAAGCTTTTGCTGCGCGCTATCCAGTCAGCGGAAAGACAATACATGATTACAATCGAGCCACTTATTGTGGTGGGTGTGTGGAACGAGCTGCTGGAGGAGGTTGTTGAGGCAGGGACTATTGCCATTTAATTTAGTTTGGAGATACAGCCCTTCGGCCCACCGGGTCCGCGCCGACCATTGATCCCCACACATTAACACTATCCTACACACACTAGGGACAATTTAAAAAAAAACATTTACCAAGCCAATTAACCTACATACCTGTACTTCTTTGGAGTGTGGGAGGAAACCGAAGATCTCGGAGAAAAACCACGTAGGTCACGGGGAGAACGTACAAACTCCGTACGGACAGTACCGTAGTCGGGATCGAACCCTGGTCTCCGGCGCTGCATTCGCTGTGAGGCAGCAACTCTACCGCTGCGCCACCGTGACCACCCGTACACGACACGGGAATAACGTTTAGTGCAAGGTAAAGCCAAGTAAAATCCGATCAAGGATAGTCCGAGAGTCACCAATGAGGTGTTCCTGGGCGGCACGATGGCGCAGCGGCAGAGTTACTGCGTTAAAGCACCAGAGACCCGGGTTCGATCCTGACTACGGGTGGTGTCTGTCTGTATGGAGCTTGTTCATTTTCCCTGTGACCGTGTGGTTGACAATAGACAATAGGTGCAGGAGGAGGCCATTCGGCCCTTCGAGCCAGCACCGCCATTCAATGTGATCATGGCTGATCATCCTCAATCAGTACCCCGTTCCTGCCTTCTCCCCATACCCCCTGACTCCGCTATCCTTAAGAGCTCTATCTAGCTCTCTCTTGAATGCATTCAGAGAACTGGCCTCCACTGCCTTCTGAGGCAGAGAATTCCACAGATTTACAACTCTCTGACTGAAAAAGGTTTTCCTCATCGCCGTTCTAAACGACCTTCCCCTTATTCTTAAACTGTGGCCCCTGGTTCTGGACTCGATTCTGGGTGCTCCGATTTAATCCCTTCTTCCAAAGACCTGCGGGGTCTGAAGACTAATTGGCTTCGGTAAAAACTGTAAATTGACACGCTAAGTGTGTCGGACGGTTTTGGTGGGGGTGGGAATCGCTGGTCGGCGCGGACTCGGTGGGCAGTTTCCTTTCTGACATTCCACTTCCAACAAAATAGTCAGAAGCAACTTCACTGTGTAGATCTGTCATATGGTTTCCATTTTCAAAACCCAAAGCAGAATTTTGCAGCATCAGCAAATACTACCACAGAGTTCACCGTGTTATTTTCCAGCAGTGCTGTTCTACCCCCCTGCTAGACTTCCGACACCGTGAAGAAGATAATATAAACTACAATGGCTGCGAAGAAATGAATGTAGTTTTGAAAGTTCAAAGTCTTAAATCAATAACTTGCTCTCCGCATTAATAAGTGTTTCTTAATGTAAAAATCTAGGTTACATTTGTACTGTTATAATCTACCACAATATTGCAGTGGAAATTCACAACATTTCACAATCAATAGTGTGGAAACAGGCTCTTCAGCTCAACTTGCCCACACCGGCCTTCATGTCCCATCTCCACTAGTCCCACCTGCCTGCGTTTGGACCATATCCCTCTAAACCTGTCCTATCCATGTACCTGTTTAAATGTTTCTTCAACGCCGCCTCAACTACCTCCTCTGGCACCTCGTTCCCTACACCCACAGCACTTTGTGTCTGTTTAGTTTTATTGTCCCATGTAACGAGGTACAGTAAAAAGCTTTTGTTGTGTGCTGTCCAGACAGCGGAAAGACTATACAGGATTATGATTGGGGCGGCACGGTGGCGCAGCGGTAGAGTTGCTGCCTCACAGTGCCGGAGAACCAGGTTCGATCCTGACTACGGGTGCTGTCTGTACGGAGTTTGTACGTTCTCCCTTGACCTGCCAGGGGTTTCTCTGGTTCTCTCACCCCCCCCCCCCCCCCCCCCACACACACACACACTCCAAAGGCGTACTGGTTTGTAGGGTAGTCACAAGATGCAGGAATAACTCAGCAAGTCAGGCAGCATCTCTGGAGAGAAGGAATGGGTGACGTTTCGGGTCGAGACCCTTCTTCAGACAGGGTCTCGACCCGAAACGTCACCCATTCCTTCTCTCCAGAGATGCTGCCTGACCCGCTGAGTTACTCCAGCATCCTGTGTCTACCTTCGATTTAAATCAGCATCCGCAGTTTTCTTTCCAACATGGGTAATCGGCTTGGTATAAACGTTAATGCAAAATTGTCCTAGTGTTGGCAGGATTGTGTTAATGTGCGGGGATCGCTGGTCGGTGCGGACTCGGTGGGCCCGTTTCCTCTCTGAATCTCTAAACCAAAATGGAGCAGTCCATTATTATTAGTATTTATTTATTTTTTTAAATCGTCGTCGGCAGAAGGAGGACGGCTTTTTGTTCCACAAAACCTACAAAGTTAAATGCAATCACTCCTGCGGTACAGCACAAACGTCTAGACTGTGGGGTCAAAGGACACCAACTAACTCCGCCCTGCCTTGCCCTCCCTCCTCCCTACATCCTCACACGCTAAGTCTCAAAGCGCACGCACAACAATCCTGTGCACTCTTAAAAGTCTTCGTCAAATTTCAAACTACTGGAGTATTCTGGAGCTTTGGAATAGGAAGTGTTCTCGGGTGGACAAATAAAACAGAACCAAGACTTGGTAGCTTCACGACAGGAACTTGAAATATATGCAAATACATTGGTACCGATTTAAACCCTGGCCCCAAGGAATCTGTGGAATGCAAAGTTTCAATCCGTGAGGACAAAAGAAGTGGGAACTCACACCATACAGTTTTTCTTTGGAGGCGCAAAAAGCGAACGTTTTCCTTTTGGTAAGAATCGGAATCGGTCAGCGGAGGGGAAAATCATTTGTCCAAGGATAAGAAATTTGTGCTTGAAGCTGAAAGGAAAACTGCTCAACTATTCAATTGCACATTAAAAAGGCTAGGCGCAATTTAAACATTCGTTAGGAGTCAGATCTGGAAGCACAATAGCTGCTCGTGAATATAATCTTTTGACAAGAATGGTTAATATTCCAATTGAACCACTCATGGCAAAACAGTTCAAAGAAACATCCTGTAGAAACATAGAAAATAGGTGCAGGAGGAGGCCATTCGGCCCTTCGAGCCAGCACCGCCATTCAATATGAACATGGCTGATCATTCTCAATCAGAATCCCGTTCCTGCTTTTTCCCCAAATACCCCTTCATTCCGTTAGCCCTAAGAGCTAACTCGAACTCCCTCTTGAAAACATCCAGTGAATTAGCCTCCACTGCCTTCTGAGGCAGAGAATTCCACAGATTCTCAACTCTCTGGGTGAAAAAGCTTTTCCTCATCTCAGTCCTAAATGGCCTCCCGCACGACCCTCAGGTGAGAAATACTTAGTATTAGCTTCCAAATTGCCACTTTTCGTTTGGATTATTGTCACGTGTACCGAGGTACAGTGAAAAGCTTTTGTTGCGTGAAATCCAGTCAGCAGAAAGACAATACATGATTACAATCGAGCCGTCCACAGTGTACTGACACATGATAACAGGAATAACGTTTGGTGCAAGATAAAAAACAGTAAGGTCCGATCAAAATTAGCGCATTAAGACCATCCCCGCAACAGTCCCAACCTCACCAGTTCCCTCCTCTCAAATTTATAGAAAGCCTCAAGGCTTGTGTGAGAAGTTTAGCTTAGTTTTAATTTAGAGATACAGCGCGGAAACAGGCCCTTTCGGCCCAGCAGGTCCGCGCCGACCAGCGATTCCCACACATTAACAACATCCTACACACACTAGGGACAATTTTTAGGAGGGGAGGAGATGGGGGAAGTTGGGAGTGGGGGGGGGGGGGGGGGGGAAGAATGGGGGGGGGGGGGGGAGTGGGGGAGAGGGGAAGTGGGGGGGAAGTTGGGGAGAGGGTGCTGCACCAATGCAGGATTGGCTTGGGCCCAACTTGGTCTCGTACTAAACATAAACACAATCAAAGCAAACTCAAGTACCACACCATCGTGCCACTTCTACTAATGTTCTGCCCTTGCTAATGCCTGCCTAGTCATAAAATAATTGGGCTCCTAGCCATGACCATTAATTAAGGCATTGTCACCTTAATGAAGAGTTAAACATTCAACTGGAGCAATTAAAACAGAGTAACCGTAGGAAAAATTGTTCTGCAAATGAAAAACCCATTTGCAAATAATCTCTGTGAGCCTCAGTGAGGAGAGCACCCTGCCCACGGTTTAGTCAGGAGAAATTATGAAACACTGCTCAGAACAAATCAATCGCAGATGCAGGGTCCCAAAAAATCAAATTTTAAAAAAATCAAACAAAATTTCAAACGACACAAGATATTCTGTTCAACCCACTGAATAATCAACAAAAGCATCCGTAAAATTTAACGTCCATTTCTTCCTTTGCTTACACAGTTCGTCGCTTGGTAACGGCAGCCGCAGTGAACTTATTGAAGACACGGTTTATCGGTGGCGCAGCGGTAGAGTCGCTGCCTCACAGCGCCAGAGACCCGGGTTCGAACCCGATCACGGGTGCTGCCTGTGTGGAGTTTGTACGCTCTCCCCGTGACCGCGTGGGTTTTCTACCAGGTGCTCCGGTTTCCCTCAACATCCCAAAGACATGCAGGGTTTGTAGGTTAACTGGCTTCTGTAAATTGGACCCAGTATGTAGACTGAGAAAGTGGGGTTACATGGAACTAGTGAAGGGGCAATAGACAATAGACAATAGGTGCAGGAGGAGGCCATTCGGCCCTTCGAGCCAGCACTGCCATTCAATGTGATCATGGCTGATCATTCTCAATCAGTACCCCGTTCCTGCCTTCTCCCCCACTACCCCCTGACTCCGCTATCCTTAAGAGCTTTATCTAGCTCGATTGATAGTTGGCTCTGACTTGGTGGGTGGAATGGCTTGTTTCCACGCTGTGTATCTCTAAACTAAACTGCAGACTCAGCAGGTCTAGCAGCACCTCTGGAGAACATGGGCAGATGACAATTCAGATCTGGACCCTTCTTCAGCCAACGGCACTCACTTGATCTACAGGGACCAGCTCGAAATTGTACTCAGAGTACCATCATTTTTCCAATGGGAAGCACAACTTTGGTCAATTATTGCACGATACCCATTAGTGTCTATTTCCTGGATTAAACCAGTGTATACAACACTGCAGATGCTGCAGCCAGAAAGTAAACAAACAGATTCCCATAATTAGTAAGTCTGCAAGTATTTAGGAAAACCAGACTTTCCAGATACATAACCAAATGCCTCTTTATAACAAAACAGAAAGTAGGCCAAATGGTTTTAGATTTTAAGAAGAAAAAATGCAAGAAAGAGACCTTGCAGACCTACAGGGGTAGAAACCCAACTGGATTTATTTTTTAAGTTATTATCAAATTAATGGGCACCCTAATTAAAGACCTAGCTACAAATTTGGAGGCTTAGATTTAAAGCCAACGCCAACAACTCACATTTCCTGCTTCACCAGATTAAGCACATTGCAATGACCTTACCCAGAGTAGGGGAATCGACAACAAGGGGACATATAGGTTTATGGTGAAGAAAAGTTTTGGTCTCCAAACTTGAGGAAGGACACTCTTGCTATTGAAGGAGTGCAGCGCAGGTTCACGAGGTTAATTCCCGGAATGGCGGGACTGTCGTATGTTGAAAGACTGGAGCGACTGGGCTTGCATACTCCGGAATTTAGAAGGGGATCTTATTGAAACGTATAAGATTATTAAGGGACTGGACACCCATATTTCCAAATAAAGCTCTGTTGAACTGTTGAACACTAGAGGCAGGAAACATGTTCCCGATGTTGGGGGATTCCAGAACCAGGGGCCACAGTTTAAGAATAAGGAGGTAGGCCATTTAGAAAGGAGATGAGGAAGAACTTTTTCACTCAGAGAGTTGTGAATCTGTGGAATTCTCTGCCTCAGAAGACAGTGGAGGCCAATTCTCTGGATGCTTTCAAGAGCGAGTTGGATAGAGTTTTTAATGATAGCGGAGTCAGGGGGTATGGGGAGAAGGCAGGAACGGGGTACTGATTGTGGATGATCAGCCATGATCACGGTGAATGGCGGTGCTGGCTCGAAGGGCCGAATGGCCTCCTCCTGCACCTATTGTCTAAAAGGTTTAATAAGAGTCCAAGGGGTAACTTTTTCCACACAAAGAGTGGTGGGTGTATAGAACGAGCTGCCAGAGGAAGTTGTTGAAGGCAGGTACTAATGCAATGTTTAAAAGAAACAGATACGTGGATAAGAAAGCTTTGGAGGGATAAGGCCCGAATGCAGGCAGGTGGGACGAGTGTAGATGGGACATGTTGGCCGGTGTGGGCAAGTTGGGCCAAAGGGCATGTTTCCACACTGTAGCACTCTATGGCCGGAAACCATTTGGGGATTTTCCACAAATTTACTTCTGCTCCATAATTGAGTGTTGCATCCCCTTTTCCAAATGACCCATATTTCCAAATGCTCAGCATACCATGTGGAACATGCTGCTGAGATCGTCAACAGCTGCTGACGACCTTCTATCGCTGCACCATAGACAGTATCCTAATGCATGGCATCCCTTTGTGGTACCTCAGCTGCACGGAGGCAGAGAGGAGAGCTGGTAGTCCATAGAGCTCAGAGGACCATCGGAACACAGCTACCAGCCTTGGAGGGCATCTACAACACACGATGCCTCAGAAAAGCCACCAGCATCCACAAAGACTCTTCACACCCCTGCAACAGTCTGTTCGAACTTCTACCATCAGGCAGACCATACAAGGCCTTCTACGCCCGCACCTCCAGACTCAGGAACAGCTTCATCCCCAGGGCCATAGCTGCTATGAACCGGTCCTGCTGAGCCGGATGGTCACATCGCACAATGAACCGGCACAGATCTACTTGCACTATATTCTGTTTTAAAACTGTTACAATATGTTTCATTGGGTTGTTTAAATTAATACTGATTAGCTAATTAATTTATTGCATCGTATGGGAGGCGCATTCCCAATCTCGTTGTACCCCTGTACAATGACAATAAAGGTGTATTGTATTGTATTGTATTGGAAGCCGTGGGTGAAAGGGAGATTTCTGCGTTGGTACAAATCCAAATGACAACACAATTTCTTGAAGGAAAACACCAATTTTGCAATGGAGAATTGTAACTCTTTGTATAAGAAAATAACTGCAGATGCTGGTACAAATCGAAGGTATTTATTCACAAAGTGCTGGAGTAACTCAGCAGGTGGGGCAGCATCTCGGGAGAGAAGGAATGTAACTCTTTATTTGGCACGTAAACAAATACACAAAAGCCCCATCGATTTCAGAATCTTCCTTTGTCCACCAGCAAGAACAAACAATTTTGTTACTGCCAGTGTGAGACAGGTTGTTTGCATTCACACTTTCACCAGATTACATTTGCCTTGAAGAGTCAAGTCAAGAGTATTTTAGTTTAGTTTAGTTAGATACAGCGCAGAAACAAGGCCCACTCAGCCCGCACCGGCCAACAATCCCCGCACACTAACACCATCCGACACACACTGGGGCCAAATTTACACTTTTACCACTCCAATTAACCTACAAACCTGCACGCCTTTGGAGTGCGGGAGGAAACGGAAGATCTCGGAGAAAGCCCACGCGGGTCACGGGGAGAACGTACAAACTCCGTACAGACGGCGCCCGTAGTCGGGATGGAGCACGGGTCTCTGGCGCTGCGAGGCAGCGACTCTACCGCTGCGCCATCGAGCCGCTGGCTAGTGTAAGGACATAAACAATCTGCCTCCCACTCTCCAGTGCAGTCAAGGCAATTTGTAGCTTAGAGTTTAGTTGGAGCCTGGGTAGGAAGGAACTACAGATGCCGTCTGAAGAAGGGTCTCGACCCGAAACGTCACCCATTCCTTCTCTCCACTGATGCTGCCTGTCCCGCTGAGTTACTCCAGCATTTTGTGTCCATCTTCGGGGTTCAACAGTTTGTTGGCTGCTCAGTCTTACTTGTCACTTACTGAAGGTCCATAATGGGTCAACAGAAATTGGGATGGATCCCAGACCCAAAACGTTGACGATTTCTCTTGCCACAGACGTTTCCCCGATGTGCTGAGTGTTTCCGATCTTCAAACGTGATCACTTCAGAGAGTCTACCCGTCTTCTGCTGTAATTTGACCTAGTCACTGATTATATTGAATGAATGTTTTAGATACATTGCCTACTAATGCCACAGAGCGCTGCAGGTAATCACAAACATGTGCAACCACGTACAGCACAGGAGCCCGAAAACTACAACGTCCAGGGTCACAAACAGCTTCTTTGCTCAACACCTGCGCTCGGTCCGTGTTAACCAACCTGATCTCCCGGTGGCTGAGCACTTCAACTCCCCCTCCCACTACCAGTCTGACCTTTCTGTCATGGGCCTCCTCCAGTGCCATAGTGAGGCCCACCGCAAATTGGAGGAATAGCACCTCATATTTCGCCTGGGCAGTTTGCAGCCCAGTGGTATGAACATTGACTTCTCCAACTTTAGATAGTTCCTCTGTCCCTCTCTTCCCCTCCCCCTTCCCAGATCTCCCTCTATCTTCCTGTCTCCACCTATATCCTTCCTTTGTCCCGCCCCCCTGACATCAGTCTGAAGAAGGGACTCGACCCGAAACGTCGCCCATTCCTTCTCTCCCGAGATGCTGCCTGACCTGCTGAGTTACTCCAGCATCTGCAGTTATTTTCTCACTCTTCCCAACAACCATCAGGCTACTGAACACTGCAACCTCCAACTAAACTCCAAGCTACGAGCTGCCAAGGCTGCACCCAACACTTTAGGCTTTGATTTTTATTTTGGCACTATATTGAGTTTCATTCATTATTGAACTTTATGTTCATTATATTGTAGAAACATAGAAAATAGGTGCAGGGGGAGGCCATTTGGCCCATCGAGCCAACACCGCCATTCATTGTGATCATGGCTGATCATCCACAATCAGTAACCTGTGCCTGCCTTCTCCCCATACCCCTTGATTCCGCTAGCCCCTAGAGCTCTATCTAACTCTCTCTTAAATTCATCCAGTGAATTGGCCTCCACTGCCTCCTGCGGCAGAGAATTCCCCAAATTCACAACTCTCTGGGTGAAAAAGTGTTTTCTCACCTCAGTTTTAAATGGCCTCCCCATTATTCTTAGACTGTGGCCCCTGGTTCTGGACTTCCCCAACATTAGGAACATTTTTTTTTACATCTAGCTTGTCCGGTCCTTTTATAATTTTATACGCTGCTATAAGATCCCCTCTCATCCTTCTAAATTCCAGTGAATACAAGCCTGGCCTTTCCAACCTTTCCCCATATGACAGTCCCGCCATCCCGGGGATTAACCTGGTGAACCTCAAATAACCTCAATTATCCACTGAGTACTGTTTACAAACCTATTGTGTTGCTGCATGCAAGAATTTCATTGTCCTGTTTCGGTACGTGTGACAACACTCTTGAAGATTTATGCTTTAGTGTAGTTGGAATGGAATACTTTTATTGTCACATGTGACTGGGCACAGTGAGATTCTTTGCTTGCGCGCTCTCGCAACGTATACAAAGAGCGGCCGCCTACAGCGCTGACAAAATTACAATGCTCCCCCTTTTGTTCTTCCCCCCCCCCACAACAGCGGTCCCCCCCACACCAAGCCCCCATTGTCCTTTGTTCTCCCCCCTCCCCCATTGTCCATTGTTCTCCCCCCATCCTCATTGTCCTTTGTTCTCCCCCCTCCCTCATTGTCCTTTGTTCTCCCCCCTCCCCATTGTCCATTGTCCACCCCCCCCCCCACAAGGCTGTCCCCCCCTCCCCCACGCCAGGTCCTCCATTGTTCTCCCCCCCCACCCCACCCCCACAACGATCCTCCACGCTCTCATCGACCGCTGGTCGACCCGCGAGCCTTCATCGCAGTTGACGCCCCAACTCACGCCTCCGTAGGTCCCAGCCGTGGGCTCCGTCGGCCGCTCTGCGAGGCCCAGATCCTTTGTCCGACTGGCCGGGCCCCAGCCGGGGCTTCTACAGATACAGTTTACAGCGCAGGAAAAGGCCCTTCGGCCCACGGAGCCCATAGCAACCAGCAGCCCTCCCGCGCACTAACACTATCCTACGCACACTGGGGACAATTTATAGGTAGACACAAAACGCTGGAGTAACTCAGCAGGTCAGGCAGCATCTCTGGAGAGAAGGAATGGGTCTCTCCCGAGATGCTGCCTGACCCGCTGAGTTACTCCAGCATTTTGTGTTTACCTTCGATTTAGACAACATCTGCAGTTTTTTTCTTCCCTACAGGGACAATTTTTACATTAATATCAGGCCAATTAACCTACAAACCTGTACGTCTTTAGAAGATTGAGGGGGGATCTTATAGAAACTTACAAAATTCTTAAGGGGTTGGACAGGCTAGATGCAGGAAGATTGTTCCCGATGTTGGGGAAGTCCAGAACAAGGGGTCACAGTTTAAGGATAAGGGGAAGTCTTTTAGGACCGAGATGAGAAAGTTTTTTTTCACACAGAGAGTGGTGAATCTGTGGAATTCTCTGCCACAGAGGGTAGTTGAGGCCAGTTCATTGGCTATATTTAAGAGGGAGTTAGATGTGGCCCTTGTGGCTAAAGGGATCAGGGGGTATGGAGAGAAGGCAGGTACGGGATACTGAGTTGGATGATCAGCCATGATCATATTGAATGGCGGTGCGTACAGGCTCGAAGGGCCGAATGGCCTACTCCTGCACCTATTTTCTATGTTTCTTTGTCTTGGGAATGGGGAGAAAAAAGAACTAAGATCTCGGGGGAAAACCCGTTGGTAGTCAGGATCGGACCCCCGGGTCTCTGGTGCCGCCGGTTGGCAGTGGCTCTAACGCGGCGCCACCGTGCCGACCGCCATCTTTATCTTTGGTAATGAAACAACTGCCAACTTAAAATAGTCCTCTTGTTCCTCAACAACCATTTTGTAAAAGTTTATTCTCAGCTGAAGGGAGGCGAGGAGGAATATTCAGAACACATGCTCAATTAAACGGTCTCAAATGTTTCTAATGCTGAAAGCAGACACTATATTTCAGATTTAACTTGGCAATGTAACTGAACGGAGTTATTCATTTACAACTTGAAACAAAATAGCACATTATCTTTGATGTGTCGGAAGGAACTCTAGATTGCTGGTTTAAACAGAGATAGACACAAAAAGCTGGAGTAACTCAGTGGATCAGACAGCATCTTTGATGTTGCTTTTTGTATACTACGAGACCAAGTAGTCACCAGGTTGACTACTAGACCAAGTGGCTGCATTTGTGCAGCACCCTCTCCTCCCCCCCTTCCCATCCCCCTCAACCCCCCTCCATCCCTCCCCTCTCCATCCCCCTTCCCTCCCACTCCCCCTTCCCATCCCACCCCACCCACCTCCCTCCCCATCCCTCCCCTCTATCCCTCCCCTCCTCCTCTCCCCTCCCACTCCCCCTTCCCATCCCCCTCAACCCCCTCCCTCCCTCCCCTCCCCATCCCCCTCAACCCCCCCTCCCTCCCCATCCCCCTCAACCCCCCCTCCCTCCCTCCCCCCTCCCTAGGAGATAGATTCAAACTTTAAAATGTGAATAACTTAAAAAATATAACACCGATTTCAATGAAACGTCTTCCATTAGCAACAAAGGGACGATGGTGAGTAAGGTGGGCCTAAAATTGTCGCGCTATCGTGCACCGTTTTGGCTGTAGTGCAGGAACAAACAAACAAACAAACGAGAGTTTTAGTTTATACAATCACAGGTGGGTGGGAAGTTGGGCCCGTTTCCATGCTACATGACTGAGTATTACTGAGGCTGGTGGGTTAACTGATAAATATGCTGACTAAAAATATTTGCTTGCTTTGCTTATCAGGTGACAAATGCTTGTAAACGCAGTCACAATATAAAGCTGTTGCAAATTACCGCTGGTCCAACCACACACACACACACACTTCCATTCTTCATACCAGCAGCTTAGAGGAGATGTTAATACCAAACCCATACATGAGAAAACATTTCTTCACACAGAGAGTGGTGAGTCTGTGGAATTCTCTGCCACAGAAGGTAGTTGAGGCCAGTTCATTGGCTATATTTAAGAGGGAGTTAGATGTGGCCCTTTTTGCTAAAGGGATCAGGGGGTATGGAGAGAAGGCAGGTACAGGTTACTGAGCTGGATAATCAGCCATGATCATATTGAATGGCGGTGCAGGCTCGAAGGGCCGAATGGCCTACTCCTGCACCTATTTTCTATGTTTCTATGTTTCTATACCCCTTTGCAGTCTGTGAACGAGTCAGACAATAAACTTGTCGCTAACAAGCTGTTAACATCAAAAACATTCAGTTACACTAAACAAAATCTGAAGGAAGGGCCCAATATGAAACGTCACCTGTCCACGTTCTCCAGAGAAGCTGCCTGACCCGCTGAGTTACTCCAGCACGTTGTGTCATTTTCAAAGTTACATTTTGATTAGTTTAGACAAGAGACATAGCGCGGAAACAGGCCCTTCGGCCCACCGAGTCCACAGGCTCGACCAGCGATCCCCGCACATTAACACCATCCTACGCACACCAGGGACAGTTTACAATTACACCAAGCCAATTAACCGGCAAACTTGTACATCTTAGGCAAGGGGGAGGAATCCGGAGAAAACCAGCGCAGGTCACGGGGAGAACGTACAAACTCTGTGCAAACAGCACCCGTAGTCAGGATCAAACCTAGGTCTCTAGCGCTGTAAGGCAGCAGCTCTACCGCTGTGCCACTGTGTTTAATCAAACCTTTTCCCTTTAATCAATAAGATTGGCTGGGTGGCGCAGCGGTAGAGTTGCTGCCTTACAGCGCCGGAGACCCAGGTTTGATCCTGACTACGGGTGCTGTCTGCACAGAGTTTGTACGTTCTCCCTGTGACCTGTCTTGGTTTTCTCCCGACCACTGAGACTGCGTGGGTTTTCTCTGGGTGCTCCGGTTATCCCCCACGCTCCAATGACGTGCATGTTTGGAGGTTAATTGGCTTCTGTAAATTGTCCCCAGTGTGTAGCATAGTGCTGGCATACAGGATCGCTGGTCAGCGTGGACTCGGTGGGCCGAAGGGCCTGTTTCCGCACTGTATCTAATCTAATATGTTGAAAGGCTGGAGCGACTAGGCTTGTATAGGCTGCAATTTAGAAGGGTGAGAGGGAATCTTATCGAAACGTATAAGATTATTAAGGGGTTGGACACATTAGAGGCAGGAAACATGTTCCCAATGTTGGGGGAGTCCAGAACCAGGGCCACAGTTTAAGAATAAGGGGTAGGCCATTTAGAACAGAGATGAGGAAAAACTTTTTCAGTCAGAGAGTTGTGAATCTGTGGAATTCTCTGCCTCAGAGGGCAGTGGAGGCCAATTCTCTGAATACATTCAAGAGAGAGCTAGATAGAGCTCTTAAGGTTAGCGGAGTCAAGGGGTATGGGGAGAAGGCAGGAACGGGGTACTGATTGAGAATAATCAGCCATGATCACATTGAATGGCGGTGCTGGCTTGAAGGGCCGAATGGCCTACTCCTGCACCTATTGTCTATTGTCTATAACCCCGTTCATTTTTAACCTATGCTCGTCGAATCCTCTTGCAGAGCTTACAACGCCACTTGGCTTTTATTTATCACCAGCAACTTGAATATCTAACACTTGGTCACCCCACACAAATCAGCGATCGGCTGCTAAACTCATAATTAACCTACTCACTCCAACCGAGTTCACGAGTGAAAGGAGCAGAATTATGCCATTCGGCCCATCAAGTCTACACCACCATTCAATCATGGCCGATCTATCTCTCCCTCTCAACCCCATTCTCCTTCCCACAACAATCTAGAATCTATCTATCTCTGCCTTAAAATTATCCACTGAATTGGCCTCCACTGCCTTCTGTGGCAATGAATTCCACAGATTCACCGCCCTCTGACTAAAATAAATTCCTCCTCTTCTCCTTCTTAAATAAATGTCCTTTAATTCTGAGGCTGTGACCTCTGGTCCTAGACTCTCCCACTAGTGGAAACATCCTCTCCACATCCACTCTATCTATTCTGAATGCATTCAAGAGAGAGCTAGATAGAGCTCTTAAGGATAGCGGAGTCAGGGGGTATGGGGAGAAGGCAGGAACGGGGTACTGATTGTGGATGATCAGCCATGATCACATTGAATGGCGGTGAAGGGCCGAATGGCCTCCTCCTGCACCTATTGTCTATTGCCTAAGCCTTTCATTATTTGCCAAGTTTCAATGAGGTCCCTCCACCCCCCTCATCCTTCTAAACTCCAGCGAGTGCAGGCCCAGTGCCGACAAACGTTCATCGCTTGTTAACCCAATCATCCCTGGGATCGTTCTCGTCAACCTCCTCTCGACCCTCTCCAGCGCCAGCACATCCTTCTTCAGATATGGGGCCCAAAATCGCAGTCTGTTGTGCTGGCCGTCAACCCACGCAGCACTTTCATTGAATAGTCTCTTCCGCGTTGCCCTACTGAAAGCCATCTGAAACCCACTGCTTCCTCTCATCTGTTCTGCTATTTGCAGCCTCAAAAAATTCCAAAGAATTTGCCACATACGACTTCCCTTTCATGAATCTATGCTGACTCCACCCAGTAACATTCTCTGCGCGCCCTGCCACAACTTCCTACTTCAATTCCTCGCATTCTTTAGTATTTGCTTGAGAGACACACACACACACACACACACACAGCGTGGAAACGTGCCCTTTGGCCCACCGAGTCAATAGACAATAGACAATAGACAATAGGTGCAGGAGTAGGCCATTCAGCCCTTCGAGCCAGCACCGCCATTCAATGCGATCATGGCTGATCACTCTCAATCAGTACCCCGTTCCTGCCTTCTCCCCATACCCCCTCACTCCGCTATCCTTAAGAGCTCTATCCAGCTCTCTCTTGAAAGCATCCAACGAACTGGCCTCCACTGCCTTCTGAGGCAGAGAATTCCACACCTTCACCACCCTCTGACTGAAAAAGTTCTTCCTCATCTCCGTTCTAAATGGCCTACCCCTTATTCTCAAACTGTGGCCCCTTGTTCTGGACTCCCCCAACATTGGGAACATGTTATCTGCCTCTAATGTGTCCAATCCCCTTATATGTTTCAATAAGATCCCCCCTCATCCTTCTAAATTCCAGTGTATACAAGCCCAATCGCTCCAGCCTTTCAACATACGACAGTCCCGCCATTCCGGGAATTAACCTAGTGAACCTACGCTGCACGCCCTCCATAGCAAGAATATCCTTCCTCAAATTTGGAGACCAAAACTGCACACAGTACTCCAGGTGCGGTCTCACCAGGGCCCGGTACAACTGTAAAAGGACCTCTTTGCTCCTATACTCAACTCCTCTTGTTACGAAGGCCAACATTCCATTGGCTTTCTTCACTGCCTGCTGAACCTGCATGCTTCCTTTCATTGACTGATGCACTAGGACACCCAGATCTCGTTGAACTCCCCCTCCTCCTAACTTGACACCATTCAGATAATAATCTGCCTTTCTATTCTTACTTCCAAAGTGAATAACCTCACACTTATCTACATTAAACTGCATCTGCCATGTATCCGCCCACTCACACAACCTGTCCAAGTCACCCTGCATGCAGCCTTATTGCATCTTCCTCACAATTCACACTACCCCCCAACTTAGTATCATCTGCAAATTTGCTAATGGTACTTTTAATCCCCTCGTCTAAGTCATTAATGTATATCGTAAATAGCTGGGGTCCCAGCACCGAACCTTGCGGTACCCCACTGGTCACTGCCTGCCATTCCGAAAGGGACCCATTTATCCCCACTCTTTGCTTTCTGTCTGTCAACCAATTTTCTATCCATGTCAGTACCCTACCCCCAATACCATGTGCCCTAATTTTGCCCACTAATCTCCTATGTGGGACCTTGTCGAAGGCTTTCTGAAAGTCGAGGTACACCACATCCACTGACTCTCCCTTGTCAATTTTCCTAGTTACATCAACCCCGTACATGAGTCACATCCTGCACCCGAGGGACGATTGATACTTTACGGAAGCCAATTAACCCACAAGTGTGCACGTCATTGGAGCGTGGAAACAGGTCCTTGTGTGTCCACGCCGACCTACGATCACCCGTAACTAGCGCTATCCTACACACTGGGGACAACCTACAAATCCGTACACCTTTGGAAAGTGGGACTAAACCGGAGCATTGGCAGAAAACCCACGTTAAGTTTAGTTTAGTTTCGAGATACAGCGCGGAAACAGGCCCTTCGGCCCACACCGACCAGCGACCCCCGCCTATTAACTAAACGCACTAGGGACAATTCTTACATTTGCCAAGCCAATTAACCTACATACCAGTACGTCTTTGGAGTGTGGGAGGAAATCGAAGATCTCGGGAGAAAAAACCCACGCAGGTCACGGGGAGAACGTACAAACTCCGTACAGACGGCACAAGTAGTCGGGATGGAACCCGGGTCTCCGGCGCTGCAAGCGCTGTAAGGCAGCAACTCTACCGCTGCGCCACCGTGCCGCCCCATATGGTGAGAACGTACAATCTCCGTACAGACAGCACCCGTTGTCAGGATTGAACCCGGGTCTCTGGCGCTGTGAGGCAACAACTCAACCGCTGCGCATTCTCCATCCAACTAAGAGGCTCTCTGATCTATGGCTCCCAGTTCACGCTGTCAGCCCTTTACTTCAACAACAGAAGCCTAACAATCAGGTTATTGAAGGAGAAGACTAACTCGAGTCGTAAAGGGCATGAGCGTGAAGCTACTGAGATCGCCCTGAGGGCCCGTTCATCATTTTATTCCAAACACTTAAAACATATTTCCTTATCATCATGTATCTGAACACTGTAAACGGCTCGATTGTAATCACGTATTGTCTTCCCGCTGACTGGTCAGCACGCAACAAAAGCTTTTCACTGTACCTCGGTACCAGTGACTAATCTAAACGGAACTATTTGAAGAATGCAAGTTATGGCAGTGTATGCATTGCACATTGTTTTTTTAAGCTCTCTGGACCAACAACAAGCAAATACCAAAACAGATTCCTCCGCGAGGGAAATGGGGGATAGAGTGGATGTGGAGAGGATGTTTCCACTAGTGGGAGAGTCTCTGACCAGAGGTCACAGCCTCAGAATAAAAGGACGTTCATTTAGGAAGGAGATGAGGAATTTCTTTAGTCAGATGGTGAATCTGTGGAATTCATTGTCACAGAGGGCCAACCAATACAGGGTAGACACAAAATGCTGGAGTAACTCAGCGGGTCAGGCAGCATCTCTGGAGAGAAGGAATGGGTGACGTCAAATAAAGGATATTGGTGGAGACAGGACCTACACAGAGGGCCGATCAATGGTCGGCACAGCATGTGTGACGAAGGACGTGTTTCTATGCTTCGTCTTTCAAACTTAAATCTGGAGAGCTGCCAGTCTTGTCAGAAATGTTGAGATCACACGGAAAAAGGCAAATCAACACACAACTTAAAAAGTAGCATCTCAAGGCAAGGGTTGAATGGCAACACAAAGCAATTAAGAATGGCCAACAGAGAGTCTTACAGCGTGGGAACAGGCCCTTCGGCCCCACACCGACAAACGTGTCCAATCTATACAAGTCCCACCTGCCTGCGTTTGGCCCAAATCCCTTTAAACCTGGCCTATCCATGTACCTGTCGAAATGTTTCTTCCCCAATGAAGTCTTTACCCTTATCCCCACTCAAGAGATTAAGAAGATGCCGATTACAGTAGGGATTGTAATACCAAGTCCTATAAGCTCAACTTAAATGTTGCAATAGTCCCCAGCTTTAACTACCTCCTCCGGCAGCTCGTTCCTTGCACCCACCACCCTTTGTGTGAAAAAGCTACTCCTCGGTTTCCTTTTAAATCTTGCGCCCCTCACCTTCTGCCTGTGTTCTCTGGTTCTCGATTCACCTACTCTGGGCAAGAGACTCCATGCATCTACGTGATCTACTCCTCTATCCAATACTGGCACAGTTAAAACGAAATCCAGGCCTTCCTTTCTCCTGCATGTTTTATGCACTATATTATTTCAGTGTGGACCGACATGCATAGTCATGAAGGAACAAAGAACTGCAGACGTGTCGGAAAAAAAAACTGCAGATGCTGGTTAAAATCAAAGGTACGTAGGAGAAAAAACTGGAGATGCTGGTCTCCAGTCTGAAGAAGGGACTCGACCCAAAACGTCACCCATTCCTTCTCTCCCGAGATGCGGCCTGACCCGCTGAGTTACTCCAGCATTTGGTGTCTACCAAAGAACTGCAGATGCTGGTTTATACCAACAACAGACACAAAATGCTGGAGTAACTCAATGGGTCGGGCAGCATCTCTGGAGAACGTGGATAGGTCAGGTCAAGTCAAGTCAAGTCAATTTTATTTGTATAGCACATTTAAAAACAACCCACGTTGACCAAAGTGCTGTACATCTGATTAGGTACTAAGGAAAAAAATGAAATATACAGTGGCACGCAAACAGTTCACAGTACCTCCTCAATGAGCCTCAAACGCTAGGGAGTAGAAATAGGTTTTGAGCCTGGACTTAAAGGAGTCGATGGAGGGGGCAGTTCTGATGGGGAGAGGGATGCTGTTCCACAGTCTAGGAGCTGCAACCGCAAAAGCGCGGTCACCCCTGAGCTTAAGCCTAGACCGCGGGATAGTGAGTAGCCCCAAGTCGGCCGACCTGAGGGACCTGGAGTTAGAGAGGGGGGTTAGAAGATTTTTGATGTAGGGGGGGGAAGTGTCCATTTAGGGCTTTATACATGAATAGGAGGAGCTTGAAGTTGATTCTGTACCGTACAGGGAGCCAGTGGAGAGAGGCTAGAATCGGAGTGATGTGGTCCCTTTTACGGGTACCCGTCAGGAGTCTCGCTGCGGCGTTTTGGACCAGTTGCAGGCGGGACAGGGAAGATTGGCTGATCCCAGTGCATGGGGAGTTGCAGTAGTCTAGGCGGGAGGAAATGAACATTTTGGGTCGAGACCCTGTTCTGACAGGGATAGTTCTGACTAGGATAGTTCCTCTGTCCCTCTCTATCCCCTCCCCCTTCCCAGCTCTCCCACTGTCTTACCGTCTCCTACTACATTCTATCTTTGTCCCGCCCCCTCCCGCGACATCAGTCTGAAGAAGGGTCTCGACCCGAAACGTCGCCCATTCCTTCTCTCCGGAGATGCTGCCTGACCCGCTGAGTTACTCCACCACTTTGTGTCTACCTTCGATTTGAACCAGCATCTGCAGTTATTTTCCTACTGTTCTGACCGATTGTGCCTGGGGTGGGTGGGGGAGGGGAGAGGGAGAAGCGGGGAGGACAAAGCATGGCAAGTAATAGATGAACAGAAGCATTGGATGGGGGGGGGGGGTTTGATAGTTAGATGGTTGGAACAAAGGCCAGAGATAAGAAAGGAAGGAAGATGCGATACAGGTGATTGAATAAGTTTATTGGCCAAGTATGTACACATACAAGGAATGTATGTGCATCCAGTTATTATTAGTTTGTCCAGCGCCAACATTCAGATTTATTCAACTCCAACAGTTTATTATGATGGGTTTGTGATTCATATTTTGTGTTGATAGCTGGCCTCGTGCATTATTCACAGGGCCACTGAACCCTGATCGAACGATATTACATTTCAGGAATTTATTTACAAAATGCTGGAGTAACTCAGCGGGACAGGCAGCATCTCAGGAGAGAAGGAACGGGCGACGTTTCGGGTCGAGACCCTTCTTCAGTCCGAAGAAGGGTCTCGACCCGAAACGTCACCCATTCCTTCTCTCCTGAGATGCTGCCTGTCCCGCTGAGTTACTCCAGCATTTTGTGTCTACCTTCGATTTGAACCTTCATCTGCAGTCATTTTTCTTACATTTCAGGATACTCACTGACGAGTTACAGTGACGTTTACAGATACGGCACAGAAACAGGCCCCCATTCTATGGCCCACCGAGTCCGCACCGACCAGCGATCCCCGCACACTAACACTATCCTACATAAACTAGGGACCGTTTACAATTATAACAAGCCAATTAGCCTACAAATCTGTATGTCTTTGGAGTGTGTAACCAACATGGAAATAGGCCCTTCGGCCCAATTTGTGCATGCGGTGCATGGCATTCTGAGCTACTCTTATTAGCTTGCATTTGGCCCATGTCTCTCGAAACTCTTACTATTTATCCATCTGCCCACGTGTCCTAATGGAAGTCTGACGAATCCCGTCCCGAAATATCATGTGACATCGACCCTTCCCTCCACAGAATGTACTTTGTGATTTAATCAAGATTCCAGCATCTGCGGTTCCCTCAGTTTCCATTATGAAAGCCAGAATTATATCTACTTCCATGTCTCTCTCTGCCAGCTTGCTCCAGATGTGGACCACACCCCAAGTCGAAAGGTTGCTCCTGAGGTTTAGTTTAGTTTAGAGATACAGCGCGGAAACAGGCCCTTCGCCCACCGGGTCCGCGCCGACCAGCGATCCACGCACATTAACACTATCCTACACACACTAGGGACAGTTTTAACGTTTTTTTTACATTCACCAAGCCAATTAACCTACAAATCTGTACGTCTTTGGAGTGTGGGAGGAAATCGGAGAAAACCCACGCAGGTCACGGGGAAAACGTACAGGCAGCACCCGTAGTCAGGATCGAACCCGGGTCTCCGGCGCTGCATTCGCTGTAAGGCAGCAACTCTACCGCTGCGCCACCGTGACTGCCCATGAAATTTCTTCCCTCTCACCGTAAGCCGATACCCTTCAGTTTCCCTGATACCGACTGACTAACAGGTTGTAATGAAACCCCTCCAGGTAGAAAGAAAAGCCAGCATGGCTGGACAATTATCATTGCCGTATCAATAACAAGCCAGCTATCAATGAAAAACTGCACCTGGCTACAATCTTACATCAGGTGCGATAGCAGGGCCCAAATATTTAAACGCGAAAGGGACAATTAACAAATTGACAAACCACAGTATAAACGTTCTGCAGCAATTCAATGTAACGTGGGTCAACTAATTGCATTCCAATCAAGGTAGGCCCTGTGGATAGACACTAAGAGCTGGAATAACTGGGGTAGCACAGCGATAGAGTTGCTGCCTCACAGCGCCAGAGACCCAGGTTCGATCCTGTCTACGGGTGCAGTCCATACGGAGTTTGTACGTTCTCCCCGTGACCTGCATGGGCTTTGTCTTCTGTTTTCTCCCACCTACAGGTTTCCGAAGGAGGCCACAAAATGCTGGAGTAACTCAGCGGGTCAGGCAGCATCTCGGGAGAGAAGGAATGGGTGACGTTTCGGGTCCAGACCCTTCTTCGGACTGATGTCATGGGAGGGGGCAGGACAAAGATGGAATGTAGTCGGAGACAGGAAGACGAGTGGGAGAACTGGGAAGGGGATTTTCCAAAGTAGTACTGGTTTGCAGGTTAATTGGCTCGGTATAAATGTAAATTGTCCCTAGTGTGTGTAGGGTCGTGTTAGTGATCGGGGATCGCCGGTCGGTGCCGACTCGGTGGGCCGAAGGGCTTGTTTCCGTGCTTTATCTCCAAACTAATCTAAACTCAGTGGGTCAGGCAGCATCTCTGAAGAAAAGGAATAGGTGACAACTTGGTTAAAAATTCTGACCAGCCGATAAATTTATGTAGTAATCTCCAGCTGCAGTCTTTCCACTCATCCATATCAAAAATGGCACAAAATGTTGGAGTATCTCAGACAATAGACAATAGGTGCAGGAGGATGCCATTCGGCCCTTCGTGCCTGCACCACCATTCACCGTGATCATGGCTGATCATTCTCAATCAGTACCCCGTTCCGGCCTTCTCCCCATATCCCTTGACTCCGCTATCATTAAGAGCTCTATCTAACTCTCTCTTGAAAGCATCCAGAGAATTGGCCTCCACTGCCTTCTGAGGCAGAGAATTCCACAGATTCAGAACTCTCTGAGTGAAAAAGTTTTTCCTCATCTCAGTTCTAAATGGCCTACCCCTTATTCTTAAACTGTGGGCCCTGGTTCTGGACTCCCCCAACATTGGGAACATGCTTCCTGCCTCTAACCTGTCCAATCCCTCAATAATCTTATATGTTTCAATAAGATCCCCTCTCATCCTTCTAAATTCCAGTGTACACAAGCCCAGTGGTCAGGCAGCATCTGCGGAGAACATGGATAGGTGGTGGATCAGGTTGGAACCATTCTTTAGACATTGCAGGAAGGGGGGAGGGGGTGAAAGTTGGAAGGTGGGGATAAGTGATGGGTGGATACAGGAGAGGAGGGGTTAGGTTGGCCGATGGGTGGACAAAGGGCAGAGACAGAAAGACGAAAGAGGTTGAGATGAGGAGAAAAGGGCCACAAAACATGAAGCCCCTCACGTGGTGACTATGAATATAAACTATGAAGGGATATAAATGGATGGGATGGGGAGAGGCATATAAAAAAAACTATTCAACAATTTGACTGATCTCAAAGTTTAATGTTTAAGAAGGAACTGCAGATGCTGGTTTACACTGAAGACAGGCGCAAAATGTTGGAGAAACTCAGCGGGTCGGGCAGTTTCTCTGGAGAAGAAGGATAGGCAATGTTTCGGGTCGGAATCCTCCTTCAGACTGTGCAAGATTAAGGCAATAGACAATGGGTGCAGGAGGAGGCCATTCGGCCCTTCGAGCCTGTACGCACCACCATTCAATGTGATCATGGCTGATCATTCTCAATCAGTACCCCGTTCCTGCCTTCTCCCCATACCCCCTGACTACGCTATCCTTAAGAGCTCTATCTAGCTCTCTCTTGAATGCATTCAGAGAATTGGCCTCCACTGCCTTCTGAGGCAGAAAATTCCACAGATTCACAACTCTCTGACTGAAAACGTTTTTTCTCATCTCCGTTCTAAATGGCCTACACCTTATTCTTAAACTGTGGCCCCTGGTTCTGGACTCCCCCAACATTGGGAACATGTTTCCTACCTCCAAGGTGTCCAACCCCTTAACAATCTTATACGTTTCGATAAGATCCCCTCTCATCCTTCTAAATTCCACTGTATACAAGCCTAGTCGCTTCAGTCTTTCAACATACGACAGTCCCGTCATTCCGGGAATTAACCTAGTGAACCAATGCTGCACGCCCTCAATAGCAAGAATATCCTTCCTCAAATTTGGAGACCAAAACTGCACACAGTACTCCATGTGCGGTCTCACTAGGGCCCTGTACAACTGTAGAAGGACCTCTGCAGTTAATGTCATTTTACCGGTACCATTAAGACAAGGAACCTTGTACCCAGAGATCAGTTATCACACACCTCTTTAACATTGGGGAGATCTTATCAGTTCATCTTCCCCACCCCGGTTATTTCTAATTTTCAAATAGACATCCAATTACCTTGAAAGATAAACCATTCTATTCCGCCTTAAAAATACTTAACAACTTGGCCAATTATGAATTCCATAGATTCAACCAATACAATACAATATATCTTTATTGTCATTGTACAGGGGTACAACGAGATTGGGAATGCGCCTCCCATACGATGCAATAAATTAATTAGCTAGTCAGTATTCCTTTATACAACCCAATGAAACAAATTGTAACAGTTTTAAGACAGAATAAAGTGCAAGTAGATCTGTGCCGGTTCGCTGTGCGATGTGACCATCCGGCTCAGCAGGACCAGTTCATAGCAGCTATGGCCCTGGGGATGAAGCTGTTCCTGAGTCTGGAGGTGTGGGCGTAGAAGGCCTTGTATCGACCATCCAACTAAAGAAATTCCTCCTCGTCTCCTTTCTAAAGGCACGTCCTTTAATTCTGAGGCTGTGGCCTCTGGTCCTAGACTCTCCCACTCGGGGAAACATCCTCTCCACATCCACTCTATCCAGGCCTTTCACTGTTTGGTGAGTTTCAATGAGGTCCCCCCACCCCACCCCCACCCTGCATCCTTCTAAACCCCAGCGTGTACAGGCCCAGTGCCGTCAAACGATCATCATACCTTAACCCTATCATTCCTGAACTGCAAGTGAGACAGACAAAATTCATAACAGGAAGACTGGTGGGAGAACTGGGAAGGGGGTAGAGGGGGACTATCTGAAGTTGGAGAAGTCAATGTTGATACCGCTGGGGTGAATAGGACAGGTTTTGAGGGATATGGGGCCAAAAAATACGCAGGCAGATGCGTTGGTCCAATTTGGGCAAGTTGGGCCGAGGGGCTCGTTTCCACGCTGTCATAGACACACTATGTATGGCTTGCTGGAATTTAGAAGATTGAGGGGGGATCTTATAGAAACTTACAAAATTCTTAAGGGGTTGGACAGGCTAGAGGCAGGAAGATTGTTCCCGATGTTGGGGAAGTCCAGAACAAGGGGTCACAGTTTTAAGGATAAGGGGGAAGTCTTTTAGGACTGAGATGAGAACGTTTTTTTTCACACAGAGAGTGGTGAATCTGTGGAATTCTCTGCCACAGAAGGTAGTTGAGGCCAGTTCATTGGCTATATTTAAGAGGGAGTTAGATGTGGCCTTTGTGGCTAAAGGGATCAGGGGGTATGGAGAGAAGGCAGGTACTGAGTTGGATGATCAGCCATGATCATATTGAATGGCGGTGCAGGCTCAAAGGGCCGAATGGCCTACTCCTGCACCTATTTTCTATGTTTCTATGGCTCGACACTCGATCGTTTGCCAATTACTTATCAGGGGAGAAAAGGATTTGTGTTTGCTTCCACACGGATTAGAGGCGAAACTGAAGACGAATATTTGCACCCAATTGCCATGGTGTATGCGTTTGTCCCCACTGTACATTATATGTATAAATATATATATATTATTCATCACGAGAGCAGAGAGTGATATTCAAAACTGCATCGAGTCATGTTATGTATCGTCTTGCAACACAGCCTAGCCAAACCAACCCCCCATCACAACACCACCAGTATCAGTACAGTACTCCTGTTCTGAAGGGCATACACACACACACACACACACACATTACAGGAACTTGCTTGTGCTGCATTGTCCGAGGCGGAACTATATAAACACGTATGCAAAGCACCTCTCTGGAATTTAACCCAACATATAAACACGACAGAAACAAACATTTGGCAAGAGAGAGAGAGAGAGAGAGAGAGAGAGAGAGAGAGAGAAAAAAAAGACGACAACGTGAAATTTTCGCC